>NW_028243192.1:0-551087 GCF_964263255.1 Lissotriton vulgaris | reverse complement strand
GTATCCTACAGCGCCCACAGCACATCACTTTACAGCAGTAAGCTCACAAATTAGAATCACAGGTCATCCCCGAGTCTTCAGAGCGGTACCAGTGAGTAGTTTGCTTCTCACTCCCACTATACTCTAAACGCATACTAAAACCACCTGCACAGCTATCCAACAGCAGCCACTATGCTATAGTGCCCACAGCACATCAGTTTATAGGACTCAGATCACAGTTTAGGCACACAGTTTCATCCCTGAGTTATCCGGTACCTCACCTCAGCACCATTTCACAGTGGGCAAAACAGCACTTTCACACCAGTAAGGGTAAATACTTCGCTTCGCCCAGTATGCTACAGTGCCCAGAGCACATCAGTTTACAGCACACAGCACTCAGCTCACAGTTTTGGCACATGCTTTCATCCCAAGTGTACTAGCACCTCACCTTAGCACCATCTGACATTGGGCAAAACAGCACTTTCAAACCGGTAGGGGTAAATACTTTGCTTTGTCCAGTATGCTACAGTGCCCACAGCACATCAGTTTACAGCACTCAGCTCACGGTTTAGACGCAAGCTTTCACCATGAGTTTTCCGGTACCTCACCTCAGCACCATCTCACAGTGGGCAAAACAGCCCTTTCACACCAGTAAGGGTAAACACTTCGCTTTGGCCAGTATGCTACAGCGCCCAGAGCACATCAGTTTACAGCACACAGCTCTCAGCTCACAGTTCAGGCACATGCTTTCATCCCGAGTGTACCACCACCTCACCTTAGCACCATCTGACATTGGGCAAAACAGCACTGTCACACCGATAGGGGTAAATACTTTGCTTTGTCCAGTATGCTAGAGTGCCCACAGCACATCAGTTTACAGCACTAAGCTCACACTTTAGGCACACGTTTTCATCCCCG
The DNA here is from genome assembly GCF_964263255.1 of Lissotriton vulgaris. Taxonomy (NCBI): domain Eukaryota; kingdom Metazoa; phylum Chordata; class Amphibia; order Caudata; family Salamandridae; genus Lissotriton; species Lissotriton vulgaris. The sequence continues at coordinate 550,190 of NW_028243192.1, read as the reverse complement.
AGTGTACCGGCACCTCACCTCAGCACCATCTCACAGTGGGCAAAACAGCACTTTCACACCAGTAAGGCTAAATACTTTGCTTCACACTCCCTCTATAGCACACCCTAACCACCCTACAGAGCTCACAGCGCTCCTACCCTATGCTTTCCTATGCTTTTTGCCCTTTTTCCCCCTTACTCACTTCAACTGATTACAAAATGGCAGCCAATACTTCCTAGTTGCAGCCGCTCGCACCGCTCGCAGCCATTAAGCAGTAAACTCGTGCTCGTAATGCCTCAGCCAACCAGATGGCAGAATTCCCAAATATCGATATCCATAAATTTTGATATTTCTCAAAAACTACTGAACGGATTCAGACCAAATAAACAAAAGCATGCTTTCTAGACCAAGACCCTTCTGCCTGCCGAATTTGGGGTAATTCAGTTGACCCGTTACACCTGTAGCCTTGTCTAAAGTTTTCTTTGGAAATTAACATGGAGAAAACAGGGTTTGCGACCACCCTTTTATCTCAGCCCCCCTTTGACCAATCACCCCCACACTTTCAACATAGGAGCTGATATGAACAAAGAATTTCTTTGAAAATTTCATGAAGAATCATCAAATGGCGCCAAAGTTATAAGCAAAACAAAAAATGTTATTCCTATGGAAACTTGGTCCTAACTATAACTACCTACTGGCGACCGCCAGTAGGTAAAATGTATATGGATGGTATACATGTATAAGGAAGATAATATATCAATATATAAGTTGTGTATAATGAACTCAGACTTTCAAGTGTTGCAGTACATTAAGCTAATTTATTTGTGTTTTTTAAAATTGTATTTATTTGTTTATTTTATTAAATACTGAAGCAATTGTAGAAATGTAGTTATGTTGAAATGTATATATTGCGATAGATATATAAATGAACCATAAGCATATATATAATCAAATAACTGATGTGAACTATGCAGGGTAGAATATATATATATTATATATATATATATATATATATATATATATATATATATATATATATATATATATATATATATATATATATATATATATATATATACATATAGATATATATATATATATATATATATATATATATATATATATATATATATATATATATATATATATATATATATATATATATATATATATATATATATATAATATATATATATATATATATATATATATATATTACCTACTGGCGGTCGCCAGTAGGTATATATAGTTAGGATTTTTTCCCTATGGGATTTCTGAAAATTCTATGCCTAATAACTTTTGCGTTCGTGGACGGAATTGGCTGAAATTTTCAGGAAAATGGCACATTTTGTTTCTGAGCAGACCTTGAAAATTTGGGGGGGTTTTGTGGAGGGGGGGCCGAGAAAAAAGGGGGGTCCCAAAACGCCTTTTTCCCATGTTAATTTCCATAGGGCGGTTGGACTCACTTTTAGCCCGAACGGCTGAATGGATTTTCACGAAACTTGGCAAAATTGTAGGGACTGTTAGCCCGATGTGCCTTTGCTAGGTCTCAATATATGTGCTTCAGTGGATTTTGAGAAATTAACGTTTAAATCAAGATATATATCTGTAACAGCGCTCCGGGCAGCTATCCGGTTAGCGAACCTTTCGCGTAACGGAACTTTGCGATGAGAAGCTGATTGGCCCTCCGGTGTCTGTCAACATTCTAAACAGTCCGGAGCGGCCGCCATCTTGTCTCTCGGTAGGATCGAGAGACAAGAGGAGGCCAAAACAAAGGGGGAAATTACCATAAGGGGGCATAGTAGATCCTCGTTGACCCCCTAGGTTTTATGTGGAGGTTTTAAAAGGGCCTAGGAGGGTCCAAAAAAAAAAATTTTTTTTTGCGTGGTAAGCGCCAAGTTCGCGAACCGGATAGCTTTCTGGGCAGCGAACTTTATGGATAAAAGAATGAAAGACTTTTCTAATACTGTATGTTAATTGTTTGTTGTTTTTCTTGTTTTTTTTTGTTTTCTTTATTTATTTATTTTTTTTATTATGATTGTGTTTCATACTTTATTAAATTTTCTAACATTTCATTGTCAGAAATGTCATAATTTATTATAGGGTGTAATTGTTTTTCATTTTGAAGCAAGTTGTCTACTGCTTCAACACATTGTAGAAGTTCGTGGTCTCTACTGTCATCCATAAAGTCATCAAGTTTGTCTTGGCTGCTCTCCTTCAGTTCAATCGAAAATGAAACTTGCTGCTCGCCTTCCATTTTGCCTGAAATTTGGATTAAAAAAATATATATTAGTAGAGATAGGGCACTGTTGGGATTAATTTTAGATAGGCAGTTTTTATCAGTGAATTTATCTTTTGGCAGTGTATAGTATGAGAGTGGAAATAGGACTAAAAAAAAGTGTATGTGATTTAACCAAGACACTACTACTACAGAGGGATAGTGTATATGTAGCAGAAAAAGTCTACTATATTAAGTCATAGTGCACAATATATTAAATTATAACTTACCTTCACAAAGAAGTTGAAGTTTTTTGAAGCTTTTGAAATAGGAGGTACAACAAGAAGTAGTAGTCAAAATGGCTGTGTTTCCTTCTCTCCCTTTATATATATACAGGTATATAACCAATCAAATGTCAGGTAATAAAAGTAGAAAATGAAAGTAACATTTTCATTGGTTGTCAATTCCAACAATTCAGATGTGTTTTGTGAAGTAATTTACCTCACGGTACTTGGAGAGGTCTACAGGCTAAATGGCTAAATGGAATTTCAATGAAATTTGTGAGAATGGAAGGGATTGTTATGTAGTATGAGCTAATCTATATTTGGTGAGAGTGTTTCTAGTCGTTATTCTGTAAATTACTTTCCCGCCTTTTTTTAGGACCGCTTTCCGGGAAGCTGCCCGGTTAGCGAACCTTAAGCGTCACGGGAGTCCACCATTTTGTGTTTCGTTCGCATTAAGATACAAGATGGAGGGCAAATAATGTTTAGAATGGGTAGAAGGGGTCATGGTAGACTTATCTTGACCCCCTAGGTTTTCTGAGCGTGGCTGAGGAGGCTTATATGTGCGGAAAAAAATTTTTTTTTAAAAAAATTCCGCGAGGTTAGCTTTCGGTTAGCGAACCGGGTAGCGCTCCGGGGAGCGAATTTTGTGGAAAATTAGTGAAAAAAGTTAGAGAAAAATAATAATTGTGAGTGATCAGATGTAGGGTAGCTCTGAGAAGAGCTTTTGGGTTTATGGTACATTTAGGTACTTATAAGTAGGTACCAATGCAGAGTCTTAAATTCAGAATGAAAATTCTGTTGCCCTCATCTGAGAAGTGAACTCCATCTCCTCTGTAGATATCTTGCATGTAGTAACGCAAGTTATTGTTGTACAGAGAGCCCATTCCATGGTCTCTCATGTAAGCTGAAACAGATTTGTTTACATGCTTCCTCGCTTTCTCAATTTGTGGACAAAATTGGTTGGACCACCTCCATTTCTGTCTTTGGCATATATTGGAATATACCAAGGCAGTTTGAGGAAAAAGTGCCATTAATTGCTCCAAGGTGTCCTTTAAAAGCATTTCCAGACCTACCCCTGTCAAAGTGCCCAAATCATTACCTCCACAGTGCACTATTAACAGGTCAGGTTTTGGCAAATGCATAAAGGTTTTCACCAATGGTATCAATTGGTGACATTTTAATCCTCTTTGGCCCAACCACTTAATTTCCACATCTTGTAAATTGAGGTTGTGTAAATTTCTGCTCTCAGCATACCTTTGAGCCCAGTGGATGTAACTATGTCCAACAATCCAGACGTTAAACATGGTGGAAGAAGGTTGTTCTGCAGTCAGATGAAGTGTGGTAATGAAAGGGCAGTTGAAACAGTAGGAGTTTCTAAAGAAAAAAAACTGTGGATTTACAATGCTAATGATTCATTAGCAGTGATTGGTGCATTTCCATTTCTGAAAACAGAAAGTTAGGGTGCATGGATGTGTTCTTTGAAAGATGTAATTTGAATGGTCAAGGAAGAAACATTTAATGAAAGATTGCACTGGATACGCAGGTGCACTGAGAGTTCAGAGTTCAATTGAAACATTGTTGTGTGAATTTGCAAACATGAGAGGTCTTCCAGGAGGTGGTTGCTATGGAAACAAGGCAGACAGGGCAGAGGGGGGAAGGGTTTTGATTTGAAAAAAGTGAGGGAAGAGGTATGATTGGCTAATATGAGAGATATGTGAAAAGAATATCTGTATTTCTGTGCTTTCAATAGCTGCAGCCTTTGGAGTGCATCCTTTTTCTTCTGCTGAAGACAATTTGGTGTATTTCTGAGACTGTTTTCAAAACTCAAAAAATATTTGCTAAGGTGAGAAAAGATTTATTTAATTTAGATAGAGAATAGTATGATTTAAGGAGAAAATGATGAAGAAAGCTGTGTTTTTAAAATGTGGTTTTGTCTCTAGTGATATACTAATAGAATTAGTTTCAAAGAGAAATTATAATTGCATATTTGGTGTAACATTCTGGCATGCAGTTACACAAGATATTGTAATACATGGAGGCCATTTCATGGTCTGTTATGTAAGCTGAAACAGATATGTTGCTTTTAAAAACGATTTAAGAAATCAATTACATTTCTAGATATGTACTGCTAGAGCTTCATAGGTTGTTTTGGGCCATATTTATAAGGTATTTGAGTGTCTAAGATGTTGTGTTCGCCTTTTAAAATGTAAAGTGTTCCTCATGGGACAAGTGTCTTGTAAATACGCTCCCACTTGTGCTTGGCAAATTTAGATTTTGATTATGGGAGTTACCTAGCCATGTTAATAGTGTCCCAAAAATGGTGCTAGGGCATTCCAGAAAACACTTTCATGTGTCTCAAGGACATTTTTAGTCATTTCTTCATGAATGCAGGTATACAATTGATTTATATGCTGTGTTTAAAAACGAATTTTGAAATGAATTAAATTTCAGGATATGTACTGTTAGAGCTTCATAGGTTGTTTGGGGTCATATTTAGAAGGCATTTTAGTGTCTTTGAAGTTATTTTTCCCTTTTTAAATGGAAAGCGTTCCTCATGGGGCCCTGAGCAGTTCTTAGCCATGTTATTTAATAGGAAGTGGATAACATGGCTAAGAGCATTTGCTGGGAAATGCATGAATATCGCTGATTTTTCTGCTATATTCATGCATTGTGGCCGTTTTTTTTCACATTGTTCATAGGTTGTTTGGGTTCATATTTAGAAGGCATTTTAGTGTCTTTGATGTTATTTTTCCCTTTTTAAATGGAAAGCGTTCCTCATGGGGCCCTGAGCAGTTCTTAGCCATGTTATTTAATAGGAAGTGGATCACATGGCTAAGAGCATTTGCTGGAAAATGCATGAATATCGCTGATTTTTCTGCTATATTCATGCATTGTGGCCGTTTTTTTCACATTGCTTCATAGGTTGTTTGGGTTCATATTTAGAAGGTATTTTAGTGTCTTTGATGTTATTTTTCCCTTTTTAAATGGAAAGCGTTCCTCATGGGGCCCTGAGCAGTTCTTAGCCATGTTATTTAATTGGAAGTGGATAACATGGCTAAGAGCATTTGCTGGAAAATGCATGAATATCGCTGATTTTTCTGCTATATTCATGCATTGCGGCAGTTTTTTTTCACATTGCTTCATAGGTTGTTTGGGTTCATATTTAGAAGGCATTTTAGTGTCTTTGATGTTATTTTTCCCTTTTTAAATGGAAAGCGTTCCTCATGGTGCCCTGAGCAGTTCTTAGCCATGTTATTTAATAGGAAGTGGATAACATGGCTAAGAGCATTTGTTGGAAAATGCATGAATATCGCTGATTTTTCTGCGTTATTCATGCATTGCAGGCCTTTTTTTATCACATTTGCAAGCATTTCTTAGCCATGTTATCCAATGGGAGGTGGATAACATGGCTAAGAGCATTTGCTTCAAAGGTTGTTTGGGGTTATATACCATTTTTGGGAAATTATTAACATGCCTATCTAACTCCCATAATCAAAATCTAAATTTGCCAACCGCAGGTGGGAGCGTATTTACAATAAATTTGCACCATGAAGAATGTAAAATAGCATACTAGATACTCAAATAACTTATAAATATGATCCAAAACATCTTATGAAGCACTAGTAGTGCATATTTCCAGAAATGTATTGGTTTTCATTTAATGATTTACTTCATTGGTAGGCCTTCACATGTTTTTTTACCTTGGTTTTTTTTCAGTGAAAATCTTATCTGCAACCATGTGTTGGCCTCACCTCAAATAAACAAAACAGGTGATGGACTGAATGTGGATCAATGACACACATTCACCCCAGTCCAAAGATCTGGGCCTAAACAAACCTTTAGATAGGCTACATCTTATCGTCATCCTGAATTAATGATTTAAAATATTAGGGAGTGATTTATGAGTGTTGTATGCCTGTTTTGTACCATTGAGTGTCATTTTTGTGATGCAGTGCTGGTGGAAAATATTTGCTATGTTAAATAATTAGTACAGCATTAAGTTTTAGATGACTGTTATTTATTTACTGTTTGGTAATAGTGGTTAATAACATTTTATATTATATTTTTTCACAGATTCAACTGCAGATTCTTTCATAGTTTGGAAAATGCCTTCCAGAAGTCGAATACGAAAGGCTAGAAAACGTCAAAGACAGCAGGATGATGTTTTATTGCAGCAGTCCTCTTCCCCAAATACTTGTCAAAACACCAAGAAAGGTCCGGGTAAGAGCACGAAATCATTCTTAAGAAATATTTGTAGTAAAAAAAATTTTGCTCAAAAAAATGTGTCTCTTAACAAAAAGAGAAGTAATTTAAATGGAAAGGAGAGACCCATCACAAATGTTACTGGTAGAGGAAGAGATAACTCTGTGCATGATAGTAGAAGGAAACAACAGTTTAGGGACATTCGACAACGAATGTTCCGTAATAGGATATTAGTTAATTTATTGAAAAATATTAAAAAGAAAGGCCAACAGAAAGCGGCATTTTATAGGAAGAAGAAAAATGTAGAGAAAATTATTGATCATGCTTTTGAAATCAAGCGAAAGTTGTTTATTTTGGTAATCAATAGAATTAGGAAACTAAGCAAGGTAATTTCTGATTTCAAAACAAAAAGTAGATGGAAGAGAGTAGTAAATCGTACTAACTTTTGTGAAGTTTTTTCTGGAGAATGGATGCATAGTTCAAGTTCTGAGGCATTTTTTAATGAGGAGACTTATTTTCAGGATAATGATTTGGTGCATGCAGTTGACATCAGTGGTCGAGCTTATGAAGTGAAGGATGGTTGTCCAGTTGAAAAAGAACTACTTGTGACAACAGAGACAGAAGAGGCGCTAAGTGATGAGGTTTTAGGAAGACGTCCTAAGGGTCCTGTGTACATTTGGAAGTGTAGTTCTATTTGCAGTGTGCGACAGGTTTCCATCAATTTGCTATGTGATTTTATACGGACATTTAATAAGAAAAGTTTGAAGCAGAAAATGAAGTTGTTGCAAGATTTAGATCCTTGCAGAGTGAGACAAATGACAGGTTTGCGTGGTCATTCACTGGCTTGTCTTTCCAGGAGAGTATGCCAGAGTGTTTTTCATCATTTCAGGATGCTAGCAGTGCATCATAATAAAGTGAGAAAATTAGTGAGAATGTTGTATTATGCTAAGAGTCCAGCAATTATGCTTAAACAGTTATGTGCTGCTCTTTTGCATGGTTCTGAAATAGATGTGAAGAATCTTTGTGAAGAAATTGAGTTTTGTTACTTTGGTAGTAAAGATGAGAATGTTCAAATTGACCCTGAAGTAGAGGGTAATGTGGAAGATAATGTACAGGTTTCCAGTACAGATAATTTTCAGAAGGAAATTGCCACGTTTCAGATGAAATCAAGTGAGAGGCCTAATTTCACTTGTGTATGTTGTCGACGCACTTATTATAAGAATCAGACTAAGGTAGTGGATTTATATGCAAAAAGTGAAAGGGAAAATAATAGTGAATGGAAGGATTTAGCCACATACTTGATGGTAGAAAATTATTTTGATTTGGGATCGGATCAACGTGTGTGTACTTATTGTTGTAATAAATTAAACCAAAACCAGATGCCTGCTAGGGCAGTTCATAATAATCTGGAATTGGTTGAGATTCCTTCTGAATTGAAGGATTTAAATACTTATGAATCTATTTTGATTCAAAGTATCCATCCCTTTCAGGCTATTGTAAGAATGGAGCCAAAGACAGGGAAATTGCCTCCAGCAGATTTACAGAGAGGATTAAAGGGAAGAGTTGTTTATTTGCCTCTAGATTTGAACAAAAACATTAACACAATTGGAATAGAAAAAGTGGAAGAGGAACCTCTGGTTATCTTGGTTAATGGGGTTCCGACAAAGAATAAGAAAATATGGCAAGATTTAGTGGATGTTAGGAAAGTCAAAAAGGCAACAGTGTATTTGAAGAAAAATAATAAGTACTATAAGAATGTATATGTTGCAGAAGAGGAAGTAAGTGATGAAGAGGATAGCGATTTGTGTGCTGGCCAAATTGAGAAAGTAGAGGCCTCTAAAAGTGAAGAAATATATGAACATTATAGTGTTCATCCTTTGCATTCCAAGGAAGTGATGGGGAATGCTATTGAGTTGTTTCAAATGAAACAAGCCAAAGGGAGTCCCATTAGTGTTTGGGAGGAAAGTTTGGAAGCTCGGTGTTTCCCACAGCTATTTCCCACAGGTCAAGGAGGAAGATATGATGAGCGACCTCGTGAAATTCCTGCGTCTGAATACCGGACTTTACGATTGTATGCAGAAGATCCTAGGTTTCGGCAATGCATTCCCTATTTGTTTCATCTCCTGTTTGAAAGCGATCTGTCTGGACTGTCATATGCAGTGAACCACATCTTAAAAAGTGGTATACAGATGCGAAACATCTCGGCAAGTGACTTTATGCATAAAGTCAATGTCCAAGACAGTATTTTGGATTCTCACTTAATTAATCTCATGGCGTGTCAGCGTGGTACTAATGAGTACTGGTACCGTCGTCATGGTGACTTAAAATGTATGCTGAGGAACTTAGGAACTCCGACATGGTTCCTCACTCTGAGCTGTGCCGAGTATGGCTGGGATGACTTACTTGAATTTCTACGAGAGGCAAATGGAAATATTGAAAACATTGAATTCAAGACACCTGGAGAACTGTGTTCTTTGGATCCTGTGAATGTATGCAGGTACTTCAATCATAGATTTGAAGCTATGATGTCTTTCATCACAAATAAAAAGAATCCACCTCTTGGAGAGGTGTTGGATTTCTTCTGGAGAAAGGAGTACCAAGCAAGAGGTGCCCCTCATATACATATGTTGCTGTGGATCAAGGATGCACCTAAATTTGGAACAGATCCGGATGACTTAGTGATGAATTTCATCGAACAGTATTCTACGTGTGCTGTTCCAAACGCAACGGAGAAGAAAAGTCTAAGAGAACAAGTTCTACGTTTCCAAAGCCATCGTTGTGGAAAGTACTGTCGTCGTAAATTCAGAAACAAGGACAAGTTCTACACCAAATGTCGTTTCAACTTTCCACGACCGGTGATTTCTAAAGGAAGAGTGAACAGTTTGATGTCTTCGCTGCGACATAATGTGACGAGGAAATCACCCAAGAATACATACAATTTGAAAAGGAACGAAGAGTCCAAGTACATCAATGACTACAACCCAGTGATTTTGTCCATGTGGAATGCCAACATGGATATACAGTTTGTGGCTGACAACTGTATGGCTGTGGCTCGGTATGTGACATCTTACATCACCAAAAAAGAAAAGACCGAACTGAAGGATATGTGGGAGGACATTTCCCATGAAAAGAGCCTCAGCAAGAAGTTGTACAGTTTCAGTCTGAAGATGTTGTCGCATCGAGAAATCGGAGCTTACGAATGTTCTGATCGATTGTCTTCAGCAAGTCTCTATGCCAAATCCAGGAGTCTCGTTTGGGCGAGTCTTGGTCTTGCTGCAACGCGAAATCGAGTTCTAAAACCTGTTCGGGAAATTGAGTATTTGGCAGAAAAGGAACCAAACAGTACCGACATTTTGAAGACCAACATGTTGGATACATATTATCCAAATCGAAGCAGTCACCTTGAGAATATTTGTCTATATGAGGTTCTCCAAAATTATATATTCAAGAGGAACATCAAAGAAGATATTGAGAAAGGAGTGTATGCTGTAATTGGAAGTGAGGGATGCCTGGTCAAGCAAAGAAAATGCCAATTAGTAAACCATCGAAAATTAAGTGGCGAATCTCCAGAAAAAAAGGAGTTTTTCTATTTAGCACTTTTGCAACTTTTCAAGCCTTGGCGTGCAGAAGAGGAACTGCTTGGAGATTTCCTCTGTTACGAAGACTCTTTCAATGCAGCCAAGGAGTCCATAGAATGTCCTGCTTTTTCTAAATATCAAGAAATGCTAACTTTGGAAATTGAGCAGGAAGCAACGATTGCAGCCGAGATTGCCAGAGACAGTTCTCAGGACAGTCAGAGTTCTGTTTCATTGAGTCAAGATCCACTTGGAGGACCTATTATCGAAAATGAAGCTGCCACTGCTATGAATGAAGTAGAAAGAGCCATGGCACATGCTCAGGAGGATTCAGTTAACTTACAAGACTTGGAAAAACAACTCAACGTTGAGCAGAGGAAAATATATGATGAAGTTACCAAGGAAATTGAGCACGGATTAAGTCATGAGAAGAAAGAGTGCTCGTGTACGTCGTTGAAGCCTGTCCGACTGTACGTGAGTGGAGAAGCGGGAACTGGAAAAAGTTTCCTCATTAAAGCAATCTCTTGTTATTTGCAGGAAAGGACTGAGTCATCGCTGTCTTGTGTTGTCACCGCTCCTACTGGACTGGCAGCACATAATATTAAAGGTATTACTTTGCATCGTCTATTGATGCTGCCGGTGGAGCATGACAACAAATTACAATACAACAAGTTATCTGGAGATGCTTGCTGTGAAGTTTCAAGAGTTTTGAGGAAAATGAAACTACTTATCATTGACGAAGTAAGCATGGTTTCCAATGTCATGCTTGCCTTTGTGCATTTGAGAATGCAAGAAGTACTTAAAACTGAATATGATGTCTTATTTGGTGGGAAACACATTATTGTTTTCGGAGATCTTCTACAGCTGACACCAGTAAAAGGTCAACCTGTGTTCAAAATACTCACGCATGAAGATACCAGGAAGTGCCTAGGGAGCATTGGCAACGTCAATATATGGTTAAACTTCAATTATGCAGAACTGCATCAAAATATGCGTCAGGCAAAGGATGAAGATTACAAGAATATTCTACAAGATATTAGAATTGGAAAAGTGACCGAGCATGGGAAAGAAGCTTTAAATGCACGGTTACTGTCAAATTTGTATCCCAAACAAGATATTGTGCCTGAGAATATTTTTCAGAAAATTACTGAGAAGAAATCCGGGATATGTCTCATGCCAACTCTTGCAGAATGTGCCATCTTCAACAACAAAATGTTGAATTTAGAAAAGCAAGAGATTGTGAAACTTGAAGCTATCGACAAATTAGAGCATATGGGATCAACAATTATTTTGTCAGACAATTTGAAATCAAAATTGGATTCATTAGAGAAGACTATATCTAAAACAGCGGGTTTTGAAAAGACTTTGAATGTGTGTTTAAATTGCCGAATTATTTTGAGAAGGAATTTACATGTAGAAAGAGGTCTGGTAAATGGATCAATGGGTAATGTTGTTGATTTTGAGAAATACAGAAATAGAGATGGAATAGAATTTTTAAAAATTAAATTTGATGGCATTGAGGAAGTACAGCAAATTGGTCGTTGTTCTGCTAGGTTTTTGCTTGTTAAAGATTTATATGTTCGCCGTAAACAGTTTCCTGTTTGCTTGGCATATGCGGTGACAATCCATAAATCGCAAGGTTTAAGTGTAGACTGTGCATTGGTGAATATTGGCAGTTCTGTGTTCAAGGAGGGTATGGCATATGTGGCATTGTCACGAGTTAGAACTTTATCGGGATTGTACTTGATTGACTGTGATGTCACAAACATTTGTGCGGATCTAGATTGTGTTAAGGAATACAATAGGTTAAGAAGAGAGTATGCGCCACATTTGCCTCAATATCCTTTGTTTGAGAAACGTGTGGTAGGCCGCAAACGTAGAAATAGCAGTAATAGTAGGGAGGTTGTTGCAAAAAGACTAAAAGTCAATGAACCGAAAATTGTTAGCAGAAAGAAAGTGGATTCTGTTGAAGATGTTGTCGGTTTTCAATTTGAAAACAGTTCTGGTGTCAACTGCTATGCAAATGTAGTGGTTAATGTTCTCTTTTCACTAGAGAGTTTAAAAGAACAGATTCTGTTGAATTCTGAACAAATTTTATGCTGTTTGTTGAATTCTGTTTTCGAGAAATGTAGCAGTGATCGAACAAAAGTAGAAAGTGTGTCTGAAGTTCGTTATCTGTTAGATGAATGTTCAGGTCAAACAGACTTCTCTGAAAATAATCAGCAAGATTGTCAGGAGTTTTTAATGTATATGCTTGATATATTGCAAGTTGAGGGTGTAGATGTAGATCACCTGTTTGGGCTTTCTTATCAATGGCAGCATGACTGCGAGAACTGTATGGTATCAAGTACTACTAGTGTAGACTCAGAAAGATTTATATATTTAACTTTGCCAGACAGTAAATCAGTCTCCTTTAATAAGCTAGTAAATGCAGCGGATCACAACATGGAGTGTAGCCAATGTAAATGTGATATGATGTCAACATTATTTATACGTAGATATGGCCAGTATGTCATTTTAATGATGCAACGATGTAGGCCTGATGGAACAAAATTGTCAACTTTAATAAAAAATTTTGTGGCTTCTCAGCTGTCAATATCAGGGAGGACTTTTGTTACTGTAGCAATTATCTATCACGATGGTCCATCAACAACATCAGGACATTATACAGCTTACTTAAAGTCTGGAAACGGCTGGTCATTCTGTAATGATTCTGTTGTAACGTTCAAAAAAAAATTGCCGTTTGACCTTAAAAATTCTTACCTGGTGTTTTTAAAACCAAAATTTTAAGTAGAGGGAATGTAAGTCTGCAATGCTGTCTCGATTAAAAATTCAACTATATAAACCTAATGCAAGTAAGTCTGCTTCATAGTAAGCAGTATCAGTGTCATAGGAAAAGGAGAACATGACTGACAAAGAAGAGTAAGATATTAGTAGTCCAGGATTGTGAAAATAATCTCAAATATTTTATTTTTGAAAGTTGCGAAAATAGAAAATGTCGGGATTTGATTGGAAGAATTACAAGATTTGCGAATCGCGGCAACATGATTTGGCCTAGTGGAAACATGTGATATAATGAGAGAAGTTTTTTTTCTATGTAACATATTTCACGTATCGATGGAGGTTTTCTTTCAGAAAGTGGCGGGCTGAAAATATTTAAAGCACAACAGAGTGGATGCTGTTTATAGGAGATCCTTCGACGTCATTGAAAGTAAGTTAATTTTAAGAAGTTTTGAAATCAGATTTCTTAGGTTGTATGGGTTTTTTAAACACAGTCATTTTGATTGTGTTTTTTTTTCCCCGCTGTTACATGATGAATACCTTCAAGTCACTGATTTAAGTGAAATTTGATACATTCTGAGAACAGCAAAAATAAACCATTTAACATGTATAATTAATGTTATGCTTTTTGTCCTTATGATATACATTTAGAAATGTGTGGTACATATGGGTAAGGTGAGTTCTGTAAATATCAATTTTAATGCTTAGAGTGCTGTACTTCTGGGTAGTGTTTTTTTTTTATAAAAAAAAGAGGCCTCACCTCAAAGAAAGCTCTTGAAAGCACACATCTTATTTGCATCCTAAAACAATCATTTACAATGTTAGACACAATTTTATTATGACTTTACATCTTTTTTGCGCTGCTATTGCATCACTATTGTGAGACATTAGCAGTGCAAGAAAAACATCATGTTTCAAAATAGGCCTCAGTTCAGCAATATCAAGATACAGTTTCTTTCGAATATATATCTTTAGGATTGTGTAGGGAACGTAGAGAAGCAGAGACTTCTGTAAATGTCAAAGTTGTTGAAAAACTGTTTGTTTTTGAACCTTTTCCCTTGTCTTTTCTAATTTTTAAATACATGTTTTAATATTTTTTGAAATGTTTGTTCTTTGTTTTACAGATTGAAAGTATGAAAAAATATTTAAAAAAGGTAACAAGAATTATAAGGTAAATGTTTTCCACTCTTTTTACCCGCAATGCACTGCTGATGATGTCATTGACAGTATCTCTCATTTACTCTCTCTAGCTGTCTTTCTTTTTACATTATTCTCTGTTTACTTCCCTTATACTAACTCTTCTTTTTTTTTAAAAAAATATTTTTTTTAGTTCGCTTAAAGTTCGCGAACCGGTCAGCGAACTTGAAGCGAACCAAAAGAAATAGAGCTTGCCAGAGTGATAAACATTCTAGCAATTTTGTTTGAAAGGGGAGGTAGTTCTGAAAAGAACTGTTTTTTTTTGTTTTTGTTGTTTTATGTTTTTTTTGTAATTTTTTGAACATTTTTTGATTTTTTTGTATTTTTAGAACTGTTTTATGTTTTTTTTGTGTTTTTTAAGGAGGGGAGACAACAAAAAACAGGCTTTCAAAACGGCTCAACTGGAGCAAAAAAAAAGAAAATTACTTTTTGGGTGCATTAGGGCACTTATGATTTTCATATGCAATGTTCATGAGGTTGACACTCATGTTGCCATATGACAGCATAGCACCACAGTAAATACAAGACACCTTCATGTGCTGGAAGTTACGTTGGATGTTTGGCACAGTCTCTTGTGCCTCTCTTCCCGTCAAAGACAATGTGGATGTAGATCTTGCCACAGGAGTTGCCGTCGGATTGTCTTCAAGATCCCTCAACTCAGCCCGGCTGTAGTTCAAGGGATGCCACCTGCTCATGTGACGGTGCATTGTATAGTTCCCCATACTGTACTTCTTTTCTGTGCCTCTCGACAATCTGTGGTCACAGATGAGGCAGGTGGCATATTTTGCATTCACTTTCTTGGTTCCAGGAGGGATGGTGAAAAACTGCCAGATGAAACTGGTTTTTCGTTTAGAAACCCGGGGCAACTCATCAACAAATTGTTGTCCCTCTCTCTCCTCTTCTTCTTCTTCCTCATCTTCCTCCTCTCTGTTAGTCATAATTTGACTGGGTGGTCCTCTCTTCTTATGGGGAGGTGGAGGTGGTGGTGGGGGTGCACCAGCTGCAGCAACAATGGAAGCCATTGTGGATCTTCAGATAAATGGTCTTTCTCTCACCAAGATGAAAGTCAGAGTGAGGAAATAAGGAGGGGTTTACTTGATTTGGGGAAAACAAAAGTTCTGAGCCAATGAAAAGTGTTATTTTTAGGTCACATGACCTAGTCATACATCATTTGGAAACCAAAAGTGAAATGAACCAATGAGAAGTTTGATAAACAAGTCACATGACCTGTTCCGCTTACGTTACGCGGCGCGCGCCGCGTCCCAGATCGCTTCCGGTTCGCGGTCCGGAGCACTTCCGGGAGCGCTAACGCGGCGCGTCATTAGACGCATTACGCGATAACGTGATACGTCGCGCTTCCGCGGCGCGTCACTGTTCCGCTAACGTAACGTTGACCGGTTCGCGGACTAGATCGCGGCATCAAGATGAGCTAACGGAAAGCTTCCCGGTTCGCGAACTAGAAGCGAAGAAAAAAAATATTAAAAAAAAAATTATCAATAAACATCTAAATATATTTTGGGATTTAAAGAATAATACATTTTACAGCTACAGATGTTAGCTTTTAAAAAACCAATGAAATTCACTGAAAAAACCATAGGTTATAGACCATATATAGTTAGAAATTTGCATTTAAAAAACCATTGAAATTCAATGAAAAAACCATAGGTTATAGACCATATATAGTTAGGAATTCGCATTTACAAAACCTTATTTTACTCGCATAAAACCATTGAAATTCCATATATAGTTAGTTGCGCTAACTATATATCGCGCACCCGCAATCCACTGCTGATGATGTCACATATTACATCATTCATGACATGGTCAGTGACATCACTGATGACATCACTGATGACATCTCAAATGACATCACTGATGACAACATCCAGTGACTGTATGTTTCTGTGAAGTTAAAATATGTCTTACATATTGAAGAATGAGTGGATGTATAAGTGTCTGGATGAAGGATTTAGTAGGTGCATGACTGACTGTATGAGTGAGTGATTAAATGTGTCTCACTGAGTGCATGGGTTAGTGACTAAACTGTCTTAATTTGTGCATCATTATGTCTGTTGTTCTGTAAACTGTTGCATGTGTTGATAAGTAGCTATATGAGTAACTATATGGGTTATTGATTGGTTACCTTAGTATTTGTATGGGAGACTGAGTGTGTGTGTGGGTGGCTGGGAGGTGTATGACTCTGTGCATAGATGTGTGAGCAGTTGATTCACTAGAGGTATGGTTTCAAAAGTGCATGTGGTAACAGCTGTATGGGCGGTTGACTGTGTGCATGAGTGTATTGGTGAGTGAATGGATATCTCAGTGCTACATGTCAAAGTAAGTACATATGTAAAACACAGTACATGTGAGAGTTGACATATATAAATAACTGTGCATAAGAGCCAGTGAATGTGTGAGTGGCTGTATGGATCATTGTGAACTTGTATCAGGGATTGTATAAGAGAGTAAATATGTGTTAGTATATGTTTGAATAAGTAAAGTTTGTATAACTGTATAGTTGAGGAAATGGAGGTGTGATTGATTCTTTGCATGACTGACTAGGTGTGTGAGTAACTCCATGGATGAGTGACAGTCTGTGAGTGTCTGTTTACACTGATTGTATCTAAGGTTATATTAGAGTCTGAAGAGGTTCATCGTATTATCACATGAATGATATCATCAGTGATGTGATCAGTAATGTCAAATGAGATGTCATCAGTGATGTCATCAGTGATGTCATTTGAGATGTCATCAGTGATGTCATCAGTGATGTCACTGACCATGTCATGAATGATGTAATATGTGACATCATCAGCAGTGGATTGCGGGTGCGCGATATATAGTTAGCGCAACTAACTATATATGGAATTTCAATGGTTTTATGCGAGTAAAATAAGGTTTTGTAAATGCGAATTCCTAACTATATATGGTCTATAACCTATGGTTTTTTCATTGAATATATATATATATACTACGCAGAGGGGCCTCAGTCACTGCATGGAGGTTTCCCAGCAGGCCAGTCTCAGGAGTGGACTAGTGTGGTTCGAGGCGTCAGGGGGACCGGGGAGGTGAACTTTGCTCCAATTGTCCCGACAGCCGCAGTTCCAAACAGCGCTCCGAATAATAGCCTGGTTTTCGCTGAGCACACCGCAGTTGGGAGCAGCACTTACCTGGAATGCCGTGGCAGGGTATTCTGGGACCGGTAGTTCACCACAAGAACTACTGGTGTTTTGGTGGTAGCGGACTGACCAACCAGGACTTCCATTTAATTTAAGGCGGAGCGACTGGAGGTATTCAAAAGGACTGCTGCTAGCATGGGGGCAAGAACTGGCGTTTGAAAAAGACATTACGTCGAAATGTGTCATGCCATAGTTGGGTGAAATAAAGCAACCTCCTACAGTACCCCCCTGTGTCTCTCCGTTCTTTTTTTAAACAGAAGGAACATTCTTGTGACATATTTTGCACGCAGGTCCAGGACGTGCATTGGAGAGTCCCGTCTCTGCAAAGAGGAAGGAGCAATCCGGACAGCTTCGGCATCTTTTGTTCTTCACGGTGGTGAAATGCTCCAACCCATCACACCCACCCTTGCATTTTGGCCGCTGGAAGCAGTTTGCGTCTACGCAGAGGGGCCTCAGTCACTGCATGGAGGTTTCCCAGGCCAGTCTCAGGAGTGGACTAGTGTGGTTCGAGGCGTCAGGGGGACCGGGGAGGTGAACTTTGCTCCAATTGTCCCGACAGCCGCAGTTCCAAACAGCGCTCCGAATAATAGCCTGGTTTTCGCGGAGCACACCGCAGTTGGGAGCAGCACTTACCTGGAATGCCGTGGCAGGGTATTCTGGGACCGGTAGTTCACCACAAGAACTACTGGTGTTTTGGTGGTAGCGGACTGACCAACCAGGACTTCCATTTAATTTAAGGCGGAGCGACTGGAGGTATTCAAAAGGACTGCTGCTAGCATGGGGGCAAGAACTGGTGTTTGAAAAAGACATTACGTCGAAATGTGTCATGCCATAGTTGGGTGAAATAAAGCAACCTCCTACAGTACCCCCCTGTGTCTCTCCGTTCTTTTTTTAAACAGAAGGAACATTCTTGTGACATATTTTGCACGCAGGTCCAGGACGTGTATTGGAGAGTCCCGTCTCTGCAAAGAGGAAGGAGCAATCCGGACAGCTTCGGCATCTTTTGTTCTTCACGGTGGTGAAATGCTCCAACCCATCACACCCACCCTTGCATTTTGGCCGCTGGAAGCAGTTTGCGTCTACGCAGAGGGGCCTCAGTCACTGCATGGAGGTTTCCCAGGCCAGTCTCAGGAGTGGACTAGTGTGGTTCGAGGCGTCAGGGGGACCGTGGAGGTGAACTTTGCTCCAATTGTCCCGACAGCCGCAGTTCCAAACAGCGCTCCGAATAATAGCCTGGTTTTCGCGGAGCACACCGCAGTTGGGAGCAGCACTTACCTGGAATGCTGTGGCAGGGTATTCTGGGACCGGTAGTTCACCACAAGAACTACTGGTGTTTTGGTGGTAGCGGACTGACCAACCAGGACTTCCAATTAAGGCGGAGGGACTGGAGGTATTCAAACGGACTGTTGCAAGCATGGGGGCAAGAACTGGCGTTTGAAAAAGACATTACGTCGAAACGCGTCATGCCATAGTTCGGTGGAATAAAGCAACCTCCTACAATACCCCCCTGTGTCTCTCCGTTCTTTTTTTAAACAGAAGGAACATTCTTGTGACATATTTTGCACGCAGGTCCAGGACGTGCATTGGAGAGTCCCGTCTCAGCAAAGAGGAAGGAGCAATCCGGACAGCTTCGGCATCTTTTGTTCTTCACGGTGGTGAAATGCTCCAACCCACCACACCCACCCTTGCATTTTGGCCGCTGGAAGCAGTTTGCGACTACGCAGAGGGGCTTCAGTCACTGCATGTAGGTTTCCCAGGCCAGTCTCAGGAGTGGACTAGTGTGGTTCGAGGTGTCAGGGGGACCGGGGAGGTGAACTTTGCTCCAATTGTCCCGACAGCCGCAGTTCCAAACAGCACTCCGAATAATAGCCTGGTTTTCGCGGAGCACACCGCAGTTGGGAGCAGCACTTACATGGAATGCCGTGGCAGGGTATTCTGGGACCGGTAGTTCACCACAAGAACTACTGGTGTTTTGGTGGTAGCGGACTGACCAACCAGAACTTCCATTTAAGGCGGAGCGACTGGAGGTATTCAAAAGGACTGCTGCTAGCATGGGGGCAAGAACTGGCGTTTGAAAAAGACATTACGTCGAAACGCGTCATGCCATAGTTCAGTGGAATAAAGCAACCTCCTACAGTACCTCCCTGTGTCTCTCCGTTCTTTTTTTAAACAGAAGGAACATTCTTATGATATATATATATGACTAGCTGTTGGGGTTAATAAACACTGCAGAAAACTACAAGAAGTGGTCCTTGCCTTGTTTTTTCGCCTAGGAACGGTGAAAGTACTGCGAGGTATTGCGCAGATATATATATATATATATATATATATATATATATATATATATATATATATATTCACTGAAAAAAACAGTTATAGTTAGCTGGAAATTTTACTGACATAAAACCATTGAAATTCCCACGTTATAGTTAGTTGGACTCACTATAACTTGCACGTGTAATGCACTGATAACACCATACAGTGAATGTGTGTCTTTCAGATAAATAAATATGTTTTATATATGTATGTTAAGGTCGATGGAAGAATATTTGTTTAAATTATTGTCTTAATGGATGTTTTTTTAAAAAAAAATAATTGGATATCTGCCTTATTAAGAGTATCTTAGTGAATACATATATTAGCGAGTGAAAGTAGGTCAGTCTCTCTGTCATCAGTGATGTCATATGAGTGATGTCACTGACCATGTCATGAGTGATGTAATATGTGATGTCATCAGCAGTGCATTACACGTGCAAGTTATAGTGAGTCCAACTAACTATAACGTGGGAATTTCAATGGTTTTATGTCAGTAAAATTTCCAGCTAACTATAACTGGTGTTAAACCTATGGTTTTTTCAGTGAATTTGATAGGTTTTTTAAATGCTAATTCCTAACTATAACTGGTGTGAAACCTATGGTTTTTTCGGTGAATTTCATAGGTTTTTTAAATGCTAATTCCTTTCTATATCGAGTTTCTAACCTTTTTTTTTTTTTACAATTTGCTGTTTTTTTTAACTATTCATTTTTTTAATATATTTTTTTTCTTTTGCGCTCTGGGTGCGCGCTCCGGGAAGCTTTCAGCTAAGCTCTCCGGTAAGCTTTCCGGTAAGCTCACCTGAAAGCGCACCCAGAGCGCTACTGTCGTTCGTGAAAAAAAATATGAATGAAAAGTTAATAATAATGCAAAACATTTCGTTCCATACAAATAAAATCCGTTTTTTTTTATAAGGAAAATGATTATGTATTTCTGTAAAAGTTTGATGACGTCACGTAAATGCCCTCGGAAGCGCCTACGATCGCACCGCGTAAACGCACCCGGAAGCGCCCAAGATCGCGCCACGTTTGCGCCCCGGAAGCGCCTACGATCGCGCCGCGCTAACGCACCCGGAAGTGCTCCGGAGCGCGCTGCGTAAGCGCGTCGGGTCATGTGACCCTAAAATAACACTTTTCATTGGTTGCTAACAGTTTTTTTTACAAAGAATGAAATCCCCACCCATTTCCTTCACTATTGCTTTGTACTTGGAGAGAGCAAGAGCTGTTCTGTGTACTATCTTCATCTCCTACTTTCCTGATCTACAGCAATGGCTGCAAGAGAGTCATCCAGCAGTGATTCAGAGGCATTTGTAGATGAGGACCCTCCTAGGCAGAAGAAAAAAATCCATTTCATCTGGAAATTTTATAACATCCCTGAAGGAGAAAAAAAAGTCAACGCTCCAAAAGTAACCTGCAAAATATGTGGTAGTACTTTATCCAGAGGCAATCCACTGAAAAAATATAGTTTTGGAAATGCCAATTTAATCAGGCATGTCAAAAGAAAACACCCAAACAACTTTGCGAGGGAGAGTGTCAGAGACCTGGCACGGAAATTACCCACAGATGGCGGCAGCACCTCCACTGGTGGAGCAACACCTTCGGGACCATCCCGTAGAAGAATGGTCCCTAACATACACCCAGAGTTTGCAGGCATCAAATTTCGGTGCACGGAGTGTGACGAACTGCTCTGCTATGGGGAGCAGAGTGTTGAACTCATTGCCCAAAAGAAACAGCAACACCGCTGCCCTGACAGTCCCTAAATTTTCACATTTTTTTGCTCCTGTTGAGCCGTTTTGGAATCCCTGTTTTTTGTTTTTCCCTTGACAAAAATCCAAAAAAATTATAAAATTGTTTTAAAAAGCCAAAAAAAGTTCAAAAAGTTCAAAAAACACAAAAAAATATAAAACAACAAAAAGAAGAAAAAAAAAAGTTCTTTTTAGAACTACCTCCAATTTCTAAATAAAGGCTTTTTTTTTATAAACTGTCATCTTTTTCCCTCATTTTACGCTCCCCGGGCTGCTCCCCGGTGCGCGTACCGGGCGCTTCCCCCGCGCAAAACGAAAAAAAAATATATATTTTAAATACCCCGCGGGGCCCTTTTATAGCCCCCACATCAAACCTAGGGGGTCAAGGGGGGGTCTACCCTGCCCCCTTATGGTCATTTCCCCCTTTGTTTTGGCCACCTCTCGTGTCTCGATCCTACCAAGACACAAGATGGCGGCCGCTCCGGACTGTTTCGAATGTTTACAGACAACTGAGAGCCAATCAGCTTTCTGCGCGCAAGTCGCGTGTCGCGCCGGGAGCGCGCTTCGGTGCGCGTACCGGGGCGCAGCTCTAGATATATATATATTTTTTGGAACCTAAATTACTCAAAATCCACTGCAGCACATATCTTGAGACATAGCAAAGGCACATCGGGCTACCAGTCCCTACAATTTTGCCAAGTTTGATGGAAATCCATTCAGCCATTCGGGCTAAAAGTGAAATCGACCGCCCTATGGAAATTAACATGGGGGAAACGCGTTTTGGGACCCCCCTTTTATCTCGGCCCCCGCTTGACGTATCCCCCCCAAACTTTCAAGGAAGAACCGGAGCTCGACGAGGCCATTTTCAGGAAATTTTCAGGCAGATTCGTCAACCGGTGCCAAAGTTATTCCAAATAGAATTTTGAGATTTAACATTGAAAAAAATCCTAACTATAACTACCTACTGGCGAGCGCCAGTAGGTAATATATACATATATATATATATATATATATATATATATATATATATATATATATATATATATATATATATATATATATATATATATATATATATATATATATATATATACATATATATACATATATATATATATATATATATATATATATATATATATATATATTCACAGAAAAAACCATAGGTTATAGTGGATATATAGTTAGGAATTTGCACTTACAAAACCTTGAAAATTCAATGAAAAAACCATTGGTTTTAGGCCATATATAGTTAGGGATTTGCATTTACAAAACCTTATTTTACTCGCATAAAACCATTGAAATTCCATATATAGTTATAAGCGCTAACTATATATCGCGCACCCGCAATCCACTGCTGATGATGTCACATATTACATCATTCATGACATGGTTAGTGACATCACTGATGACATCACTGATGACATCTCAAATGACATCACTGATGACATCACTGATGACAACATCCAGTGACTGTATGTTTCTGTAAAGTTAAAATATGTCTTACATATTGAAGAATGAGTGGATGTATAAGTGTCTGGATGAAGGATTTAGTAGGTGCATGACTGACTGTATGAGTGAGTGATTAAATGTGTCTCACTGAGTGCATGGGTTAGTGACTAAACTGTTTTAATTTGTGCATCATTATGTCTGTTGTTCTGTAAACTGCTGCATGTGTTGATCAGTAGCTATATGAGTAACTGTATGGGTTATTCATTGGTTGTCCAAGTATTTGTATGGGAAACTGAGTGTGTGTGTATGGGTGGCTGGGAGGTGTGTGACTGTACATAGATGTGTGAGTAGTTGATTCACTATATGTATGGATTCAAAAGTGTATGTGGAAACAGCTGTATGGGCGGTTGACTGTGCATGAGTGTATTAGTGAGTGAATGGATATCTCAGTGCTACATGTCAAATTAAGTACATATGTAAAACACAGTGCATGTGAGAGTTGACATCTATAAATAACTGTGCATAAGAGCCAGTGAATGTGTGAGTGGCTGTATGGATCATTGAGAACATGTATCAGAGATTGTATAAGAGAGTAAAGTAAATATGTGTTAGTATATGTTTGAATAAGTAAGGTGTGTATAACTGTATAGTTGAGAAACTGGAGGTGTGATTGATTTTTGGCATAACTGACTAGGTGTGTGAGTAACTCCATGGATGAGTGACAGTCTGTGACTGTCTGTTTACACTGATTGTATCTAAGGTTATATTAGAGTCTGAAGAGGTTCATGGTATTATCACATGAATGATATCATCAGTGATGTTATCAGTCATGTCAAATGAGATGTTTTCAGTGATGTCATCAGTGATGTCATTTGAAATGTCATCAGTGATGTCATCAGTGATGTCACTAACCATGTCATGAATGATGTAATATGTGACATCATCAGCAGTGGATTGCGGGTGCGCGATATATAGTTAGCGCTTATAACTATATATGGAATTTCAATGGTTTTATGCGAGTAAAATAAGGTTTTGTAAATGCAAATCCCTAACTATATATGGCCTAAAACCAATGTTTTTTTCATTGAATTTTCAAGGTTTTGTAAGTGCAAATTCCTAACTATATATCCACTATAACCTATGGTTTTTTCTGTGAATTTCATTGGTTTTTTAATAGCAAATATGAAAAGCTTTAAAATGTCAAGTACGTGATAGATAAAAACATTTTCGTATTTATGCACGCTGATGTGCTTTGAACGCTGCCCCCCCCTCCCCTCTTTTCTCTTAGTAGTACTCTCTCTTTGCAGATACTGAACAGTAGTTAACGCAGGCCTTTGCCCCCGTTGTAATCCGTCGTGCCTGCTTGTCTCTCCATTTGATTGATTGTTATCCAAGCATTTACTGTTTTAGAATTGGTTCTCTTTGGATCATTCTCTATTTACAAACAAGCACAAAGTCGCAATACTCTGTTTAGTTTTTGCAGATAGTGAAAAATTGTGTAAAAAAATAAAAGTAATCGAGCAAAATCAGTAGGCCACTAATTGGATCTCTTTTTGACCTCGCTAAAATAGAAATATTAGGAACAACCCTTCATGAGAAATACGAAAATAGTGAGATGAACTGAGCTCCACACCATGAGGGCTGCAAGACAGCTCGACTCCGTCACCCACCCCGCCCAAAATAACGACAAACCCTATGCAAATATTAAAAATATAGACAACACACCAGCAAAGAAACAGGGTAAAACATTTTATTAAATAACTATTTACATAACTATTTTATACTTTTTATTGCCCGATCCGGCTAGCTCAATCGATCGAGCATGAAACTCATGCACTCTGATAGCAAGCGTTGCTACTGATGCTATGCAGACCAAAACTGGTTTTCAGTTTGTACATTTTTCTAGATTTTTCAATCCAAGGTTGGTTGACTTTGTAGAACGATGGCTTCAGATTTTCAACATACGGTGTGGTGGCGCGGACTGGGAGGGGGCGCTTCGCTCCTGCCCCCTCCCCAAGTAAGTTTTTCATACGTGAAAGTACGTTAATGGTTTGGGTCCCTGAGTTGCTTCAATGTCACTGCCATTCTCAAATGGCATAAGTTCTGGATGTTGGGTGCAATAGTTAAGAGTTCTGAGCAGTGCTTGTAACACTGTCTGAAGCTTATTTCCACCTACTGCAGCTTCACTATTCTCAAAGTAAGTGAGTGTCGTTTGTGGACCTGACTGCATTAGAAAACAATGTGATATGTTACCTTCCTAAACAGCTTGACGGAGGCCCCTGAGGGGCGGTGTGATGGCCATGGACTCGGAGAAGACGCTTGGCTCCGACACCCTCCCCAAGTCTTATAGCACTGGTGTAGCCTGAGATCGCCCCCGACATAAGCGGCCGGCTCCCGGGGTCCGGCGGAACTTTTTGCCTTTTGATGACTCTTCAATTCTGGACCTTGTCCCACAATCCGTTTGACCTGAAGACACGCTGTAGTGGGGCGCCCCTTTACCGTTTCAGTTGCCATTCCGCCCGCTTTTGCTACACTGTGCCTCTTCCGCCATTCAGCTGTTTACCGCCCGCTCTTGCGACTACAGCGTCTCGCTCATCATGTAGTTGAGTTGCTCCCGCTCCAGTGTTTCTGGATGTTTCAGACTAAAACTGGCGTCAGCATGAGAGCACTACCATCTCGTAGCTCTGTCGTGGCTATTCCACGAGCAATCATGGCAGCCGCTCCCCACCAGAAGCCTGCGGGAGTCGGAGGCCCCCAAGACTTTTGTAGAATCTTCACGGCTGAGGGGACGCTTTTCGAGAATGGAGCCCAAGCCCTAGCAGGCAAGCGTCTGAGTTCCAAGGTGTCCCAGGGCCATTTCAGTGCACCAGGCCCAAAACCGAAGAGCCGTCCGCCATTTTAAGAGTCCTGTGGCAGGCGCCTATCGCTGCACTGCAAGAGTGGGAGCAACTCAACAACATGGTGAGCGAGACGCTGTAGCCGCAAGAGCGGGTGCAACTCAGCTGGATGGCCGCCACCTGGGGAGGCCCGTTCACGCCGCCTCCCCCATGCCCCCGGGCCGCCGCACGCCAATTTTCGGAGCAGCATTGTAGGATACCAAAACCAGTGCGGCAGTTTACTGGACATCACCTGGGTGCCATCAACATCTCAGCGCGTTCTGCTGCCTTGGGACTATTCGCACAACAGACCGCTACTGACGAGGCCTCCCCTCGCCCCACCCGGGACGCCCCACGCCAATTTTCGGAGCAGCATTGTAGGATCCCAAAACCAGTGCGGCACCCAGGCGACATCACCTGGGTGCCGTCCAGAACTCTGCATGTTGTGCTGCCTTGGGACTATTCGCACAAAAGACAGCTTCTGACCATTGTTGCTTTTTTGGGTGAAAAATGTTTAAATGTTTTTACAGTTTTTGTTCCGTTCATTATAGTTAAATGTTAATAAAGTTTTAAAATCTAACTTTGTTGGAGTGCTATATATGTTTAAAAAATCGGGTGAATGGGGCCTTGAATCAGGTTATTGTCATGTGTGGGCTTTGCAAGTGTACTGCTACAAGATCGGACATTTCAAACTCAAATGCACGTTCTTTTTCTTACCTTTCCGAAGCATGGAGCGCAATAGCAGGCAGAGAAAGGGTGACGCACGTGTTGAACACTGCCTGGCCTGGCAAGTTGCTGGCAGTGCCCCCCCCGCCCGCTCCTGAAAGAGGGCACACACACACCGCCGCCCCGAGTACTTCACAAATCTTTAAAAGACCATGCGCTTGTTCATGAGGCTTAAATGGTTTATCACCCCTTCTAGAACCCCTGCATCGACCCTCTGACGTTTCCTGGAAGAATTAGCACGTAACACAATACCAAGCCCTGTCAGCTGAAACTCCCGAGAAATCATGGGGCATATTATCAAGGGGGTTTATTTCCGCTTTTTGGACTTTAAAAGCCAAAAAAAAAAGAGATAAAATTATCTCCCTATTACCAAGCTGTCGCTAACACCAGTTAGTGACAGCTAAAAGGTGATAGCGACCATCTTGGGCCCCGCTTTGCATATCAGTGATATTTATCACTAATGACATGCAAAGTGGGCGTGCCAAGATGTTAGCGACTGGAAACAGTCCCTAACCATCGCTATCTCCTATTACCAACTTTTGGAGATATTCGCGCTAAGCGCGAATATCTCCAAAATCTAACACCTGCCCTGAGCAGTTCTTAGCCATGTTATCCAATGGGAGGTGGATAACATGGCTAAGAGCATTTGCTCGCTAATACATGAATATCGCTGACTTTTCTGCGATAATAGCAAAGTTTATCTGCGATAAAAATCGCCGATGTGCGGCGATAATTTTTGTCTCTAAACAAGTTAGAGACAAAAATTATCGCTAGTTGTTCGTAATATGCCCCCGGGTTTTTGCTTGCAGAAATCGGGAGGCGGGAGACTAGCACTGAAATCAGTAGTCTCACGCCTGAATCGGGAGGGTTGGCATGTCTGAATTCTCTACAGCTGGGGCCATTAACTACATCCGCAGGGGTAGGTGATAGCCTGGGACCAGCCTGGCATCTAAAATGGCTGCCGTGCACGACAAAATTGTGGCATTGGAAAAAAGGCAAGATGGCGCAGCCGCTGGAAGAGATGTATCAACATATATGAGCCTCCTCAGCCACCCTCAGGAAACATAGGGGATTAGGATACGTCTCCCGCACCCCCTTATACCTAGTAATTTAATTAACGAAGCACAACTGGCATCTAAAATGGCTGCCGTGCACGACAAAATTGTGGCATTGGAAAAAAGGCAAGATGGCGCAGCCGCTGGAAGAGATGTATCAACATATATGAGCCTCCTCAGCCACCCTCAGGAAACATAGGGGATTAGGATACGTCTCCCGCACCCCCTTATACCTAGTAATTTAATTAACGAAGCACAAAATGGCGAATTCCCGTTTCGCTACCAGTTTGCGGCCCAGTTCGCGGCCCGTGAAGCGCTTCTACCGTGAAAAATCATTTTTTTTTTTATTTTCCCCACGGGACCCTTTAATAACCCCAACAACATTCCTAGGGGGTCAAGAGGGGGATACCTTGCCCCCTTTCATTAAATTCCCCCTTCGTTTTTCACCTCTTCTTCTCTCTCGATCCTACCGAGAGATAAGATGGCGGCCGCTCCGGACTGTCACGCAGCAAAAAAAAAAAAAGCTCACGCACAGCCGCTGGAAGAGATGTATCAACATATATGAGCCTCCTCAGCCACCCTCAGGAAACATAGGGGATTAGGATACGTCTCCCGCACCCCCTTATACCTAGTAATTTAATAAACGAAGCACAAAATGGCGAATTCCCGTTTCGCTACCAGTTTGCGGCCCAGTTCGCGGCCCGTGAAGCGCTTCTACCGTGAAAAATCATTTTTTTTTTATTTTCCCCACGGGACCCTTTAATAACCCCAACAACATTCCTAGGGGGTCAAGAGGGGTATACGTTGCCCCCTTTCAATAAATTCCCCCTTCGTTTTTCACCTCTTCTTCTCTCTCGATCCTACCGAGAGATAAGATGGCGGCCGCTCCGGACTGTTTAGAATGTTGACAGACACCGGAGAGCCAATCAGCTTTCTGCGCGCAAAGTTCCGTTTCGCGAAAAGTAAGCGGACCGGATCGCTGCCCAGAGCGCTGTTACAGATATATATCTTGTTTTGAACGTTAATTTCTCAAAAACTACTGGAGCACATATATTGAGACCTAGCAAAGGCACATCGGGCTAACAGTCCCTACAATTTTGCCAAGTTTCGTGCAAATCCATTCAGCCGTTCGAGCTAAAAGTGAGTCCAACCGCCCTATGGAAAAATGAATGGGAAAAACGCGTTTTGGGACCCCCCTTTTTTCTCGGCCCCCCTTGACGAAACCCCACCAAATTTTCAGGGGCTGCTCAGAAACAAAATGTGCCATTTTCCTGACAATTTCAGCCGATTCCGTCCACAAACGCCAAAGTTATTAGACATAGAATTTTCAGAAATGCCATAGGGAAAAAATCCTAACTATATATACCTACTGGCGAACGCCAGTAGGTAATATATATATATATATACATATATATATATATATATATATATTCACTGAAAAAACCATATATAGTTAGGAATTAGCATTTAAAAAACCTTTGAAATTGCACCTATATAGTTAGTTGGGCGAACTATATTTTGCGCACCCGCAATCCACTGCTGATGATGTCACATATTACATCATTCATGACATGGTCAGTGATATCACTGATGACATCACTGATGACATCTCAAATGGCATCACTGATGACATCATCCAGTGACTGTGTGTTTCTGTAAAGTTTAAATATGTTTTACATATTGAAGAATGAGTGGATGTATAAGTGTTTGGATGAAAGATGTAGTAGGTACATGACTGAATGTATGAGTGAGTGATTAAATGTGTCTTACTGAATGCATGGGTTAGTGACTAAACTATCTGAATGTGTGCATCAGTATGTCTGTTGTTGTGTAAGCTACTGCATGTGTTGATCAGTAGCTATATGAGAGGCTATATGTGTGATTAATTGGTTGCCCAAGTTTTTGTTTGGGAGACTGAGTGTGTGAGTGGGTAGCTGGCATATATAAATGACTATACATAAGAGCCACTGATTGTGCGAGTGGCTGTATGAATCATTCTGTAATTGTATAACAAAGTAAGTATGTATTGTATTGTATTGCATGGCATATTTGTATAGTGCTAAACTGTCACCCATAGGGTATCCTGGCGCTTGACTTGGTCAGCCATACGCAACTTTATGCTGCCTTAAAACTTTACACCAACCTGGGAAAAAGGTGTGTTTTTAGACCTTTTTTAAAGGAGGAAAGGTCCTCTTTACTTCTCAAGGGCAAGGGTAGAGTATTCCATAACTTGGCTGCAGTGAACCTAAAGGAGCGCCCGCCCATCCATGTCCTTAGGATTTTAGGGATTACCACCAAGCAGGCATATGAGGAACGGAGAGATTTAGTGGGGACATACCAGGAGAACATCATCTGCAGAGAGGATGGTCCCTGGCCATGAAGGGCCCTGAAGACAAGACATAGTGCTTTAAAATCAATGCGCGGGGTGATTGGCAGCCAGTGGAGGTCCATGAGCGCCAAGGAGGATGAGTCAAGACGCCGTCTAGAAAGAGACAGCTTAGCAGCCATATTCTGCACTCGCTGCAATTTACCCACTAGGGCAGCAGGCGCGCCCAGAAGTAGCGCATTGCAGTAATCAAGCCTACTTAAGATGATACTACGCACTACCTTTGGGCGGGCATGAGCCGGAAGGAAAGATAGAATCTTCCGCAATGTTCGGAGCAGCAGCATGCCCGTTGCCACGGTTTTATTGACAAACGCGTCTAGCTGTAGATTAGATTCAAACAGCACCCCCAGGTTTCGAGTGGACATTGCCGCTGCCCTCGTGCCCTGGAAGGAAGGAGGCTAAAAGTCTGGTTGCAAGGGCCGAGGAATACGATCCGAGGAGCAATGCAATACCTTGGTTTTTGAACTATTAAATTGCAGTGAATTCAGACTCAGCCATTCTGCAGTAGCTGACATGCAACGGTGATAGGTCTCCTGAGACACAGCATCCCTACCCTCAAACGAGAAGATAAGTTGCGTGTCGTCCGCATAATTGATGACCGCAATGCCAAAGGACTTGATTAAACTGACCAGGGGGCGGAGATATAGGTTGAATAGAATAGGGCTGATGGCTGACCCTTGCGGTACGCCCTGCCCCACCCGCCTGATGTCCGAACGGTAGGGCGGCAAGGCTACCACCTGGTGTCTGTTACCAAGGTAGAGACCAACCAGTCAAGGGCCAGGCAAGATACCCCAATCTCCTCTAGTCTCCTGATCAGAATGGCATGGCTGACCGTGTCGAACGCGGCCGACATGCAGAGCAGCACTAGAAAGGCTGCTCGACCAAGGTCGACACGCGAACAAAGGTCATCCAAAGCGGTCACCAGTGCAGACTCAGTGCCGTGGGCTGGTCTGAAACCAAACTGAGCCTCGTCCAAGCAGATGTTAGTCTCTAAGAAGCTGGACAGATGTTTTGCCGCCAATTTCTCCAAGATCTTAATTGACAGAGGAAGCAATGAAATAGGCCTGTAATTTGCTGAGCAGGTAGGGTCCAGTGTGTCCTTTTTCAGCAGTGGTGATACCACAGCCAACTTCCAGCAGTCCGGGACCTGAGCCGTACTGAAAGACTGACAGCAGATGGCGTGAAGAGGGGGGAAAAGCTCTTCTTGAAACAGTTTCCAGTATTTATATGGCAGCGGGTCAAGGGGGGAGCCCGACGAGATCCCGTTCACCACAGTGCAAAAATCCTCAAAGGACGGGAGGGGAAAGCTGTTTAACCGAGCTTGCCTAGCATCCGACTCCAAGATCTCAGGGGTGGTCCCTCTTGCCAGGTTAGAAATAGCATGAGGGGTAGCCGAGGCCAGGGGCCCAAGATTGCTCAGAATAAGTGTGTTCTTGTCCTCAAAGGCCTTTGCCAGAGAGTCACAGAGCAGTTGGGAGGCCGATATGTCGTTGGAGGCACATGCGGGGCGGGATAAATCCCTAACTATCTTAAACAGGGCCTGAGATTTATTTGCCGCTGTCAGTATATGTGTTAGTATATGTTTGAATAACTAATGTGTTATGTGTATAACTGTATAGTTGATGAAATGGAAATGTGATTGATTCTTTGCATGACTGACTAGATGTGTGAGTAACTCTATGGATGAGTGGCAGAGTGTGATGTCTGTATAGGTGTTTGAGTGCAGATGATCGTGTTCTATTGATGAGAGACTGTATGTATGAGTGATTCTATGGGTAAATGAGTGGATGTGTGTATAGACCTAGGAATCAGTGTGTGCATATGTAGTAACTGGTATTGGTGTCTCAATGGTTTCAAGAATGGTATGTGTGTGTTTAACACTGGGTGTATCAAAGGTTATATTAGAGTGTGAAGACGTGCATTGTATTATCACATGAATGATATCATCAGTGATGTGATCAGTGATGTCAATTGAGATGTCACCAGTGATGTCATCAGTGATGCCACTCACCATGTCATGAATGATGTAATATGTGACATCATCAGCAATGGATTGCGGGTGCGCAAAATATAGTTAGTCCAACTAACTATATAGGTGCAATTTCAAAGGTTTTTTAAATGCTAATTCCTAACTATATATGACCTGAAACCTATGTTTTTTTCAGTGAATTTGCAAGTTTTTTTAAATACTAATACCTAACTATATATGACCTGAAACCTCTGGTTTTTTCAGTGAATTTGCAAGGTTTTTTAAATGCTAATTCCTAACAATGTAAGGCTTGAAATCTATGGTTTTTTCAGTGAATATATATATTTAATATAATATATATATAATTTTTATTTTCAAGTTTTTTTAATATGATAACAGGGTCCGCGCACCGTGAGCGCTCCGTAAGCACGCTGTAAACGCTCTGTGCTCTTACCCCGACAAATTTTTAAACATTTTTAAAACATAATTTCTACGTTTTTAACGTAGATTTTAAAGGTAGACAATATCTGCTTTAATGTAGACATTTTAAAAAAAAAACTTTTAACAACAATATATTACTTTTTTATGTAGTAACAAGTCTCGCGAGGGTACGTCGCACATGCACGCAACGTAGGAGCTCCGTCCGCGCACCGTAAAAACTTCGAGCTCTTACCCCCGAAAGTTTTATAAACTTGAAATTGTTATATCTACATATTCATTGTACAATGTAAAGGTACACATTATCTGGGATAATAAAGAACATGTTTATTTTAAACTTTTAAAGACCATATATAACTTTATTTGAGCAATTATAAATCTCACGATGGTGCCTACCACGTAAACGCATCGTAAGATGACGTAAGCGCTCCGTAAATAAAACGTAAACGCAACGTAAGCTTACGTAAGCGCTCCGTAAATGCTCCGTAAGCTTACGTCCAACCATGTGACCTCATAACAAAAGATTTATTTGGTTTATAATACTTCCTACTCCAATTCTTGAAAGACCCCTCTCATCTTCATCATTCTTCTTTGGCTTTCGAGGAAGCAACACCTTTTTTCATCAGCACTTTGCTCTTGAAAAATCTACTGAAATGGCTGAACAGCAGGAACCTGAGCATTTTGAACACCAGGAACCTGAGCATTCTGAACACCAGGAACTTAATGATTCTTCTACTTCATCTTCAGAAGAGTTTGTTCCTGAAACCCCTAGATCACCAAAAGAGGCCATAGTTTGGTATTTTTTTTAATTCCCAGAAGGACAGAAAAAGGTAAATGCGCCTTTTGTCACATGTAAAATCTGTGACACAATATTTTCCAGAGGAGATCCACAGAAAAGTACAGCTTTGAAACTTTTAGCATGGAACGCCATGTCCGGAATATACATTGGAGTAAAGCTGTAATGAAAAGATCATCAGAGGAGCAGGGCTCTGCTCCCAGCACTTCTTCTCAAGCAACTGCACCACCAATGCAAGCATCAATGGTTGCAAATATCCAACCTGAACTTAAGAATTTGATGATATAATGCATTTGTTGCCAGAAACTAATAGCCTTTGGACAAGAGTCCATTCAAGTTATCCTGCAAAAATACAGGAAGCACAGATGCACCCCATAATTCTTTTCTTATTTTTCATAGTTTGTTCCGGTAGAACAATTATCTGCTCAAAAAGTTTATTTCTTTACATCGTTTCTCCAGCAAAAACAAAAACAAAACAAAAAAACAGTTCTTTTCAGAACTACCTCTACTGGTTAAAGAAAGAACTAGGGGCCCGATGTAGGTAAACGCGATTTTCCGATTTCAAAATACCGAGGCGGGCCGATTCGGTATTCTGAAATCGGAAAACGAGATGTAGGGAAAAAAAACCGAATGAATACCGAATCGGTCGGCATCGGTAATGAGAATCGGTACGTTCCGATTCGGCTCGGTCCGAATCGGAAAGTACCGAATCGGCCAACAACGAATCGGAAATCACCGAATCGGCTACCACCGAATCGGATATTCCCGATTCGGCGAATACCGATTCGGTAGAAGCCGATTCGGTAAAATCCGATTCGGCAATCATAGATTCGTAGCCATGAAAACACACCCATGGCGAAAAAGCCCATAGGAATGCATTGAATGAACCGATTCGGCTTTTACCGATTCGGATAATACCGATTCGGTTTTCACCGAATCGGATATTACCGAATCGGTAAAAGCCGATTCGGCAATAGGCGATTCAGCCAATGAGGTGGCTCCCCCTCCCCCACCCAAACAGGGAGTGGCAACCCTGGCAGGTGCAGCTAATTAAGAAGTTTCTGGAAAGCCAGCCTGAGCTCAACACTCACAGTTAGCAGCAGTGGGAGAAGGAGGTTGCCAACTGAACTGGAGAACATGGCAGAGCAGTCAGAAAGCCAGAAGTCCTCCCAGAAGAGGAAGCCCAAGTTCACCACCACCGAACTTCAGGTGCTGGTCGAGGAGGTGGTGAGGGTGCACCGCCAGCTGTTTGGCAAGCTGTCCCTCAACGTGCCAGACAGCACCAAGAGGAGAATCTGGGCCGACATCGCCCAGAAGGTGAATGCTGCGGGTGTCACCCCCAGGTCCATAGAAGAACTGAAAAAGAGGTTTTATGACATCCGCAGCCTCACTAAAAGGAAGATGGGTGAGTTCCAGAGGCAGGCTGGACACACTGGAGGAGGCACGAACCCGGCGCCACCCCTCACCGAGCTGGAGGAACTGGTCTCCAGCACCATTGAGAGGGAGAGTGTCGTTGGTATCGGGACCCTGGACAGCTCTGCGAGAGCTACAGCTACAGGTAAGAAGCATGCGCATCATGACACACCCTACCAGACACCTCCCCATTAGACACAATGCATAGGCAAACCCCAGCACTGTACTGTCACCAACATACAAGAGACAAGCATCATGGTACATGTAGTCAGCAGAAGTTAGCTAAATATGTCAGTGCAGAATCACAAGACAGGAAACAGTGTGACACAGTGTAAGGAGATGCAAGGACATGTGGAATGCCATAATTGTACTGACTGTAATACATCGGCACTCAGTTTACAAATGCTTCTTTGTACCTAGGGGCCCCATCAGGCGGAACAACTGTGACAGCAGAGGGAGCAGCACCGTCCAACACTGCAGTCGCAGGGCCGAGCACCAGCCAGGCTGGCCAGGAGGAGGATGAGGAAGGAGACACCCCAGGGCTAGGTATGGAGGGAGTCCTGGTCATTGACTTCCATGCAGTGCACTCCCCAGTACTGCCCAGCACACCCCCCTTGCAATTCTCCCCAGAAAACTCCCCTACAAGGCACACCATTCCGCCTACACCAGCTCCTGCCACAACCGTGGCCTTGCCACCTGTTCAACCTGTCCTGGGAGCAGGGGCTCAGGGACCGGCCAGCTTCACACCCCCACCAGTGGCACCCCAGCCCACTCAGCAGGCCGGAAGCAGCAGTGCCCGGCGCCGTGCCATCACCACCACTGCTGCACCAGCACGGGAGGGCAGTGTATTCCTGGGCCTGGAGGGACAGATGGTTAAAATCCAGAGGCAACAGGCAAGATCCACCATGGCCTGCCAACGCCAGCTCCTGCAGCACAACATGCAGATGGGAGAGTTGGTCAAGGGATTCCAGGCCGTCGTGGAATCCAACAAGGAGGTGGCAGCAGGGTTAGGCAGGCTGACCACTGCCATCACCCACTCATCTGCCAGACAGGAGGAGCATGAGCTGGTGCGCAGGCGGGATGCCCGGGTGCTGAACCGGGCCATGGGCCGCCTTGCAGCGGCGACGGCACAACTGTGCCATCGCAGCTCCAACCAGGAATCTGTCCTTAGTCAGCATACGGCTGAGCTCACTAGGGGGATGGCCAGGATCACCACGGCTATGGAGGCCATGATAATTTCAAACACCGCCTCCAATCCTGCCCTGGACCTGGGTGATGCTGGAGACAGCAGCAGCCGCAGCAGCCCGGCCAGCGCTGCGTCTGAGCCACGGAGGAGCACCAGGCGATCAGAGGGGGCTGAGGGACACCCCAGTGGGTCTGGCAAGCGGGCAAAAAAATAGCCTGGCAAGGGCGGATGAGGCAACCAGAACCCTGGACTTTATTTGATTTTACATACTCCATTTTTTGATGCACATCAGTGCTGTAACTGTGGTGCAACACTATTAAAATTTGTTTTTTGCAAGCAACATTTAGCTGTCTTTGCATCTGTACTCAGTCAGAAATAGTTCTCAGTGATCTCCTCACGTCTGTATCTGCCATCACTTGGCGTACACACCCCAGCTGGCTGTGTCAGTGGCACAGCTTCGTCGTCGTCATGGTCCTCGTAGTCAGACAACTCCACCTCAGTGCCCTTCTTGACCGCAAGGTTGTGTAACATTGCACATACAGCTATGATCTTGCAGCAGGTGATGGGGGTATACTGCCTTGCACCTCCACTCTTGTGCAGGCATCTGAATCTACTTTTCCAGATGCCAAAGGTCCGTTCAACAACATTCCTTGTGCGTATGTGGGCCCGGTTATACCTCCTTTGGCTGGGTGTGGAGGGGTTGAGGTAGGGGGTGAGTATGAATGAGCGGAGGGCATATGCACTGTCGCCTGGAAGAGAAAGGGGTCACATTAGACACATGCATACATGTATTCCACCTACCTACTATGTGTTATGGGGGTCTGATGATGCGTCTCACCTAGGAGGTATCCTTCTCCAAATTCGCCAGCCATCAGCAGTGCATATATGCCGCTCTGTTGGAATATATAGGAGTCATGGGTACTCCCTGGAAATTTTGCTACCAGGTCTGTGATGGTGCACTTGGCATTGCAGATCACCTGCACGTTGATGGTGTGTGTAGATTTCCGATTGCGGTATATGTATTCGGTGTCCGCTGGTGGGCAAATCAGAATGTGCGTGCCATCTATGCAACCGATGATTTGGGGAAATTGTGCCATCTGGTAGAAGTCAGCTTTAGTTTGTAGCAGTTCTGCGTGGGTTGCAGGGAAAGAGATGTATTGGTCCATCCTGTCTATCATGGCGTCAAGGAATATGTGGAAGAACCTTGACAGGCTGCTCTGGCTCACTCCTCCTGCTACTGCTACTCCACTTTGATAGCTGCCAGACGCTAGCAGGTGTAGGCTGCATAGCACCTGGACGTGCGCAGGGATGGCGTGTGCCCTTGGGGTGTGGTGGTCCAAGAATGGCTTAAGGTCCCTGATGAGCTCAAGTATGGTGTCAGAGTCCAGCCTGTATCTCTGTAGGATCTCAGCCTCAGTGAGCATGAACAGGGTTATCCTCTGTCTGTAGACCTGTTCATTTCTTAGCCATTCCCTCTGTCCTTCCTGCTGTAGCCGTAGCCGCCTCGCAATGACATAGAAAGCTGCCATCCTGCAAGTTGCAATGCATTTTGGGACTGTTTATATGGGTTGGAGTTGGTTACAACCTGATTGCAATCCATGGTAAATACCGAGTGAATTCTACCGATTTTGAGCCGATTTCGGTGTTTCTGTGCCTCCCTACATCTCCCCAACTGTCGGAATCGGGGAATTTCCCGATCGGAGATTCATACGAATCGGCATGTTTTCCGATTCGGCTCATGTCCGAATCGGTATTTGTACCGATTCGGTACATGGACCGAATCGGTGATTTTCCGAATCGGTGTCACTAACGATTCGGTACATGGACCGAATCGGTGATTTTCCGATTCGGTGTCACTAACGAATCGGTACATGGACCGAATCGGTGATTTTCCGAATCGGTGTCACTAACGAATCGGTACATGGACCGAATCGGTGATTTTCCGATTCGGTGTCACTAACGATTCGGTACATGGACCGATTCGGTCTTTGCATCCGAATCGGTGTTTTTCCGATTCGTTACATATCCGATTTTCGGTATGTACGTATCGGATTCTTTCCCATTCGGTACTCATTCCGAATCGGTTTTCTATCCGATTCTTTCTGTTTTTGGTTCCCTACATCTCGATGGCTGTTTACCGATCGGTAAGGGCCAAAAATCGGTATTTTCGGCCGTTACCGATCGGTAACGCTCTACCTACATCGGGCCCTAGGGGCCCGATGTAGGTAAACGCGATTTTCCGATTTCAAAATACCGAGGCGGGCCGATTCGGTATTCTGAAATCGGAAAACGAGATGTAGGGAAAAAAAACCGAATGAATACCGAATCGGTCGGCATCGGTAATGAGAATCGGTACGTTCCGATTCAGCTCGGTCCGAATCGGAAAGTACCGAATCGGCCAACAACGAATCGGAAATCACCGAATCGGCTACCACCGAATCGGATATTCCCGATTCGGCGAATACCGATTCGGTAAAAGCCGATTCGGTAAAATCCGATTCGGCAATCATAGATTCGTAGCCATGAAAACACACCCATGGCGAAAAAGCCCATAGGAATGCATTGAATGAACCGATTCGGCTTTTACCGATTCGGATAATACCGATTCGGTTTTCACCGAATCGGATATTACCGAATCGGTAAAAGCCGATTCGGCAATAGGCGATTCAGCCAATGAGGTGGCTCCCCCTCCCCCACCCAAACAGGGAGTGGCAACCCTGGCAGGTGCAGCTAATTAAGAAGTTTCTGGAAAGCCAGCCTGAGCTCAACACTCACAGTTAGCAGCAGTGGGAGAAGGAGGTTGCCAACTGAACTGGAGAACATGGCAGAGCAGTCAGAAAGCCAGAAGTCCTCCCAGAAGAGGAAGCCCAAGTTCACCACCACCGAACTTCAGGTGCTGGTCGAGGAGGTGGTGAGGGTGCACCGCCAGCTGTTTGGCAAGCTGTCCCTCAACGTGCCAGACAGCACCAAGAGGAGAATCTGGGCCGACATCGCCCAGAAGGTGAATGCTGCGGGTGTCACCCCCAGGTCCATAGAAGAACTGAAAAAGAGGTTTTATGACATCCGCAGCCTCACTAAAAGGAAGATGGGTGAGTTCCAGAGGCAGGCTGGACACACTGGAGGAGGCACGAACCCGGCGCCACCCCTCACCGAGCTGGAGGAACTGGTCTCCAGCACCATTGAGAGGGAGAGTGTCGTTGGTATCGGGACCCTGGACAGCTCTGCGAGAGCTACAGCTACAGGTAAGAAGCATGCGCATCATGACACCTCCCCATTAGACACAATGCATAGGCAAACCCCAGCACTGTACTGTCACCAACATACAAGAGACAAGCATCATGGTACATGTAGTCAGCAGAAGTTAGCTAAATATGTCAGTGCAGAATCACAAGACAGGAAACAGTGTGACACAGTGTAAGGAGATGCAAGGACATGTGGAATGCCATAATTGTACTGACTGTAATACATCGGCACTCAGTTTACAAATGCTTCTTTGTACCTAGGGGCCCCATCAGGCGGAACAACTGTGACAGCAGAGGGAGCAGCACCGTCCAACACTGCAGTCGCAGGGCCGAGCACCAGCCAGGCTGGCCAGGAGGAGGATGAGGAAGGAGACACCCCAGGGCTAGGTATGGAGGGAGTCCTGGTCATTGACTTCCATGCAGTGCACTCCCCAGTACTGCCCAGCACACCCCCCTTGCAATTCTCCCCAGAAAACTCCCCTACAAGGCACACCATTCCGCCTACACCAGCTCCTGCCACAACCGTGGCCTTGCCACCTGTTCAACCTGTCCTGGGAGCAGGGGCTCAGGGACCGGCCAGCTTCACACCCCCACCAGTGGCACCCCAGCCCACTCAGCAGGCCGGAAGCAGCAGTGCCCGGCACCGTGCCATCACCACCACTGCTGCACCAGCACGGGAGGGCAGTGTATTCCTGGGCCTGGAGGGACAGATGGTTAAAATCCAGAGGCAACAGGCAAGATCCACCATGGCCTGCCAACGCCAGCTCCTGCAGCACAACATGCAGATGGGAGAGTTGGTCAAGGGATTCCAGGCCGTCGTGGAATCCAACAAGGAGGTGGCAGCAGGGTTAGGCAGGCTGACCACTGCCATCACCCACTCATCTGCCAGACAGGAGGAGCATGAGCTGGTGCGCAGGCGGGATGCCCGGGTGCTGAACCGGGCCATGGGCCGCCTTGCAGCGGCGACGGCACAACTGTGCCATCGCAGCTCCAACCAGGAATCTGTCCTTAGTCAGCATACGGCTAAGCTCACTAGGGGGATGGCCAGGATCACCACGGCTATGGAGGCCATGATAATTTCAAACACCGCCTCCAATCCTGCCCTGGACCTGGGTGATGCTGGAGACAGCAGCAGCCGCAGCAGCCCGGCCAGCGCTGCGTCTGAGCCACGGAGGAGCACCAGGCGATCAGAGGGGGCTGAGGGACACCCCAGTGGGTCTGGCAAGCGGGCAAAAAAATAGCCTGGCAAGGGCGGATGAGGCAACCAGAAACCTGGACTTTATTTGATTTTACATACTCCATTTTTTGATGCACATCAGTGCTGTAACTGTGGTGCAACACTATTAAAATTTGTTTTTTGCAAGCAACATTTAGCTGTCTTTGCATCTGTACTCAGTCAGAAATAGTTCTCAGTGATCTCCTCACGTCTGTATCTGCCATCACTTGGCGTACACACCCCAGCTGGCTGTGTCAGTGGCACAGCTTCGTCGTCGTCATGGTCCTCGTAGTCAGACAACTCCACCTCAGTGCCCTTCTTGACCGCAAGGTTGTGTAACATTGCACATACAGCTATGATCTTGCAGCAGGTGATGGGGGTATACTGCCTTGCACCTCCACTCTTGTGCAGGCATCTGAATCTACTTTTCCAGATGCCAAAGGTCCGTTCAACAACATTCCTTGTTCGTATGTGGGCCCGGTTATACCTCCTTTGGCTGGGTGTGGAGGGGTTGAGGTAGGGGGTAAGTATGAATGAGCGGAGGGCATATGCACTGTCGCCTGGAAGAGAAAGGGGTCACATTAGACACATGCATACATGTATTCCACCTACCTACTATGTGTTATGGGGGTCTGATGATGCGTCTCACCTAGGAGGTATCCTTCTCCAAATTCGCCAGCCATCAGCCGTGCATATATGCCGCTCTGTTGGAATATATAGGAGTCATGGGTACTCCCTGGAAATTTTGCTACCAGGTCTGTGATGGTGCACTTGGCATTGCAGATCACCTGCACGTTGATGGTGTGTGTAGATTTCCGATTGCGGTATATGTATTCGGTGTCCGCTGGTGGGCAAATCAGAATGTGCGTGCCATCTATGCAACCGATGATTTGGGGAAATTGTGCCATCTGGTAGAAGTCAGCTTTAGTTTGTAGCAGTTCTGCGTGGGTTGCAGGGAAAGAGATGTATTGGTCCATCCTGTCTATCATGGCGTCAAGGAATATGTGGAAGAACCTTGACAGGCTGCTCTGGCTCACCCCTCCTGCTGCTGCTACTCCACTTTGATAGCTGCCAGACGCTAGCAGGTGTAGGCTGCATAGCACCTGGACGTGCGCAGGGATGGCGTGTGCCCTTGGGGTGTGGTGGTCCAAGAATGGCTTAAGGTCCCTGATGAGCTCAAGTATGGTGTCAGAGTCCAGCCTGTATCTCTGTAGGATCTCAGCCTCAGTGAGCATGAACAGGGTTATCCTCTGTCTGTAGACCTGTTCATTTCTTAGCCATTCCCTCTGTCCTTCCTGCTGTAGCCGTAGCCGCCTCGCAATGACATAGAAAGCTGCCATCCTGCAAGTTGCAATGCATTTTGGGACTGTTTATATGGGTTGGAGTTGGTTACCACCTGATTGCAATCCATGGTAAATACCGAGTGAATTCTACCGATTTTGAGCCGATTTCGGTGTTTCTGTGCCTCCCTACATCTCCCCAACTGTCGGAATCGGGGAATTTCCCGATCGGAGATTCATACGAATCGGCATGTTTTCCGATTCGGCTCATGTCCGAATCGGTATTTGTACCGATTCGGTACATGGACCGAATCGGTGATTTTCCGAATCGGTGTCACTAACGATTCGGTACATGGACCGAGTCGGTGATTTTCCGATTCGGTGTCACTAACGAATCGGTACATGGACCGAATCGGTGATTTTCCGAATCGGTGTCACTAACGAATCGGTACATGGTCCGAATCGGTGATTTTCCGATTCGGTGTCACTAACGATTCGGTACATGGACCGATTCGGTCTTTGCATCCGAATCGGTGTTTTTCCGATTCGTTACATATCCGATTTTCGGTATGTACGTATCGGATTCTTTCCCATTCGGTACTCATTCCGAATCGGTTTTCTATCCGATTCTTTCTGTTTTTGGTTCCCTACATCTCGATGGCTGTTTACCGATCGGTAACGGCCAAAAATCGGTATTTTCGGCCGTTACCGATCGGTAACGCCCTACCTACATCGGGCCCTAGGGGCCCGATGTAGGTAAACGCGATTTTCCGATTTCAAAATACCGAGGCGGGCCGATTCGGTATTCTGAAATCGGAAAACGAGATGTAGGGAAAAAAAACCGAATGAATACCGAATCGGTCGGCATCGGTAATGAGAATCGGTACGTTCCGATTCAGCTCGGTCCGAATCGGAAAGTACCGAATCGGCCAACAACGAATCGGAAATCACCGAATCGGCTACCACCGAATCGGATATTCCCGATTCGGCGAATACCGATTCGGTAAAATCCGATTCGGCAATCATAGATTCGTAGCCATGAAAACACACCCATGGCGAAAAAGCCCATAGGAATGCATTGAATGAACCGATTCGGCTTTTACCGATTCGGATAATACCGATTCGGTTTTCACCGAATCGGATATTACCGAATCGGTAAAAGCCGATTCGGCAATAGGCGATTCAGCCAATGAGGTGGCTCCCCCTCCCCCACCCAAACAGGGAGTGGCAACCCTGGCAGGTGCAGCTAATTAAGAAGTTTCTGGAAAGCCAGCCTGAGCTCAACACTCACAGTTAGCAGCAGTGGGAGAAGGAGGTTGCCAACTGAACTGGAGAACATGGCAGAGCAGTCAGAAAGCCAGAAGTCCTCCCAGAAGAGGAAGCCCAAGTTCACCACCACCGAACTTCAGGTGCTGGTCG
The DNA here is from genome assembly GCF_964263255.1 of Lissotriton vulgaris. Classification (NCBI taxonomy): domain Eukaryota; kingdom Metazoa; phylum Chordata; class Amphibia; order Caudata; family Salamandridae; genus Lissotriton; species Lissotriton vulgaris. The sequence goes on along the minus strand of NW_028243192.1, from coordinate 507,262 downwards.
AGGAGGTGGTGAGGGTGCACCGCCAGCTGTTTGGCAAGCTGTCCCTCAACGTGCCAGACAGCACCAAGAGGAGAATCTGGGCCGACATCGCCCAGAAGGTGAATGCTGCGGGTGTCACCCCCAGGTCCATAGAAGAACTGAAAAAGAGGTTTTATGACATCCGCAGCCTCACTAAAAGGAAGATGGGTGAGTTCCAGAGGCAGGCTGGACACACTGGAGGAGGCACGAACCCGGCGCCACCCCTCACCGAGCTGGAGGAACTGGTCTCCAGCACCATTGAGAGGGAGAGTGTCGTTGGTATCGGGACCCTGGACAGCTCTGCGAGAGCTACAGCTACAGGTAAGAAGCATGCGCATCATGACACACCCTACCAGACACCTCCCCATTAGACACAATGCATAGGCAAACCCCAGCACTGTACTGTCACCAACATACAAGAGACAAGCATCATGGTACATGTAGTCAGCAGAAGTTAGCTAAATATGTCAGTGCAGAATCACAAGACAGGAAACAGTGTGACACAGTGTAAGGAGATGCAAGGACATGTGGAATGCCATAATTGTACTGACTGTAATACATCGGCACTCAGTTTACAAATGCTTCTTTGTACCTAGGGGCCCCATCAGGCAGAACAACTGTGACAGCAGAGGGAGCAGCACCGTCCAACACTGCAGTCGCAGGGCCGAGCACCAGCCAGGCTGGCCAGGAGGAGGATGAGGAAGGAGACACCCCAAGGCTAGGTATGGAGGGAGTCCTGGTCATTGACTTCCATGCAGTGCACTCCCCAGTACTGCCCAGCACACCCCCCTTGCAATTCTCCCCAGAAAACTCCCCTACAAGGCACACCATTCCGCCTACACCAGCTCCTGCCACAACCGTGGCCTTGCCACCTGTTCAACCTGTCCTGGGAGCAGGGGCTCAGGGACCGGCCAGCTTCACACCCCCACCAGTGGCACCCCAGCCCACTCAGCAGGCCGGAAGCAGCAGTGCCCGGCGCCGTGCCATCACCACCACTGCTGCACCAGCACGGGAGGGCAGTGTATTCCTGGGCCTGGAGGGACAGATGGTTAAAATCCAGAGGCAACAGGCAAGATCCACCATGGCCTGCCAACGCCAGCTCCTGCAGCACAACATGCAGATGGGAGAGTTGGTCAAGGGATTCCAGGCCGTCGTGGAATCCAACAAGGAGGTGGCAGCAGGGTTAGGCAGGCTGACCACTGCCATCACCCACTCATCTGCCAGACAGGAGGAGCATGAGCTGGTGCGCAGGCGGGATGCCCGGGTGCTGAACCGGGCCATGGGCCGCCTTGCAGCGGCGACGGCACAACTGTGCCATCGCAGCTCCAACCAGGAATCTGTCCTTAGTCAGCATACGGCTGAGCTCACTAGGGGGATGGCCAGGATCACCACGGCTATGGAGGCCATGATAATTTCAAACACCGCCTCCAATCCTGCCCTGGACCTGGGTGATGCTGGAGACAGCAGCAGCCGCAGCAGCCCGGCCAGCGCTGCGTCTGAGCCACGGAGGAGCACCAGGCGATCCGCTGATGCTGCTGGGCATTCAGAGGGGGCTGAGGGACACCCCAGTGGGTCTGGCAAGCGGGCAAAAAAATAGCCTGGCAAGGGCGGATGAGGCAACCAGAACCCTGGACTTTATTTGATTTTACATACTCCATTTTTTGATGCACATCAGTGCTGTAACTGTGGTGCAACACTATTAAAATTTGTTTTTTGCAAGCAACATTTAGCTGTCTTTGCATCTGTACTCAGTCAGAAATAGTTCTCAGTGATCTCCTCACGTCTGTATCTGCCATCACTTGGCGTACACACCCCAGCTGGCTGTGTCAGTGGCACAGCTTCGTCGTCGTCATGGTCCTCGTAGTCAGACAACTCCACCTCAGTGCCCTTCTTGACCGCAAGGTTGTGTAACATTGCACATACAGCTATGATCTTGCAGCAGGTGATGGGGGTATACTGCCTTGCACCTCGACTCTTGTGCAGGCATCTGAATCTACTTTTCCAGATGCCAAAGGTCCGTTCAACAACATTCCTTGTGCGTATGTGGGCCCGGTTATACCTCCTTTGGCTGGGTGTGGAGGGGTTGAGGTAGGGGGTGAGTATGAATGAGCGGAGGGCATATGCACTGTCGCCTGGAAGAGAAAGGGGTCACATTAGACACATGCATACATGTATTCCACCTACCTACTATGTGTTATGGGGGTCTGATGATGTGTCTCACCTAGGAGGTATCCTTCTCCAAATTCGCCAGCCATCAGCCGTGCATATATGCCGCTCTGTTGGAATATATAGGAGTCATGGGTACTCCCTGGAAATTTTGCTACCAGGTCTGTGATGGTGCACTTGGCATTGCAGATCACCTGCCGTTGATGGTGTGTGTAGATTTCCGATTGCGGTATATGTATTCGGTGTCCGCTGGTGGGCAAATCGGAATGTGCGTGCCATCTATGCAACCGATGATTTGGGGAAATTGTGCCATCTGGTAGAAGTCAGCTTTAGTTTGTAGCAGTTCTGCGTGGGTTGCAGGGAAAGAGATGTATTGGTCCATCATGGCGTCAAGGAATATGTGGAAGAACCTTGACAGGCTGCTCTGGCTCACCCCTCCTGCTGCTGCTACTCCACTTTGATAGCTGCCAGACGCTAGCAGGTGTAGGCTGCATAGCACCTGGACGTGCGCAGGGATGGCGTGTGCCCTTGGGGTGTGGTGGTCCAAGAATGGCTTAAGGTCCCTGATGAGCTCAAGTATGGTGTCAGAGTCCAGCCTGTATCTCTGTAGGATCTCAGCCTCAGTGAGCATGAACAGGGTTATCCTCTGTCTGTAGACCTGTTCATTTCTTAGCCATTCCCTCTGTCCTTCCTGCTGTAGCCGTAGCCGCCTCGCAATGACATAGAAAGCTGCCATCCTGCAAGTTGCAATGCATTTTGGGACTGTTTATATGGGTTGGAGTTGGTTACCACCTGATTGCAATCCATGGTAAATACCGAGTGAATTCTACCGATTTTGAGCCGATTTCGGTGTTTCTGTGCCTCCCTACATCTCCCCAACTGTCGGAATTAGGGAATTTCCCGATCGGAGATTCATACGAATCGGCATGTTTTCCGATTCGGCTCATGTCCGAATCGGTATTTGTACCGATTCGGTACATGGACCGAATCGGTGATTTTCCGAATCGGTGTCACTAACGATTCGGTACATGGACCGAATCGGTGATTTTCCGATTCGGTGTCACTAACGAATCGGTACATGGACCGAATCGGTGATTTTCCGAATCGGTGTCACTAACGAATCGGTACATGGACCGAATCGGTGATTTTCCGATTCGGTGTCACTAACGATTCGGTACATGGACCAATTCGGTCTTTGCATCCGAATCGGTGTTTTTCCGATTCGTTACATATCCGATTTTCGGTATGTACGTATCGGATTCTTTCCCATTCGGTACTCATTCCGAATCGGTTTTCTATCCGATTCTTTCTGTTTTTGGTTCCCTACATCTCGATGGCTGTTTACCGATCGGTAAGGGCCAAAAATCGGTATTTTCGGCCGTTACCGATCGGTAACGCCCTACCTACATCGGGCCCTAGATTTCTATGTTTGTATGTAAAAGTTTGTCATAGTGAATGTCAAAGTGCAAACTATAAGGATGTGGTGCAGTATAAACCTATAAGGTGTTCACCTATAGTATACTGTAGTACTTCCAAAGCACTGAAATGTAACATATGTATATAAATATGTTACAACTCAATGGGCCAGATGTACGTAATCTCGATTTACCTACTCATAAATACCAAATCATACCACTTCAATATTTAAGAGTAGGTAAATGGGATGTAGGTAATTTCTCTTTTGAAATTACCGAATCTGTATAATTCAGTCATTTTACCGAATCGGTATTTACCGATTCGGTAATTGCCATTGATTCCTGTGGGTCTTAAGGCCAATAGGAATCAATGGCAATTACCGAATTAGTAAATACCGATTCGGTAAAATGACCGAATTGTCAAGGGGGACAGGTTGTCACTTTGACACCCTGTTGCACCCGTGATTCGGATTTGTGTGCCATGTCACACACATACATGGTCTTAGGGCATGTATGTGTGCCACATGGCACAAATGCATGTACACAGGAATTCATTATTTACCGCCGAATAGTATTTGGTGGTAACTAACAAATATTTAAGGGCCTGTGGCACTGTTTTCAACACAAAGAAGTGTAAACAAAAGTGAACACAAAAGGGAAGAGGTGTGAGAAACAGAGAGAAGGAAGTGCACTGGAGGAAGTGGAGTGCCAATAAATGAAGGTTTACTAACAGGTAAGAAATGGATAACAGAGTGAAGGCTGGCTGCCATTATGACAGGAAAGAGTACCGTAACTCGGAAAGACTATTGCGGTCAAAAGACGGGCGGAAGCGGAAGGAAGTGCGGGCAGAAGCCGTAGATCAGGGCACTGACACCACGGAGGTTAAGGCCAACCAGAACGTCAGTCCAGCCCAGGTTTTGCGGAGTGCGGAGAGTGTCTGAGCGCGCAAAAGGAAAAAGAACCTGCAGCGGGACGGTATCGGACGGCGAAGCTCACGCCGCGGACCACGAGGAAAAAAAGGGAGACCTGCAGCCACTAGCAGATTTACGAGCCGAATTCTAAACTCAATCCCGCCGTAGTGATCCGCGGGTGGTCCGTGGTGGGCCGCAGAGAGCCGCAGAGCCGAGGGAGCTGAGAGAGAGGCGGAGAGCACCCGCAGAGAGCACACAAGGACTCACGGAGAAGTGTGGAAAGAAGTGTGCGGTGAGCGGAGAGAGTGGGTGGGGCCACAGGGGGGTGCTAAAAAGTAGTCTGTTTGGTGCAGGCTGCAGACCCCTGTGTGCTGCAGTGCGCCCCCACTTGTGCCCCACTCCTGCCTTACACTTCCCCTGCTCCACATAGACGCATGCTCTGCCTAATCCGGGCTTCACCCCGGCAGCTACACAAATTGCCACACAAACTAGGATCTTAGGAATTAGAACAGAGCGCAGATCAGAGAGCAGCGAACAGCCCACAGTAAGCTGCAAGTAGTGAGCCGAGGTTCCAAGGACAGTACAAACATCAGCGGCACTGCTCAGGCATTGAAATACAAGCTGTGTAGTGGTGTAGTGGTACTTTTGTCAAGGACTGTGGCTCTAGGCACAAAACCACGAAGAGACAAAAGCGGAAAGCGGAAGAGGAGGGCAGAACCAGAGCCTTGCCAGAACCTGGTAAGTGGGAAATGACTAAGGGAAATTCAATTAAACAAAGGAGGCCGGGCTCTGATGAAGATACACCCAAAAATTATACAACTAGGGTTACAGGAAGCGCAGCCCAGCACTCTAGACAACCCCCCCCCATCAAGGGCTCATTACTCACTATTTCCAGACGCCGGGCGATTCACCACTGCCACTGCCAGGAATGCCAGTGAGGGGGGGGGCAGTAGAGTACCCTGAGACCACGGAGTGCACTCCTCGAACACCGTGGCATGATCAAGGGACAATATCAAAAACGGAGGGAGTAGAGTCCACGGGAATATTTAAAGACCAAATACACAGTTATAACCCCTTATAGCATCCTGTATCAACAAATAATAACTGTGGGTCTATGTGAAACTAAGGTCTCTGTACGCAATCAGTGTCAGTCTTGTTTTAATAAAACATAGGGACTAATCACTTTGATATATGTACCCATCTGTTACTCACTCTGAACCGCCCTGTTGTCATCATTTGGGCGATCTCACAAGGTGGTATGTCCACACTGTACACACCACTAGTAGACACACAGTGGTAACTGGAAGCAGTGCTCAAAATAATAAGTGTAAGTGAAAAGGTGAAGATAAAACTGTATAGTGGATACACAAATAATTTTAATGAGAAGTAACCACTTCCAGGATTAAGACCAAATAGGTGCAAAGTATCAGTAGTTTTAACAAATATCTACTGCATGATGCCAGGGGGTCAGGGAGGCCCCCCAAGCGGGTGCGAAGTGGGGGATGCTGGGGTGCACAGCAAAACACAAAATGAATGGATCAGCGACATCGACTCAAGGTGGGATTCTGCAGACAAACTAGAGCAGCACAGTGGAGTGGTGTGGCTCACTGGTTAGAGGCGGCAGACCCAGAAGCAGAGGATGGCCCAGGACCAGGGTTCAATTCCCGACGGGCAGGGTCGTGGACCAGGGTCAGGGGACTCGATAATTCTCGCCTCGGTGCCTACCCTAACCAGGGATCACACTCGGCAACTCTGGGCATTAACTTGCCTCATCTCCACAACGGCCCCTTACATACGCTGGGGATGCCTAGTTTCACCTTAGAGATACCCAGTTGGGACCATCTCACAGGGGAAGCCAGGACGGGTTCCCCAGCGGTCTACAGCGCGGAGATACCCCATGTGGGGTGATTCATACGCTTTACAAGACATTACATTACATTACATTACATTACATTACACAGCAGCGGTAGGGATCTTAAGGACGCCCGCTGCAGAGACACAAAGCCCACCTTCAACGAAAGCCCTGATCCACTGGCACCAGGAGGAGGAAACACCTGTCAAGCCAGAAGTCATCGAGGATAAATATGCGCACTGCACCAGCCAGCAACCCCTTCTAGGAACAAGTTTAACGGTCACTGCAAATGAGCGTCAGAAACTTGAGTCGCCAGAGACAGGAGACCTCACCGACTCATTCCTAGAAAAACTAGAGCGAACAATCGAAAGGACCTTGGACCTCACCCCCAATCTCATCGGCAGAGGGGTTGCGGCAAACACCTATGCCATAGATCGACCAGGAATACTCTCACCATCAGGCCAGAAGGACCTAGTTGAACAAGAAGACACCCCCCATTTGATAACCATCAGAGAAGCGCAAAAGTCAATCGCCAAGGCCCTGATATAGCAGGCAACTAAAATTGAGGTCCAAGTTGACCTACTTCAAACAATAGCCCAATGCTTGGTAAATCAGGGCCGCAAGTTGGAAGAACTGGAGGCAACCATCAAGCATAATCAGGCCATCACAGCTCGCACAAGCACATGTGCTGAGATAATAGAGAAGTGGGTAGAACTGCTGGTAATACTGGGGGACATAGTGGCCCTAACCAAAAGCAGAGGCACATCACCAAAGATTAAAAAAATGATTGAACCAACAGCAGAGGGTAATCATAAAGTGGAGACCAATGGAGAACGCAGCCAAAAGCGGGAATTGGAAATCAAAACCAGAGAAAATGAATCCAATAACCCAGAGTTTCCAGCCGCCCCGGCAAACAGGGAGGTAAAAGAAATCTCAGCAAGTCCAGCCACGAAGGGAATCGAAAAGCCGAAAGCGCCCATGGAAGGGAAAACTGGAGCTAGAACAGAAGCCCCATTAACACGAAGGGAGAAGAAAAAACTGAAGAAACAGCAGAAGAGAGCAAAGCTGATAAGCAGATCCATTCTGCCAATAATGCAGAATAGTCATAGAGCTAATGAGACAAGAAACTCATTGCCATCCTATCCGATTTTTTATTTCAAACGGAAGCCTAAGAATAAATGCTCATTGATAGGAAAAGAAATGGACAAAGAAAGGGTAAGGGACGGCGCGCCACAACAAGACTCCGTTCAAGAGGATCAGGAGAACCAGGCGGCTCAGGAGCTACCATCATACCCAGTAGGGCTACCATCAACCGCCGCACAGGTGATACCCAACAAGGTTGGAAGGGGCAAGGAGGACGCATCCACACAAATAAGGCCCGACGACCTTTTGGAGCAAGAGGACCACAAAGGCACCACGGAACAAATCACATCACGGCCATTGGAGCAAAAACGCCCAGCGAGCAGGCTTGGAACCAACAACAGGGCAGAAAACGAACAACATTGGCGATCACCGATTAACCCCCCCACAGCTTGAGAGCATGCAACCAGTGCAACGAAGGGCCCACACAAATGAAAAATCCAGAGGAAACACCCACATTGTATGAGGTCTTGCTAACTCCCAGGTACCACATGGAAGGCCCCCATGACATCCTAAACAGAAATAACATTCTCCGGCTTTTTGCCCACATCAATTCCTTGTGCCAGAAAACATAGAGTGGGTAAAGTTCAAAAGATCACCAGGTGACAGCCAGGGTGACTCAACGCTACTGGGCTTCAAGGATCAAGCACTCCAACGAGCTGTTCTGGGAGAAGCGCAACAACTCGCAAGTTGGGGTATTGATGCATCAGAACCTAAACAACCAAACTATCCCTTTGTGCTTAAACCTCAAAATGGGGGCCAGGGAGTTACATCAATTCTGAAAGGTACCAGCAATAATAGAAAACATGGTGAACACATCAATGAACGCCTTATTACTCCCACAAACATTTCTGTCCTTCAAAGCAACAATCTGCGTCGAGTACTAATTGGTCAACCAAAACAGGCCGCAAGTGGGGCCAATTGACTTCAGCAATCCTAGCCAAACTCTAGTACTCAACAACGAAGGAAGGGTAAAGTTGGTGCGGGCAGACCAATACAAAGGGCAAAAACCTAACTCCCCTCAAGAATTAACCCTCATATCAAGGAACATAGCAGGGTTAAACAAAAAAAGCAGGGAACAAGGAAGTACAAGACTACCTCGCTAAAGGGGATATAATATGCTGCCAAGAAACCTGGTCAATGACATCAGCCCCCCTAGAGGGCTTCCACGAACATCGGTAACATGCAATAAAAAAAAACATCTTTGGACTCCCATCTGGGGGCCTTTCCATCTTCATAAGTCATGCGCATAAACTTAGAACGACAGAAATAAGCGTAAATTCCTCAGACATGCAAGCAATGACGATCACTGGTTTAAGGGAAGGCCATCGACCGCTCAACTTTCTGCTCATAAACTGTTATATCAACCCAGCAATGACAGCCGCCAGCATTGAATCTTTCTCCAACATGCTGGAAGATATAATCCTCAGATATGAACATTTCCATTTAATCGTCGCAGGGGATTTCAATCTGAGAAGTCTGACAGGAGCTTCCAGTACACCAAAGAAAGGGCACAAGGCGTGCCCACTGCTCTGCCTTCTCAAAAATGTTAAATCTAAATCAACTCACCTCACAATGAAATCACGCTCACCCTCTTGGTGCCCAAAACCATCATTTCAAAACATATCTACCATTGACTACATCTTTACCAACGAGAAATTGGCTGACAAATTGAAAGAATTTCAGGTCGATGATAGAGGAGAAAGCGATCATAGGCCTTTACGTGCCACAATCGACATAGGAATGGAAACAGCAGAGCTCCAGAAATTAATGCGAGAAACCATATGGGAGGAACAATATAGAGCCATCAAAAGAATAAAATGGACAGTCAAACTTGAGGGGAAAATGCAGGAGTGGGCAGCAATGCAGGAAGTCAGAGGACCATGGGAGATTAACTACGACACTCTTGGGCACTGGGAAGCACTAACGGACGACCTGTGGCAGAAGCTGGGTAAAGAACAAGGCAGAAAAAGACCTTCCTGCAAGGAAAAACAGATACCAAAAAGCATAAGACATTGCAAAGGCGCCGTAAAGAAGGCACTAAGGAAAAATAAAAATAAAGGCTCACCGGAAGAGGGGGCCAACATTAGCACACTGAGAGCTGCCTACAGGAGGGAAGTAGGCGAACACAAGAGGATAGAAATGGAACAAAAATGGCTCACAGTATTTGCCCTGTTAAAGGAAAAGAACAACGCCAAATCATGGAGGTACATAAACCACCTGAGCTCTCAGCCCAGAGGCAAGGCGAACAACATTGGAAGCTATGAATGGGAAGTGTATGTAAGGGGCTTATATAACAAAGAAACACCAAATTCAGAGCAAGCCCCTCCTGAGAACACCTGGGAAACTAAGATCGACACAGATACTCTCCCTGAGAACATGGACGAAGCAGGAACAACGACACCTGGGGGCAAAGGCTTCACAGAATCTGAAATAACAAGGGAAATAAAGAATATGAGGAATGATGGGGCGCCAGGCCCAAACGGAATACCAGCCTTGGTATTTAAAACAGCTCAATCATTCTTTTCCTCAATTCTCACCCCTCTTTATAATTACACATACTTAACAGCATTAATCCCACAAACATGGAAAGGTTCAATCCTTTTTCCCATCCACAAGAAAGGTGACCACTCCAATCCTGCCAACTATAGGTTAGTGGCCCTGCTAGATGTTGAAGCCAAAGCCATTGCTAAACTATTATTGAGGGAATTAGAGGACTGGGTTAACAACAACGAAATACTACCATTCTATCAGACCGGCTTCAGGGCTAACAGTGCAACCATTGACAACATCATGACCCTGTCCTACCTTTCAAAACTTGCAGTGAAAGACAGGCATATGCCACTGTTTTGCTGTTTCATCGACTACAGCACAGCTTTTGATAGAGTGGACAGGGGTAAACTTTGGGGAAAACTGTCAGGTTGGGGAGTTCCATCAAAACTACTGAAAGCCATCATATCCCTTTATGAGGGGACCTGGGTACAAGTTAAGTTAAGCCCCACAGCGTTATCTGCAAGAGTGCAAACCAACAACGGTCTGAAGCAGGGCTGGGTTTTGGGCCTTCTACTATTCAATCTTTACACAGCCGACATGGGGGATCCCTGAAAGAGTCAAGTCTAGTTCCACCTAAAGTGGGAACGGTAACACTTGCAATTCTTCAGTACGCAGATGACACTGTAGTGATGGATCACACAAGGGTGGGCCTCCAAAGAGCACTAAAAGAGCTGGGGAAGTGCAACAAGGAAAATCATTTAACAGTCAACCAGAGCAAAACAAAGATAATGGTATTCAGCAGATATCCTCACAAAAAACAAGCGCGCTGGACCTTGGGTGATCTTTAAATTGGCACTACCACAGCTTATAACTATCTTGGGGTTTGGCTGCATGAGAGGGCAACGTCGGCAACTCAAGCAAAACATCTAACTGCCAAAACCAAGAGCGTACTCTTATCAATGAGACACCTCAGCCAACGCTTAACTAGCCCCACAGCGGAACCCATGCTGAAGGTCCTCAAGGCTAAACTAATCCCGGCCATCAATTACGGGCATCTGGCATTTCCAGGAGACCTTGACAAACTCATATCAGCAGCGCAGGTCAAAGCACACAAAATCGTGCTGCAAACACCTAGGTATGCAAGGAACATCAGGTTACGACTGGAACTAGGGCTCAGGAGAACAGAACTCGCACTTCAGGGGGATCTAATCAAATACTACATCAGAGTCCTGAAAGCACCCCAAGACTCTCTCAAACATCATCTGGTAACAATCTTTCGAGAAAAGGAATCCCCTGGCACATCAAGCTGGGTATAGCAATAGAGACCCTTAACATTGAACCACAAAGCCTGTGCCTAACAGAAATCCTGCACAAGACCCGGTCAAACATCATGAGACGGCAGGTCCGCTCAATTTCATTTGCACTGGATCTAAACGCTCTTCGCCAGAATACCCTTACCAAGGCACTGAATGAATCTTACATCATGGGGAAAGCCCAACCATATCTAAATGAAGCACTTGGGGCCCAGGCACGACGGAAAATTCTGTTTATGAGACTAGTGGCCTTAAGAACAGCGGACCTCAATCCTGAATGGGCACGCGCAGTTGGTGCTTCCTCTTGTCACCTTTGCAATCACCAAAAGGAATCCTGGCTCCACTTACTATGTTGCTGCCCAAAACTAATCAATGAGCGACAAAGGATGCTTCGCTCCATCTTTAGAAACCTTGGCATTAGAACATGCAGGGAGGCATCAGACTGGTGCTTCTCGGAAACAACAACCCACTCCTTCGCCAGAGCAGCAAAATGTATCCATCACATCAGACTGGCCCTAGGTGCAAGTGCTTTACCATAAGTATGCACAACATAGAGGCAGAAACAGGCAAACGATGTGCTTCAGTAACAATCCAAGGTCACTGAGGAGCCAGCCCGATTGATCTTCTGCCGAAGCAAAATCAAGTTCCAAGAGCTGACGGCAAAAAAGGTCCTGGCAACACAGGACTGGACTGGCCGAAATAGGGCTAGAAAGACACGCAGTTCGGCGGGGGTGGGGGGCTGCAGGGGAGGGTAATACATTTGGGGGGGCGGGTGTGATCCAACTTTTAGATTATTTTTATTGCTTTATTTATTATTTTTTTTTACTGTAATGATTTTAAATAATTCAACAGTCAACAATAAAAACTCAAACAGTGAAGGAAGGAGAATAAGATCAAACCTAAAAAAATAAAGAAAGATGGAAACTGACTGAGGTAAAGAGGAGGAGTGGTAGAAAGAGAGAACAAAGAAAATTAACAGTAAGGGAGAGACATGTAGAGGGAGGGGGAGCAAGGGACCGAGAAAGAGTGAGGCAGTTATTCTGTCACAATAAGAGAGTGATAACAAACTTATTTTTGATTCTCAAACTTACCTTATAAATAATGAAAACTAGACACTGAAAATACTTCCAGTGACTGTGTGTTTCTGTAAACTTTAAATATGTTTTACATATTGAAGAATGAGTGGATGTATACGTGTCTGGATGAAAGATTTAGTAGGTACATGACTGAATGTACGAGTGAGTGATTAAATGTGTCTTACTGAATGCATGGGTTAGAATATTAAAAAAAGAGGTGCATATTTACAAGCCCCTTGCGCAGACAAGAATATGAAATGGTGTGAGAGATGGGTAAATGATTTTATATTCTATCTCAAGTGATGCCATTTCATTTTCTTGTCTGTGTGCCAATTTTATCATTCTGCATGCATTAACTGCTTGCACCCATGTCAAACATTGCACAAGGGGCTTGTAAATATGCCCCTCTTTTTGTATATTCTATCTCAATTGATGTCATTAGTAAAATCCTTTACGCATCTCTCACACCATTTCATTTTCTTGTCTGTGTGCCATTTTTATTTATTTATTTACGAGTTTATATAACGCTGGAATCGACTCCAACTGGAGTATCTCTGCGCTTTTGGGCCGGTTTACATACACAGGGGAGTAAATAATGCTGGAGTTAGATCTCGTTTTTAAACAACAGGGTTTTAAGGTGATTTCTGAATTTAAGATGTTCAGTGCATAGTCTTAGAGTCAGAGGGAGTCTGTTCCACAATGTGGGTCCTACTACAGACAATGCTTTGCCTCCGTGCCTGGCTTTTTTGGCACGAGGTACTACCAGTAGGTGGCTTTTACTGGATCTAAGCGATCTGGAGGGGATGTAGGGAGTGAATTTCTGTTCCAGGTAGGTAGGGCCTTGTCCGTTTACGCTCTTGTGAATAATACAGCATATTTTGAATTTTGCCCTTTGTCGTATGGAAAGCCAATGTAGTTTGGTTAAGAGTGGTTTAGATGCTGTTCTTGAGGGGCATTAAGGACTAGGCGGGCCGCCGTGTTTTGGGCTACCTGGAGTCTAGCCAATACTCCCTCGTTAGCGGAGAGAAGCAAGCCATTACAGTAGTCGATTCGACTCAAAATAAGGGCCTGCACTAGAGTTTTCCTGAAGGAGTCCGGCAGCAAGGGAAAAATTTTGCGTAGCATGCTAATGATGTGAAAGCACAAGCCTGCAACGAAGTTACTATGTTGTTTGAGTGACAATTCCTGATCGAGGCGGATCCCTAGGTTTTTTACGACCTGTTTGGGTTCTGGGACCGTACCAAGATCAGATGGCCACCAATCCGGGGTCCATAGTAGTTTGGCCTCTCCGAATAGCATAACTTCAGTCTTGCTGATGTTGCACTGTGGATAGTTGGTAGACATCCACTGTGCAACCGCCTTCATGCCTGCGGAGAAGGAGCTCTTTAGTTCAGCGGTGAGAGCTTGCACCCATGTTAAACATTGCGCAAGTGGCTTGTAAATATGCCCATCTTTATCTTATATTCCATCTCAATTGATGCCATTAGTGAAATCTTTTGCGCATGTCTCACACCATTTGATATTGTTTTCTATCTGCTATTCCTAAGCCTCTCCATACATTCACTGCTTGCACCCATGTTAAAGGTTGCGCAAAGCGCTTGTAAAAAAAGAGCATATTTACAAGTCCAATGAAACCATTACTCTATCTCTATACCAGCATTGAATCCAAGCATGAAAAATACTTTAAAAAGAAGTCCACCCTATAAGCTAAAAGATACAAACAGAACTCTCTCTCTATTAAATGAACCATTACTCACCTTTAAAATCGCTTTTGAAAATATAGAATAGTGTCAAACACACAGCAGATTTTCTTAAGCAGAATCTCTGAAATGCAGCTCAGACACTAGAACCAGAAATGGCACAGTTTTCCATTCAGTCTTCCCACACTATTTCAAAACTAAACTAACATTTCAATTGGTTCTACATTTCCACACTTTCAAACTCACATAATATTCACCCATCCCCCTACTGCTCATTCAACCTGTTACCATGGTAACTCCCCCCTAAGGAAGAACACAGGTAAAAAGTTCATCATACTATGTTGTAAATGAATCCAGCAAGGGTGTTTGAGCTTTAAAAAAAACAGCTAATCATGTACAATGTTCCTTTCAATGACCTTTTCTGAACCCTTAGAATTGCTTCTTTTAAAAAACAAAACTATGCACCCTCATATGCTGTGTTGCATTTTCAGAAAGCACCAATCATTTCTTAAGTTTCAAGTGCAGTGAATGTCATCCTCTTTTTTTTCTAAACTGCAAGCTTTCCAACTACCATTTCATTTACATCCCTCATCTGAGTACAACCAGATCTGCCTTGAACATGACTTCAGTATGGATTGCAGGACACAGCTTCATTTTCTGGTCTGAAAGGTACGATACAAACGGAGGAATACACAACCTTGATTTACCAAATGTTGATATTTTATGGATTGGCCAGAGAGGATTGAGATGTCACCAATTGATACCATTGGTGAAATCCTTCATGCATCTCCCACACCCTGACCTCATAATTGTGCACCGTGGTGGAAATGACTTATGCACTTTGACTGGGGTTGGTCTGGAAATGCTATTGAAGGACATCTTTGGACAATTGATGTCACTTTTTCCTCAAACTATCTTTGCCTATTCCAATATATGCCAAAGGAAAAAATGGAATTGGTCCAAAAATGTTGTCCGCAGATTGAGAAAGCAAGGAAACATGTAAATAAATCTGTTTCTGCATACATGAGAGACTATGGAATGGGTTATATATACCACAACAACTTGCGTTACAACATGCAAGGCATCTATAGGAGAGATGGTGTACATTTCACTGATGAAGGGAACAGAGTCTTTCCTTGTAACATCAGACTCTACATTGGTACTTACTTGTAGGTCCCAAAAAAACCACAATGAACACAACGGCTCTTTTTAGAGTCAACTAACATGTAAACACTCAAATATGATTTCTACCTTTATTTTTCTTATTAATTTTTACTGAGGTCTGCGCACCAAGCACTCACCAGGCACTCCCCGTGCATGGACCTATGATATTTTTTGTTATTTTTTTTAAGATAAACATTATTTTTAACATTTGAAGTCCTTGAAGGACCCCCTGAGAAGGCATAAGGGGTCAGGGACACTCTACCCTACCCCCTTTCAACGTTTTCAACTTATATTTTTCACTCTCTTCTGAAACCACAAAATGGCGGCGATAGCGTTCGCTCACCGTGCTTTTACCGAGCACTCACTGTGCATGCACCGGACACTCATGGTGCGCGGATCTACAAGAATTTAAAAAAAAACAAAAAAAAAAAAACTCAATCTTCAGAATTTTCAAAATTTAAAAGAACATCTAACATTACCTGATCCGGAAAATTGTATCACTTTGCTACTACCTCATAAATTACATTTAAATAAGCATAATTTTCAAAACAATTTTTCTTTACTAAAATAAAATTTAAAAGAACTTGTAGCATTTCTTCGTCAGGAATTTCATCCGTCAAAGTGTCTGAAAAAGATTTGTCAAACTCAACAATGTCTACACATTCCATTAATTCCATATCTAGTGTTTCGTCGAAAAAATGTACCATGGTATCTCCTTCATGTTCTTCGTGATTTGTTTAATCTATAGGAACATTATAGACCACAGAATAAGTTGCCTCAGTAAACGTTGCTGTTATTTCAAAGAAGATGTTGTAGGCTCCTCATTTTCATTCATCATTTTATGTTAGTGTACTATTAAAAGAAAGAGAAACAGCGCTTACTGCATGGTTTCCTGCTCTGGTGAGACACACTGGCTGTTCTTTAAACTTACTTATGTTGCAATCTTGTGCATCAGAGACAGACAGTGAGAGAAAGGATGCAGGACATGAAGAAGAGATGTCAAATACACATTTAACCGCATCCGCGCTCAGAGAATTCTCCTCCTGTGCTCAGATTTTCAAAATCCCATGCTTCATGACGAGCTGGGCTCGGCATCAGCGTGCGAGGAGGCTACGCCATGACGAGCCCAAGGATTCATCATAGAAATCATCCATGCCATCTCCTTCATCATAAAGCTCTCCTTCAGGATTACTCTCATCAACAGGAACATCCTCAATAACAGTCACAAAAATTTCTATAACGATGTCAAATGACTATTCATTTTCAACCATTATTGATGTTAGTGTACTATTAAAAGAAAGAGACAGGCAGTGAGATGGTGCAGGGTAAGAGTGAGATAGGGCAGAGAAAAACTATTAAATTCTATAAGAAGAGTTACTACTGTGTAAATCTCACACCAGAAATTAAACACCAAAATTTCCTCACAAAAGTACCTCAGACACTATAGTCACAAAATGGCCGTGTTTCCCTGGACAGTGTATAGTATCAAGCAAGAATTAGAAATATAAAACACTGCATCTGATGTTGCCCTATTCAATCCATAAGTATAACAGAAAAACATTAAATAACTAACAGAAAACACTTTTCCTATAAACTTAAAGTGAACAACAGAACTCACCTTCTAGAAAACTGTTGAACAGTAAATTCTGTGTCAATCTCACACCTCAGAAGTATACCTCAAACACTAAAATCTCAAAATGGCTGTGTTTCCCTCTCATTTCTCATACATATTCAGATACTTAGCCAATCAAATTTTATCACACACAAAATCAAAACCAAAGTAACATTTTAATTGGTTCAAATTTTCAACACTTTCAAACTCACATAATCTTCAACCTACCCCAATGCTCTCTACCAATTACCATACTTACTCTCCACAAAACACCTACCTAAACCCAAAGATGAAAGAGTAATCACTCAATGTTGCACTCAACCAACATCTAAACACTGAAACTTATTATTTTAATGTATTTCTTTTTTGTCTTTTTGAGCCGAAGTCCGCGCATGGTGCGTGGACCCCGCGGTTTAAACATTTTTTTTCCATTTTTTTCAACCTTCAGGGTCCTTTACAGACCCCATGACAAAACCTAGGGGGCTCAGGAATATCTACCCTCCCTCCTTTTCAACTATTACAATTCTGTTTACAACTACTATCATCTGCCACAAAAACAAGATGGCGGACAACACTTCCTCATTTTGACTGACTGGAATGTTGACAGACGTCCAACAGCGAATCAGAATTCCGCGCATGCACGCTAAGGTCCGCGCACGTGCAAGGAACGTGCAAGGACCGTGCATAGACCGTGTTCGCACGGTGTCCCGCCTATAGATATATAATTTGAATAAATTCGATTTTCTCAACAATTACTAGAGGGATTTTCACCAAATATACAAAAGGCACTTCTGCATACCAGGATGTACCATTTTGCCAAGTTTGGAGTAATTCCATTCAGCCGTTCGGGCTGTAGCTGTGTCTAAAGGTCCTATTGAAAATTGCATTGGACTCAAATTGAAATTCAATTTTTCTCAAAAACTACTGGAGGGATTTACACCAAACTTACAAAAGGCACTTCTGCATACCAGTCCCTACCATTTTGCCAAATCTGGTGTGATTCCGTTCAGCCGTTCGAGCTGTAGCCGTGTGAGAATGTCCCTATGGAAATTAACATGGGGAAAACAGGTTTTGGGACCCCCCTTTTTTCTTGGCCCCCGCTTGACGAATCCCCCCGAAACTTTCTGGGAAGGAGCAGAGAGCAGCAAGGCAAATTTAAGGAAAATTACAGGCAGATCCCTCAATTGGTGCCAAAGTTATTCCCAATAGAATGTTCGGGATTTCCTATGGTAACTAGGTCCTAACTATATATACCTACTGGCGACCGCCAGTAGGTAATATGTATATATATATATATATATATATATATATATATATATATATATATATATCCAGCCAAACAAGTCGCTTAGAACCCTGCCGCTTTGAAAGGCGGGCCTCGGATGGGATCGCGAATCCCAATATATCAATCCAACATCTTCTCCATTCAAGAAAAGCAATCCCGGCCACTTTGAAGTGCAAAGGTGTTTATTTAATGGCTTTCTCGACGCGTTTCGCAGGTGAAACCTGCTTTCTCATGAGACAGAAACCAAACAAAAGTGCTCATTATATACAGTCACATGGTTTTCTCAATCATAATCATAATTTTTTGGTTTACATAGTCTGTTGGTGATCTTATTTGGGAATCTGTCCGACTTTTGGGAGCACCAGATCACATAAGAACTGTATGAAAAGACCAATAATTTGGGAATACTTGATGATTTATGCCCACTGGGGCTTTATCGAATTGCAGGGCGAAGCTTACCATGAGCTTTGAGTGCACTTTTGCAATACGCAATATTGAGTGACGCGCAACCATTACGGAAATAGGTGCCCACTTGGGCTTCATTTAGGTTTTGACTAACATTTAAACTTTTTGAATATAACCTATGGTTTAGCTATCATTAATGCAATTTAATTAATGATTGAATTTGTAAATATTTATGTTTATCACAGTAAATATTAGTGAGCACTGAATCGCCCCTGCATTATTTATTATTCACAAATTATCTCTCAAAACAAATTCAATTTTGGTTCTAGGTTAATTGCATTTTGCGTGTTATTTAACGTTTTTGCAATCTTTAAATTTGTGGCCTGGTAAGATCTAAAATGTTTCGTACTCAGCCCGTAGATATACCTATCAGTCTGTCTTCCATGATTATGATTGAGAAAACCATGTGACTGTATATAATGAGCACTTTTGTTTGGTTTCGGTCTCGTGAGAAAGCAGGTTTCACCTGCGAAACGCGTCGAGAAAGCCATTAAATAAACACCTTTGCACTTCAAAGTGGCCCGGATTGCTTTTCTTGAATGGAGAAGATGTTGGATTGATATATATATATATATATATATATATATATATATATATATATATATATATATATATATATATATATATATATATATATATATATATATATATATATATATATATATATATATATATATATATATATATATATATATATACGCAACCCAGCTCCGGTATGGAAGAAGCCGTCTGTCGGGCGGTCCGTGGTCAGGGCACCGGAAGCCCTGTAAACTAGCACACCAACACTTCCTCCCTCGAGAAAGATCACCACGGACACCTCACATGGATTGCAGAAAGTTTAATCATGATTAAACTTTCTGCAATCCATGTGAGGTGTCCGTGGTGATCTTTCTCGAGGGTGGAAGTGTTGGTGTGATATATATATATATATATATATATATATATATATATATATTACCTACTGGCGACCGCCAGTAGGTAATGTATATGTATATGTATATATATATTGATTGAAAAAAGCTTTATTCGAGTTATAGACTCATAAAAGCACAACCATACATTTTAAAATACATACATTTTAAAATACATTGTAATTAAAATTCATATTTCATACATAAAAATACATTTTGAGCAGTTGTGCAAGCTTTAACAAGCAGGATGATAAAAATTACTATAAAATTTCAATTCATATTGGGAGATAAAGCCCTCCGCCTAATGGACCATGCCCACCCCAAGTACTTTGCTGTTCCGAGCACAATGGGCATGTCAGTGGAGGTACAAATAATTCTCAACCCCTCAACACCACTAGATACCCCAAGGTTTCTACAAACTGGAGCCAACCATACTCTCCTTGGGTTTGCATAGGCCTCACACAAAAATAAGAAGTGGGCTATACTTTCGTTAGGAGCACCACACACCGGGCAGCATGAGGTATTCGAACTCCTCCACCTACCCGTCAATGACCTCAGGGGGAGGGAACCTGACCTTAGCTGGAAAAATAACTTCCTGTCTATCGGGACAGTAATACTGTCCCAATATTGTTCTAATACAGGTCTCGTTTTAATTTCCAGAAATCAACCCCCCATTGTTTCGGATTGTGTACTCCTCCAGAGCCTTTCTTCTACGTGATCCCAATAGATGGCCTTGATGGTATTTAATATATATATATACATATATATATATATATATATATATATATATATATATATATATATATATATATATTACCTACTGGCGGTCGCCAGTTGGTAGTTATAGTTAGGATTTTTTTCAATGCAAAATCTCAAAATTCTATTTGGAATAACTTTGGCGCCGGTTGACGAATCTGCCTGAAAACGTCCTCAAATTTGCCTCGTGGAACTCCGGTTCTTCCTTCAATGATGCGTACAAAAGAGCCAACTCCACACACAGGGAAGATCTGTTCAAAAGCAAAGATAAGAAAACATCAGTCAAGAGTGGGTTATAACCACTTTCTCCCAGGATGCCGCTTTTTTGAATAAAACCTTGAAGAAAAGCTGGCATATCTTACAGACAGATCACCTACTCAGGGACGACCTACCTACCAATCCCCTGATTACATATCGGAAGGCACGTTCTATCAAGAATGATTTGGTGCAGAGCCATTTGATTGAGTCCCCTAAGACTAACGCCTTTGGTGAAATCTGTGGTTTTTCCCCTTGTGGTAAGTGCAAAGCGTGCAAGTTCAGCAAAAGAGTACGATCTTACACAATCCCCAATACAGGGATACAACGTAGGATCAACAAATTTATAACCTGCTCAACACCATACTGCGTGTACTGCCTTACATGCCCTTGTGGGCTGCAGTACATCGGAAGCACTGTAAATCCACTGAAGATGCGTGTCTTAGAGCACATGCGCACTATTGCAAATTTCGATGAAGCGTACCCGGTGGCGCGCCATTTCGATTTGGCACATAAGCGCAATCGGGATCAATTGAGCTTCTTTGGCCTGGACCATGTACCACTGAACCCGAGAGGAGGGGACAGGCTTGTCCGACTCCGTAGACTTGAGTCCAGGTACATAATAGATCTGCAAACCAAGATGCCATTGGGTATGAATATACATGAAGAATTGTCATCGCATCTGGGGGAGTAGATGTCATCTGTCCACCTTAGTATGAATTTTGATATGTACCTATTTCATCTATCTATTTGTAGCTACATGGGTTTCGGACACAGAACTCTCTTAATTGTACATAGGTGATGATCTGGATTGTTGTTTTGTTGATATGCTCTGTATTCATCCATTTGCTTTTGTTACATTGTTTATTTTGGTTTTGCCGTATTTTCATTATTTATGAATCTAGGCAATTTACCATCTTGATGTGATTTATCTCAACGTAGAGGAGTTTGAATTGGATAGTAATTCTTCTTGCTGCATATGCCATTGATTATGATGCTAGGTATTGTGATTGTTGCTTTTGTTTTTGTTTTGATCTATTTATTCATTGTTTAGTATGCACAGAGTTACCGTATTTGGGTACTAGATGCATAGGAGTTAGGGTCCTCCTTAGCTCAAAGTTTGAACTATTAGCTTTTTTAGCCCATTCAGGGCTGGATGGCTTCATGAGTACTATTTTTCTGTAATTATATTTTTTCCGTGATTTTTTGGGGGGTTAAGGATACAGTACATGTAATTGTACCTTTTTGCACTTCGACCATATATAATGTTTTGGAGATGCATAGAACATTTATGTTTCATTATATATATGATGCTTTGTTCGATGGAATAGCCCATCCAGGGCTTAATCATTGTGTTCCAACTGAGTCATTGACTGTGATTTTATACACTCCAATATGGCGCTTTTGTTCCTTTCCCCTCCCCTGAGGCATGTCCTATGTTTATTTTTATGACCCTGTTTCATTTAAATGTCAACGCCTCTGCCGGTTCGGTAAACTTAGAGAAAGGTTCCGACCGAAACGCGTCAGTTTGCTGTGTAAATACATTCTGAAAACGTTCCTCCGTGAGTGCCTCCTTTCTTCCTGCGGGAGATTTCGCTTTTGGGGAGGTGGAGCAGTATTTGATTTGCGAGTGCACCCTCGCAATGGAGGCACCCGCCTGGGAGTGCGGCGCTTTGGTGCTTTTTGAACTGCAATATATATATAGACACTTTAAAGCAATCCACCAAAACAATCTAGCGGATTTAAAGTATTTTGTCATCGGAGCTGTGAAGGACAATCCGCGAGGTGGTGACCAATTTAGATCTATGAGGTTAGCCAGATATAAAATCAGGAATTTATTCCGTGATATATTTCTATTTTTATATTGTATTCTGTATATATGAAATGCTTATTTATTTGTCATTTTCTTATAAGAAGAATGATAGGTATATATTTTCAAAAAAATATATTTTTGTATG
Source organism: Lissotriton vulgaris (assembly GCF_964263255.1). Taxonomy (NCBI): domain Eukaryota; kingdom Metazoa; phylum Chordata; class Amphibia; order Caudata; family Salamandridae; genus Lissotriton; species Lissotriton vulgaris. The sequence continues at coordinate 484,772 of NW_028243192.1, read as the reverse complement.
GCATATTTTATCAATGTATATATTTATTTATTTATACTCATTGAAAAAATATATACTGAAACTGGCAACCTATTTAAACAAAATGTGCATTTGAAATAATGTCACCATAACTGTGCATTACGCCATCTTCATTCTTACATGAAACTGCATTTATGCTGTAATGTCGTGCAAACTTAAAATGCTAAGTAATCAAATGAGTTTTTTTTTAAAACAGCTACAAGTCCCAGCATGCATACTTGTTTAGTATTTCCTCTATTTCTATATATCACATAGAGGAGGTGAAAGCATCACACAAAAAACTGTATAAAAACTAAAAGTGGACTACATGTTTGTTAATTGAGAAAGAATACAAAGGTATTCGAAACGCGTCTGACAAACTTGAATTAAAGACCTGCATTTTCCACAATATTTGGAGTCTGTATTTCGCCCTTTGGTTGTGTTCCGGCTGGGCACTGCAGAGAGGTTCGGATATATATATATATATATATATATATATATATATATATATATATATATATATATATATTACCTACTGGCGGTCGCCAGTAGGTAGTTATAGTTAGGATTTTTTTCAATGCGAAATCTCAAAATTCTATTTGGAATAACTTTAGCGCCGGTTGACGAATCTGCCTGAAAACTTCCTCAAATTTGCCTCGCGGAGCTCCGGTCCTTCCTTGAAAGTTTCGTGGGGATTCATCAAGCGGGGGTTGAGATAAAAGGGGGGTCCCAAAACGTGTTTTCCCCATGTTAATTTCCATAGGGTGGTCAAACTCATTTTTAGCCCGAACGGCTAAATGGATTTGCACCAAACTTGGCAAAATTGTAGGGACTGGTAGCCCGATGTGCCTTTGCTATGTCTCAAGATATGTGCTCCAGTGGTTTTTGAGTAATTTAGGTTCAAAAAAATATATATATCTATGGCAGCGCCCCGGTACGCGCACCGGGGAGCGCTCTGGGCGCGCCACGCAACGTGGGCACAGAAAGCTGATTGGCTCTCAGGTGTCTGTAAACATTCGAAACAGTCCGGAGCGTCCGCCATCTTGTGTCTCGGTAGGATCGAGACACAAGAGGTGGCCAAAACAAAGGGGGAAATGACCATAAGGGGGCAGGGTAGACCCACCCTGACCCCCTAGGTTTGATGTGGGGGCTATAAAAGGGCCCCGCGGGTCAAATTTTTTTTTTCCGATTTTCGCGGAAGGAGCGCCTGGTACGCGCACAAAAGAGGAAAAAGAATGCCAGAGTTTAAAAATGTTAGCAATATTTTATAAATGGGAGGTAGTTCTGAAAAGAACTTTGTTTTTAATTCTTTTTGTTGTTTTATATTTTTTTTATTATTTTTCTGAACATTTTTTTTTGTATTTTTGAACAATTTTATATATTTTTGTGTTTTTTAAGGGAACAAACAAAAAACAGGGAATTGGAAATGGCTCAACAGGACAAAAAAACGAAACGAATTACTGCTTCCTTTTCTTGCTGCATTGGTGGTTGTTCACAGCATTATTTATTAAGGTGACACTAAGTTCACCATAACATAATGTTTTGCCACAGAAAATGCAAACAATTTTGATGGTGCCAAATTTTTGTTGAATATTTGGCACCATTTGGCGTCCTTCAGGACCAGAAAGTGAGTGTTCAGTAGAGGAGGTGCTGGCCACAGTGGGTGGGTTGTTTCGAAGTTCCTGTACTTCAGCCTGGGCTAAGTTATTGGGATGCCACCTCTCCATGTGGCGGATCATGGTAAAATTACCAAAAGAATATTTCATTTTGGGATTGCCCCTGGAGAGGACTTTGCCACAAATAAGACCGGTGACTTTGGGGGCATTCACCTTTTTCTGGTCTTCAGGAAAAGAAAATAATTGCCAAATAAAGTGCACTTTAACGTGCCTTTGCCTTGGTACTTCAGGCAGGAAGTGCCTTGGTTGTTCCTACTCCTCCTCTTCTTCCTCCTCTTCTTCTTGTCCTCCAAGAAACTGTGGTGGTGGACCTTCTTTTCTTGGTGGTGGTGGTGGGGGTGCACCAGCTGCAGCTACAAGTGATACCATTGTTTGCTCAAAAATAGCTCTTGCTCTCTCAATGAAGAAAGTTAGAATGAAGAAAAAAGGAGGGGGCTTTCATTATTTGGAGAAAAAAAGGATGAGAACCAATGAAAAGTGTTATTTTCATGTCACATGACCCGATCCGCTTACGTTACGCGCTCCGGCGCACTTACGTTACGCGCACCGGGCCGCGGAGCGCTTCCGGGTGCATTTACGCAGCGCGTCATAAGACACATCGCGCGGCTACAAGATACGTCACGCTTACGCGACGCGTAACCATGTTGTTTTCGATCGCGACATTGGCGTGAACGGGACGCTCTCGGTTCGCGCACCGGGGCGCTTCAAAATACTACGCATTCCGGGGCGCTCACCGGGGCACGCACCGGGAGCGCTCCAGGGCAAAAAAAAAAATATACAAAAAAAAAATCGAAAAAATTGTAGGGACTGGTAGCCCGATGTGCCTTTGCTATGTCTCAAGATATATGCTCCTGTGGTTTTTAAGACAATTAACTTTGAAAAAATATATATTGGGCTACATTGGGCTATATATATGTTAGACAAAAAAATACAAATGTAGCCCAAATATCAGCCAGATGTAGCGCAACTATAGCCCAATGACAGAATGTACCAGAGTGTTCTAAAGAACAACTAGAGCGCTAACAGTCTTACTTATAAAGTGAGACTTATAGTTAGGAATTAGCATTAAAAAACCTTTGAAACTCACTGAAAAAACCATAGGTTTCACACTAGTTATAGTTAGGAATTAGCATTTAAAAAACCTAAGAAATTCACTGAAAAAACCATAGGTTTCACACCAGTTATAGTTAGGAATTAGCATTTAAAAAACCTATTAAATTCACTGAAAAAAACATAGGTTTCACACCAGTTATAGTTAACTGGAAATGTTATCTCCATTTTTTTGAAAATGTTAGTTTCCATTTTTCAATATGTGTTTCAAGGGTTACATTACACTGAAATGAGGTCTGTCACTCTGTCACAAGGATGGTGTCATCAGTGATGTCATGAGTGATGTCACTGACCATGTCATGAGTGATGTAATATGTGACGTCATCAGCAGTGCATTGCACGCGCAAGTTATAGTGAGTCCAACTAACTATAACGTGGAATTTCAATGGTTTTATGACAGTAAAATTTCCAGTTAACTATAACTGGTGTGAAACCTATGGTTTTTTCAGTGAATTTAATAGGTTTTTTAAATGCTAATTCCTAACTATAACTGGTGTGAAACCTATGTTTTTTTCAGTGAATATTAGTCATAATATGTACATTTCTTATGCAGACCTAAAGAATATCTACATATTTAAAAACATAATTATGCATATTTGTACAAAGGAATACACATATCTATATACATACATATATTCAAAATAAATGCTTCTATGCACAGGGATATGTTGTGCATTTGTGTTTGAGTATGGTGATTCGTAGGGAAGAGCCAACTCTTGACTAGTCTTCTGAAGATGACATAGTTATCCGTAGATCTTATGTTTGGGGGTAGGGAGTTTCATAATGTGGCTGCTTGAACAGAGGAGGATGGGCCCCCTATGTTTTTTTCTTGTATGGTGGGATTTTGAGGCAAGATGCAAATCTGGAGTGGAGGTTCTATTATTCAGTGTATTTGGTGATGTTTTTCCTGGTGAAAAGGGGTCATGTTCCATATATTGCTTTATGGATGGCACAAAGCAGTTTGCATGTGGATCTTCTTGCAACTGGCAACCAATGAAGGGGTCCTCAAGTCAGGGGAGATGTGGGCTTGTGGCTTTAGATGTAGAAGTCATCTGGCAGCAGAATTCTTAATCCATTGTAGTCTTTTCATAGTTGATAAAAAAGATCCATGATAGAGGCCATTGGGGCAATCAAGTTTAGACAGCACAAGAGAGATAGTAGCCTGGACCTTATGTCAAAATCCCAGATGCTGGTGTGGGGGGCGTCAGGGGAATGTGTTGAAGAGTGTTCATAGTAATGAAGCTTGATCTTGCTAATTTGTCCACCTGGGCATTCATTGATACCTTGAAGGCCATAGTAATTCCAAGGTGTCTTAGATACTTTATGCAGTGTTCCCAGTTCGTCAGGCCAGGCGACAAGTGGGTCATAATTTTTCCAGTTGCCACATGTGAGTATTTCCGCTATGGAAGCATTCATGTTGTGAAGTCTCCATGCCATTCACTGATCAACGGTTCTGAGGCAACTGAAAAAATTGTCAGTTTCCAATGTCGCTGGGGTTTTCCAGTTTAAGGAGTATTTGTGTGCCATCTGCATAGAGCTGAAATTCATTGATCATTGCTGGTATTGACTTCATGTAGATGTTGAACAGTATAGGTGAGATGAGAGAGCCTTGAGGAACTCCTGCTTTTGAGAAATAAGGTTAGGGTGAGAAAGGAGGAGAATGGATGACATTTGTTCTGTTTTGAAGCTAGGCTGTGATCCATTCAAGGGCAGTCCCCTCTATGCTGGCTTTGCAGAGTCTTTGTATTAGACCATTATGGCCAACTGTGTCAAAGGCAGCTGAAATGACCAAGAATTGTAGTGCAGCAACCCTGTCCTGATCAACTGTGTATTTAAGGTCATACCAGATGGCGATGAGGGCAGATTCTGTGTCTTGTCCTGGACAAAATTCTGTTTCTAGGTCGGAAAGTATGAAGTTATCTTTAATGAACTGTGACATCTGGGTAAATGCTGCTCTTTCTATCAGTTTTCCCCAGGAAAGGACCATTTGTAATCGGTTTGTAATTGTCGGGGTGAAGCGTGTCCAGGTTCGTTTTCTTTCATAATGGGCACATGTATTCCTTTTAAAGATCTTCTTGAAAGATTCCCGTTGTTAAGGAATTATCAATCATTCGTCTAAATGGTGTGTCAGCAGAGGTAGTTAAAAGAATGTTCTTAAAAAGTTGGGGTGTACAAAGGTCAAAAGGGCTGCCAGCAAGCCTGCTTGCTTTAACCAGATCCATAAATTCACTTTGTGATATTTGTTTGAAGAAATGCGAAGGCTAGGTTAGCCTACTCTTGGATGGGATTTTTGGAAATTGGTTGGTGCTGGTGGTTTTCCTTTGTTATAAATAGGAATACAATATGTCGGCTTTGGTTGTGTAATGATTTGCCAGTTTGTCCATGATTTCTTGAGAAATTAGATGAATTCCTTGTATGCATTTATGTTTAAGAAATTCAGTGATAATTTTATAAAATTCTTATGTTACACATTTAGCAACTGGCACAAAGACACATGGTGTACACACATATATACCACAATGTGTGTGCGTACATCCTGCAAACACACATTTAACCATATGGGTTGACTGCCATTGTGCACTGACACACGACCCAAATGGGGAAATGCATAGGGTGATGGGAGGACCTCTTCACTCTTTACACTGCACAGAGCTTCGTTTTCCTCCTCTTTCAATTGCAGCAAATCCAGGTCTGTCTCATGGTACCCAGTAGAAGTGTATATCAACCTCTGGTAAATGCAGCAGCAGAGTGGTGTTTCTGCACCCACCCTGGTGTCCCACTGGAAACGGGAGCAACACCACCCCGCACTCCACCCCTGACTGCCTTCAATAGGAAGCAATGCTTTTCTTGGGAAGAGCTCAGAATTCTCTCAGTCAGGCTGGGCATAGAGTCCAGTCTTACAATTGCTGGTCTTCACGTATTTTCCATGATGATGAGATCTGTCAAAGCAACTCTGATTAGCTGAGTGCTAGTGTGCCAGAGCTCTGTCCCTTTTAACGGTAAATGAATGCCGAGCTACCTGCTGGACAAACTGGGCATCATGTTACCAATGGCTAGCCATAGGGCTCGAGATTTTAATGAAATGAATACCCAGCACATGATATACAGATAGTCCACCCTCTGAATAAGATTTTTAATAATTAGTTTCTATTTTTAAAATTAAATAAAGGAGTGCTATATGGGTCTTGGGTGCCAGTTATCGGAGGCCCGCTATCCAGCACTGTTATACAGAAGGACAAAGCGCAACCATCGATGACATTTGATTAAAAAGTCTCTGAATCTATATAATAAAACTGCTTACTGCTGTGATTCTTATAATCACATTATTTAAGAGTAGATGCTAGTTGTATATGTCATATGTAACATTTTGAGCATGGAACCTGTACACTCTCAGTAACAAATGTTTTGTTCCCCATTCAACCAAGGAATACTGAAATTCATGATTAGGGTTGTTACCATGTAATTCCTCCAACCTACTGATCTCCTCTGACGTTGCTTTACATAGCTTAAGAACCTTCCGGGGTTGGCGGGAACCAGTTATAAAACATGAAAAAAGTATTTCAAATCCATCTCATAAGGATGTTGTTCTGTACAGTGAGCTGCCACAGAGTATTTTGGATCTAAATTTATGCTTGCCCTAATATGCTTCAGTGTTCTTTTAATGGCATTTTAGTACTCTCTACCTAGATGGTCAACGCACCTACCATTATACACGCTACACACCATCTAGACATTCCTCAATGCAATGATGTGATATTTCTTGTGTGTGTTGTATGAAAAGTCACCATTCATCCAACTTGTATTTACAAAAACAAAACTTTGTTTTCACTATACTTCCATGATGCTTTTCCACAGAGTTAAATCGATTCCCTTCATAGAAGGTGAGTTGAAGGTAAAGATTGACAACAGTTCTATATAATTTATTTCCAACCTTCTGGAGATGTTAAGGGGCATATTTACAATCCCCTATCTCCACAGGAACATCACTTTTTGCCACATTTCAGTGGTGATAGAGCCTTCACCATATTTACAAGGCAGTGTTAAGCCACTTAATGTGGCTTAACATCACCTTATAAATAAGGCACCCTTTCATGCTAGACTTAGCGTGAAAGGTGTGGGCAATGGGTGATGCGGTGGGCATTTCGCTGCAACAACCATTGATTTTGACCCTGCCCTCTATTTACAAGGGTGGTGTAATTAGGAGGCAGCGCCTAAATTACGTCCAGGGAAAACCTGGTCTTAAGATGGAGAAACGAGGAGAAGTGCTTTATTTCTCCTCGTTTTTGCCGTTTCTATATGTCCTGCATTGTACAGCACACATAGAAACAGCAAATTGCCCAATCTTACTACTGTGGCGTAGAAAGTATCTGCAAAATATTTTCAAATCAAAGGACCTCAGGACCAGCCAACAACCAGCACCGTTCTGTATAACATGTGTATTTGTAACATAACATAAGAATTTGTAAAGCGAATGTTAACCACTGCGTGTATCTTGGCGCTGAATAACAGATGTATGAAAGGGTATCTGCCACAATCTATAGCCTGCTTTGCTAAATTTCTCCTCAGAGTCGATCAGTTATTAAAACAGAATAACACAGATCTTGCGGGAAACTAACCACCTCTGGAATAAGGTCAAAGCCTTTATTAAGAACGCTGACCGTTGTCAAAGCCTCTTCATCAAAATTGAGTGAATTGGACCACTGGATGAATTGCACTCACATTTCCACAAACTGGTTTACCACTGCTGATTGGCTAGACTACATAAGAAGACCGCCTAAACGTCTATGCTGATAAATACTCTCTCCCGGCCACATGTTTGCATAGTTTTAGTTGTGACTAATGCAACATGCAGCACCACGATTCCTTCTAAAAGTGCCAAAATTCGAATCGGCAAAAGGAGCCATGAGTACACTCCATTGGCTACCAGTCAGGCAGTGTACCATCTTCAAGGCGTTATGCATGGCCAACAGGACCCTCTATGGGCAAGGACCTGCCTATTTCAAGAAACATTTTAGGTGGTACAATCCCAACAGGACCCTCCACTCAAGCTTTGCCAAGAAGCTGGCAGTCCCTCCTTTTAGAAGGACCACCAGGGGTGGGAGAAGCTTCTTCACATCCACAGCTGTACTCTGGAACACCCTGCCCTCTGAATCTATAACCGCCCCTTCCCTACAGATCTTTAGGAAATCTTTGAAATCCTGGCTCTTCGTACACAACTAGTATTACACTCCTTGTCCCTCTGAACAGCGCCAAGATGCCTCCAGGCACACGTTCACGCTTAATACATATTTTCATTAATTAATTCATTCATTCATTCATTCTCTAATGATTTTCCGAATGGAATGTTTACGCTGTACTAGTCTGGACTGGCTTTGTTGAAGTCAATCATGCGAATTTGCACAAATCGCCAAGTCACTGCCGATTAACCCGACGATAAGAGAGGCTAATTTAATCTTCTGTACTGATAAGCACTTATTCCCTTTTACATTTTTAATAGTTTCAGCTGCTGCAATTCAAGGGAGAGTTATTTTCAGATCTAATGTTTATGCTGCACTAGTCTGGATTGGCTCTGATCAAGTTTATTTTTAATTAGGGAGGGTAACAGATGAAAGCAATCTGCAATCACAGTTGAACGTATTTTTACTGCGTAATAATGTTTCCGTTGTTGTCATGCACTTTACAATTCTAATTCTTATTTGCTTTAGAGCTCCAACCAAAGTCTGGGTGAATTGGAGACAAAGTGTTACCCTTTTCATCTATTTTAGAATTGAAAACCTTTTAATTAACTATGCAAATAAAGATTTGATTGGTGTACTGTTAACACTGGTGACCCAGCACCGTGCACTACGTACTTACTGCACCTACAGTACTAGGAGTATCTTCAGGGAGGCATCTGTGCTATTCTTCCTATCAGTGCTTCAATATGGAAAATTATTCACAGCAAATCACGTTTATCAGTACATATTATAATAGATAAATCTGTTTAAGGCGCGCCAATCGAAAAAATACACTAAAGTATACTATGTATGAACTGCCCAAGCCCTTGATAAGGCCAGATTACTCTAGTCAGGATAAAATGTGTGCCAGCTTTCAATTATTTCTCGAATTTGGGAAATTAAAAAAACAAACACAGATCCAAATTCTACCTCGATATTTATTAAATTAAAGAGATCAAGATACGTGATTCTGATGAGTTGTGTGGAGCTATACTGTTAAATATGAATGTATGGGCCAATCTGGGGCAGGGTCTTAGTAAATAAACTTGTCAGATGCAGGATTCTGCACCAACACTTGTAACGATCTGTGGCATCGGTCTTCAGCAAAGGACTTTTTTCTAACAGCTTTATTTAAAAATGAACAGGTAACAGGGCACCAACCAAAATTTTAGACAAAATAAATCTCTTCACATCGACGCAATGGCAGTCCAGTGTATCTAGTAAGTCCATTGTTGTATTGTTCATGCAGCCATGTACATAGAGAAAGTGTAACAGTCTTTTGGGCCCATGGAGAACTGTAGTGGAAACCTGAGAGAAGGGTAGGAGAAAAAGAGGAGTAGAAATCCTGTCAAACCCTGGAAAAAACCTGGCGCCACGAGCGAACTACAGAGAACATGACAGCCCTCAAGAACGCCACCCGCGAACACCACCAGCTTATGCGCACCACCAAAAGGACATTATTCAAAGAGCGACTAGACAACAACACGTGCAACAACAAGGAACTCTTCAACATCGTCAAAGAGCTCTCCAACCCCAACGCCAGCAACAACGACGTCACACCGTCACAAGAACTCTGCAACTCCCTCGCCGCGTTCTTCCACCGCAAGATCGCAGATATACACGACAGCTTTGGACCCCAGACTCCGCCTGCAGCCATCAAACCAGCGACCCCCACCTCCACCCTCAGCGCCTGGACCCCCATCAGCACTGAAGACACCACCAACGTCATGAACTCCATCCACTCCGGCTCCCCCTCTGACCCTTGCCCCCATCATATCTTCAACAAAGCCGACACCATCATCGCACCCCTTCTCCGGAACGTCATAAACAGCTCGTTCACATCAGCTGCCTTCCCCGAGAGCTGGAAACATGCAGAAATCAACGCCCTTCTGAAGAAACCCACGGCGGACCCCAAAGACCTCAAGAACTTCCTCCCCATCTCTCTTCTTCCCTTCCCTGCCAAAGTCATCGAGAAGACCGTAAACAAACAGCTGACTGCTTTTCTCGAGGCAAACAACCTGCTCGACCCGTCCCAGTCCGGATTTCAAGCCAACCACAGCACCAAGACTGCCCTCATCTCAGCCACCGACGACATCAGGACCATGATAGACAACGGAGAAACAACCGCCCTCATCCTCTTGGACCTCTCGGCAGCCTTCGATACCGTGCCACTACACCCTAATATCCCGCCTCTCCAACACCAGGATCCAAGGAAAGGCCCTGGACTGGATCACCTCATTCCTCTCCGACAGGACCCAGAGAGTCCGCCTCCCTCCTTTCCGTTCAGATGCCACTGAGATCATCTGTGGCGTACCCCAGGGCTCCTCGCTCAGCCCAACTTTCTTCAAAATCTACATGAGCCCCCTCGCCGCCATCGCAAGCAAACACAACATCAACATCATCTCGTACGCCGACAACACCCAGCTGATACTCTCTCTCACCAAATACCCAACAACCATCAAAATCAACCTCCAGGAAGGTATGAAAGACGTCGCAGAATGGACGAAACTCAGTCGCCTGAGGGTAAACTCAGACAAAACGGAGGTACTCATCCTCGGACAATCCCCCTCCGCCTGGGATGACTCCTGGTGGCCCACAGCACTGGGCTCCGCCCCAACACCCGCGGACCACGCACGCAACCTGGGATTCATCCTGGACACATCCTTCACGATGACCAAGCAAGTCAACGCCGTCTCATCCTCCTGTTTCAACACCCTGCGCATGCTCCGAAAAATCTTCAGGTGGATCCCCACCGAAACCAGAAAGATCGTCACCCAGGCCCTCGTCACCAGCCGACTGGACTACGGAAACGCCCTATACACAGGAACCACCACCAAACTTCAAAACCGACTACAACACATACAAAACACCTACGCACGACTCATCCTCGACATCCCTCGCCACAGCCACATATCCGCCCACCTGAGAAACCTGCACTGGCTCCCCGTCAACAAGAGGATCACGTTTAGGCTCCTCACCCACGCACACAAAGCACTCCACTACATAGGACCCGAATACCTCAACAACCGCCTCTCGTTCTACACTCCCACCCGCCAACTCCACTCCTCCAGCCTCGCCCTCGCCACCATCACACGGATTCGCAGAACCACCACCGGAGGAAGATCATTCTCCTACCTAGCAGCCATAACATGGAACTCCCTCCCCCCCACACACCTACGAACGACCCAGGACCATCTCACCTTCAGGAAACACCTCAAGACCTGGCACCGAGCAGTAGCAGCAGCTAGACCTTGCTCTCGAACAGTAGCAGCCCCCCCCCCCTTCAGCGCCTTGAGACCCTTCAAGGGTGAGTAGTGCCCTCTACAAATGCTTTTGATTGATTGATTGATTGATTGAAGAGAGGAGCAGTGAATTTACACAGTTATGAGGCAGGTCAGCAGGGGGCAGTGGATAAGCTCGGAGGTAGTCCCAAATGTCTTTAGATCGAGAATGCGGGGGCATGAGTTTCCAGTAATTAGTCAGCTGGCCTTGAACAAAATGTTGCGTCACCCAACCAGTCAGTTAGGCGGGGGAAATGCCTCCCATCCCAGCTCATGGCGATCCACCTTTTGCAAATAACAGAAGCAGAGCCATGAGCTTCTGGCGGCGAGTCGGACATGCCGCACATAGTCCAAAAGTGCAGTTGAAGGGGAACACCCAAGCCGGTTTTCAAGCATTTCTTTTGAAGCGTCAAAGATACAAGCCCAGAAACTGGCGATATCCAGGCAGACCAAGACAAATGCAGGAAATCTGCCTCAGGCCTCTGGTAGTGTTGGCGCACCTCGCATCATCTCTCAAACCTACTCTATGCAGTCACGTGGGAGCTCGTAGATGCAGTGGAGGAACTTAAAATGAATGAGCCTCAACTGGTAGTTGGGGGATGAGTCCTTGGCTAGCGCGCAGCAGTAGGCCATTGCTCATCCTCTAAGGGGATCCCCAATATCCCCTTCCAGCCGTTACGGGCAGCCGGTACACAGTTAGGCGCTGCATGCAGGCATACAGGCTAGTGATTAACTTACACCACAACAGGTTGGTTAAAAAATATTCCAGTACTTGAAACATGGGGGTGCAGAGGGGAATGTGTCATAACTTGACCGCAGCTTCGCACAGAGCTGGAATGACGTCATTTTATCGAGAAGGCTGCAGCCCTCCGAAGCAAGCTCGTCCGTCATGTCAGCGAAAACCCCACCGGGAAACAAATCTCTCATGGTGCGGATGCCAAGCATGTCAAGCCTTTGGCAGGCTCCCGAATCTTGAAGAAATGGGAGATCCAGGTGGTGCGGCAGGGGTACCGAAGAAGCATACATCTCCCTCAGGCAAGCCCTGCGACACAGTTCTCTCTGGGCCCAGAGTGTGCAGCCAACGGTGTCGACCACCGCTCGAGGTCTGGGCTGCCGCTTATGTAATATCATGCTCAACGGTATGGGGGCTACAAGGTCATGCTCAGGTACCAAATTTGCCATGAACAGGGTGGGACAAATCCAGTGGTAGCTGAACTGGGCCTGAGCGCAATTATAGTAGAGTTCCATGTCAGGTGCCCGCAAGCCTCCCTGCGCGAAGGCAGAGTGAGAACCTCCCATGAAATCCGGGGCTGCTTGCTCATCCAGGTGAGTGTGATTAGGTTGGAGTGCAGTCGTCGTTTAAAAGCCAAGGTGAGGGGGAGAGGAAGATTGGTAAATACATACAAAAACTTGGGGAGTACAACCATTTTGGTGATGGTCAATCATCCGGCAAGAGAGAGCAGAAGTGAAATCCAGAACCCAATCCGACTCTCATAGTTACACTACCATAGCTCATCAATCTTTTGACTCAGCCAGATCCTGAGGTACTTCACTGGCCCAAGGGTCCAGCTAAGGGCGCTTAACGTATAGGGTAACGTCATCCGCATAGAGGGATACAAGGATCACCCTGGATTCGAACACAGGACCAACATGGGCATGGTGCTACCGCAGCCAGGCGGCGAACGGCTCCATCGCAATAGCGAAGAGCAAAGGTGACAGTGGGCACCCCTGCTGGGTGCCCTGGAAGACAGGGAAGGGGGGAGATATAATGCCGTTAAGACATAGGCGCATTGTCGGAGGGGAGTATAAAAGGGTAATCAGTTTCATGTATTTAGTACTGAGACCTAGTCGGCGCAGAAGAGAAAATATATAGGCCCATTCTAGAGAAAAGGAGTTTTAATCACTTTAACCTGAGGAAGGGATAGCCATTGCTTGTATGCCACTGCTGCTTGCTTCTTTCTGTTATTTATAAACACATTGCCCACGTCATACTCGGTCATTCATGAGCCCTACCATCAACGAGTTGAAAACAGCAAAGCAAACATATTACAAATACTGCCAGTTGAGAAACTGAACATCAGCTTACTAACCTGTATCGGGAGGACTTTCACAGTTACATATGCTTTCATTAGCTGCACGTTCCAGATCCAGCCAAAGCGCTCACAGGATTTTATCCCTAGTAACTGCAGGAAGTTAAAGCCAACCATACGAAAGGTAGAAGTAGTCCCAGGTCCTCACAAGGACTGACACAGACACTCACACATACACACACACTTACATACACACTCACATATAGCCATTCACTGGATTGTTCATCCACTCAACCACACACAGATTCTCAAAGTAGCCCATTATGAAACAAATGCATTTACACAAAAAGTCAGTCATACGTAGTGGCTTTGTCAGTGCTTGTTTCTTCATTTCTTTAGCATCCATTCAAACACTTGTGATTGGTTGTGTTGTGTTTGTCCCGCCTCATTACTTGTATCTTTCCACTGTTCTCTTTTCAAGGGTACTTTTTAGGTCGAGCATCAGCGCATGTGCTGTCTGCAAGACCTGCTGTAATTATTCATACTGAGTGTAATCCCGCCTGCTGCTGCCATTGGTTCACTCGTGGGTCACTTTTATTTTCTGCCTCCTTATTAGTTGGCACTGCTGTTACATCATTTCCATTTTCGACTCAGGAGCAACGGTCAACAACAGTTACCTTTCGCTCTAGCTGCTAATTTGTTCCATTGGGGACTACTTCTGACTTACAAACATACATTGCTCGAAGATGCAAGCTGTGTGTCACTTTCTCGGTCTTGAATTGCAATGAATGCTTTCACTTTTAAAAAGGCGGCGCAATAAACGCTTTCACTTCTAAAAAGGTGCTGCAATGCGCGCTTTCACTTTTAAAAAGGCAGCGTGACGAACACTTTCACTTTTAAAAAGGCAACGCAATGAACGCTTTCTCTTTTAAAAAGGCAGCGCGATGAACACTTTCACTTTTAAAAAGGCGACACACACCTTGTTTTTCTGCACTCTGCACTGCTGTGACCTAGTGTGCTGTGAACGCCACTGTTTTAAAAAAATCTTTTTATTGGCATTTCTTAACGTACATGTCATCTTACAAACTGCTACTTGTCATTAGTAACAATAACAATGATACCAGGTCAAATACATTCCAATATTGTACAATATCCACTTTTTATGCTAGAGCCATCTCATGCAACCGTTTTTAATTATAGACCTGCCACCTCAGTATTGGTTTAACTAGGCCCATGGGACAATATGGGAACTCGGAGGCGCACAATTATGGGCAAGTCAAAGATTAGACAACTAAGCACCACTCTCTGAAGTTGGAGGGTCAGCCATGCCAGGTTGATTGAGTCTAAGCCACTCAGACACCGGACTCCGTATGTCTTTAGGTCTAGAGGCCATAGACTTTAATTCCTAAAAAAGAGATAGCTTCGTTTGACTGAAGACAACATCCTCCATCCATGCTTTGATCGCATGCGCGGCCTGTCTGCCCCAATGTATATCCACCCTACGCTTGGCCAACAGTAGCATCATGGCATGCAGTTTGCGGATATTAGTCAGAGTCTTTTTAACAAATCCCAGTATTCCCACCTGGGTGAGGGAGCGCCTGAGATCCCATGGATCGATCCGATTTGAGCAAAAATTTCTACCCAGTATGCCGCGATGGGAGGGGATGGGGGGGGGGGGGGCAGGAGCATGCTAAGTGAATCAATGATGCCGATGCTTCACCACACCTCCAACAGTTAGTGGCAGGCCGCAGGCCTATTCGATGTAACTGTGAAGGGGTTCTATAGAATCTGTGGAGGAATTTAAAATGAATGAGCTTTAGCTTATAGTTGGGTGATAACATGCGAAGTTGACTACAGTAGAAGGGTGATTGCTCCTCTGATAAGGGGGTGGGGTCAATTTCAGTGTTCCACTCGCCCAGCACCTATGGAACCGTTAGCGGGGATGATGTTTGCAAACTGTTATATAATCCAGTAATGAGCATACGAGGCGAAGGGTTGGTCAATAGTGCCCACACCGCCATTCACTCCCGCCCGCTTGTACATATACACACTTCTTCCCCAATAAAACTCTGGAGACATATTTATGGGAAAGAACGGCTGCAGGTTTATTTCATACAACACACGTATGACGTTTTAAGGTGGGTCATCTTACGGGCGATCCAAAGCAGGCAGCCCCTCCCTGTCCCGCATGCCTAAGGAGCCATCTTGCACGGCGAGTCGATGCTCTGACGGTGCAGCACATTAACAACTTCGTTATACTCCTGCCCCCCCTGTCGGGGCGGAGCGGTGTGGCACACCCCCGGTCGGTTCAGGCCCCCCAACCGCCCGAAGGACTAACGGGGCGCCGTCGCGGTTTCCCAGAACCTCCTTCAGCTCCTGGTCCTTGGCTCAGGCAGCCTTACTGTGCCAGGCAGAGGTAACCTTACTGTACCCTTCTGCCGCAGAGGTACCCTTACTGTACCCGTCTGCTTCCAGATCGCCCTGTAACTCCGCCTGCAACACAAAGAAGAGCATTACAACATTCTATTACTTCGCGCCTCCGCTCAAGCTGCTGGGTCAGGGCTCAGGGTGGGAACAGCGCTTGAGCCGCGGGAAGGCTGTGATGAAGAGAGGCCGAGCCTTGGCCACCGCGATAGATATAGGGGGTTCGCCCCTCCCACATGTAGGCCCTCCCCTGGCCTGTGATGGTGGACGCGGGGCGGGGCGCCCCACCAGTGTCGGCTGGAGTTTTGCAGGGTGGGACTAAAGCGCTGCCCCGCCCATGTTCCCCTGCGGGTCACACGGTCAGCGGCATATGTGTTCCAGTGCCTGTTATTTGGGCGGTTGATTTGAGTATGTAGCGTGGGTACCTGCCGACAAGAAGCCCGGATCTGAAAGTATAGAAGCTTTTCAGAGAAGCTTGGTTGTGTATCATTTTGTTGTGGAGGAGGGGGGCGGAAAGTGCCCTCGGGGTAGAGATCTGACAGTGTGATGGTGCACATCTTGCACGCCAGCAACACACTACCCTTATCTGATAGAGGGGGTAATTGTGGATTATACGCCAGAGGCATTGAGGGAGCACACAGTAAACTCTAATTTGGATCTCTTTCTAAGCTCCTCCCAACCCCAAAGTAGCGATTCCACTGGGTTGATTTCATTACGAGGGCGCATATATGGTTGGTAAATTGCAGCCTGAAGTGGGAGTGGTGCTACCCTGTCGATTTCCACAGCCACGTGTGACTGAAATGGTATGGGGAAAATCCAATAGTGTGGAAACTGTGCCTGGGAGTAGAGAGCATATAACTATATTCGGAGCTCCCAGGCCACCCTGTTCAAGTGAAAGTGTGAACAGTTCCCAGAACACCCTAGGCTGTTTTCCTGCCCATACTAGGGAAATCAGCAAGGACTGCATTGAATTAAAGAAGGCTTACATGAGTGGAAGCAGGAGGTTAACAAATAGTTAAAGAAATTTGGGTAGTACAATCATTTTTGCAAGTGCAATTCTTCCCACTAACGGTAATTTAGTCAATACCTTGAACTTTCCCTCCGGCCACAACACAGCCCTCCCATAATTGGCATCCCATAGGTCTTGTATATCACGACTTAGCCAAATTCCCAAATAGCGAACTGGGCCATCAGCCCATGTGAGAGGGTAGTCTACCAAACAAGGAACAGTATTTTCTGTTAGTGGGAACAGGACAGACTTAGTCCAGTTCATCTGGATACCAGACAGGCCCCCAAATGTGATAAGCATGGAGATTAGATTTACAGCGGGATTGTTAATGTACACCGTTATGTCATCTGCACACGTGAACTCCACTGTTGATGTGTATGTGACGACTGCTTCCATCTTCAGAGTTTAGCCCGACCCAGTTACTCCAAAGTAAGGGCTGGGGACTCTCTTGAGTGAGGGAGAGCAGGAGCATAAACGAGAGCAGGGGATCGGAATGGGGACAGCAAGAGGTTTTTGCTCCATTTCATTTCAGAGAAATATGGAGGATTAGCTTGGTTTTGCACCGCTCAGCTCAGAGCGTGAAAGTATCTTGTTTCTTGAGGCAGCAAACGAAAGCAGCCATTGAGCACCATGCCACGCCCACTGGATTAATTATCTCAGCCATACCTTGTTAATGTGAGGGGATAATCACAATGGTGGTCCATCCGGATTTGTTTCCTCCCTCGTTCTGGAATCTAACAGGGCGAGTGTTCATCTATTGTGGTTATGATAGGAGGGACTCCTCCAGATAATATTAGCTTTAGGTCACAGTGGTGCACTATTCACATCTATCTCTAGGCCCTAATTCCGACCTGTGATTAAGAATTTATTTTCTCATGACCACGCCACAGTTTTCTGCTGGTGTATTTATGTAGAAAATGCCTGCCAAAGTTTAACTGGGTGAAAAACACAAAGTGGGATGCGATACATGCAGAGGCACTAAATTCTGCATTTAATACTTTATTGTTCAGAGGAAAACTAAGGGGGATATTCTCAAGAACGTGTGATAACCATTGCAAAATTAACTTAATGCAACTTTCAACATCGCAGTCTATCGTAGGAAAATAAGGCTGTGTTAATTAAGTATTCACAACACAGAGGAACATGCGATAGGCCCCCGACAATGCGTCAAATGTCCGCAATAAATTCAACATGAAGCCTCAAAAATGCAAGACAAGAACGCAAAAAAAACTTGCGATGAGGCAAATCGCGATACAAAAAGCAGCGAAGACCAGCGGCAGGCCTGCAAATCCCACGCGCCTGGCAGTAAAATGCACTATAAAAGCAACCACAAATACACACCAAAACCATTTCAAAGTACGTAGCAACATGGATGCACCCTGACCGAGTGCAGAGGTGAACGTGAACCCCACAATCCCCACAGACCACCAGCAAGGAACAACGGGGCCGAAGGCCAAGGAGAAGAGGGAGAGGAAGATGGGATGCAGTCCGCAGGAAAACCAGATCAGCATCACGGAGGTGACAGGACACTACCATCAACTGACCCACAATTGGACTACCGTGAATGGAGTTGGAGTGTCGAGGAGGTCAAGAGGCACTGGCATGATGAGAAAACCAAACCAGGACAAACCCCCTGCCAACACAAAGGCAGCAACCGCAACAAGAGGTGGGAGTCCTGTGCCACAGGAGGACCTGGAGGAAACCGAGTCCACAGTCATCAGTGTGGAGACGGTGCAAGGAGCCGGGCATCCGGACACAGCTTTAGGACCTGACACAACATCAAAAGGGTGAGTAACGACCAGGGACTGGGGGATGGGGGAGATGGTCACAACTGTACACATACACAATGATGTGTAGCACACTGCACACCTACAATGTCCCTGGATCATGTCCCTGATCTCCGTGGCACACTGCAGCACACACACATAGCAAGAACAGCACATCCACATTGACGACAATGTGGTACAATGTGCAACCCGACACTGCAGAACAGAGGACACAACTGGCTCCGTACATGTGCAGAAACAGGCCAACTACATCTAACCAAGCAGGAAACTGTGCGATGGGAATGTATGCGTACGACCTCACATCGGTCATTTAGTCCAAATGTCCACTGTCCACCATCAAAATCCAGCCCCTCCCAAACAGTCACAATGTACATTGCCATACAGTCTGCATGTAAACAAGAACAATACACCAACATACATATCAACACAATGTCAACATGCATCTCCCTTCACATTGGAGAGGGACACACAACACCTTGAGCAGAGCAGTCCACACAACTCATCAGTGATGCTGGAGACGACCACCACACCTTCTACACCCCCTCAACAGCTCATGGACATCTTAGGCAACCTACCTCCAGGAGCAGGGCAGCCAAACTACATAGAGGAGACCCTAGCACAGCACAGACCCCAAAGCAGGAAGCACCTGCCACCACGGCTGGCTCCCAACACCTCACCGAGGCACACATCGCATTCCAATGCCAGGTGCCAGAATGCCAAAAGAAGGTGTCCAAAGAAGTGCGGGTAGGGTAAGAGGAAGCCAAACTACATAACATACCGGGTGTCTAAGTCTCATCAGTGACCACCTACACCCCACAAAGTGGATCACACTGCTACAGAGACGCATGCTTTTACACATTTCCAGTACAGAACTACACCCAGAGGAACACAATTATCATTCACACACCCAAGTTGGCTCTGTGTACAACGGCCCAGTCCACCCTTCTTACATATTGAGTGGGTGGCGACAAAGCTACATGTCCAAGCTCTAACGGCGCTGCGGTGAAATGCTTGCTTCTGCTGTACACAGCACAATGTAATGTCGTAGGGCCCAGGGCCCTCATGCATACAACTTGACCACAGGGATACACGTAGATAGTATGTGGAACTGGCTACAGGCACATGCGCCCCGCCTCTTTATTGGCAGGGCCACATGTACAGTGATGCCTATGCCGGATGGGTGTGGGGTGAGTGTAAGCCAGCCTGCATGGAGTAGTTGGTGCTGGCAACAACTTCAACAGTGAACACCATTAAAATGGACACTGGAAACACAAGCATAACAGGGACAACTGCTGAGCAACATGGAGGTAGCCCGAGCAAGTACAGAGGTCACCCAACTTACAAACAAAAGTGTCTGTGAGTTTCAGTGCAATGGGGTTGGGGCACTAGAGCTGGGCGCACTCGTGAAGAAAATGTCTAGGATTGTGTCCCTTCGGGATATACCTGATGCAGCTTCAGTGGGGTGTGTTACACCTGCATCATCTTCCTCATCATCGTCCCAGATCTCCCACACTGCCTGAGGTGCATACAGCCAGGTTCTGAAATTGGGATGGTGCAGTGAGCTAAAAAACGGTGTTGGATCTAGCCCTGATCTCTTAACTGGGTGAGAGCTTTCTGCTTAATTCAGAGACTCTGTCCCTCACCACCCCTTTTTGTAAATATTTTTGTCCACCCTAAGCGTGGAAGGGTATTCTCAGATGTGAGACCTTTGCTCATTGCACCATCAGGATTCAAGCAAACCGGGCCGAAGACGGCTGTAATGCCAGAAACCGGTCCCCGGGAGCTTGTTTCCTTCCCAGTGTAAGAATTGGCTTTTGTAGTTTGGTTTGCCCTGTTCCCATCATGCACTGGGACAGGAACAGACTAATTTGCATACAGCCAGGTTCTGAAACTGGGATGGTGCAGTGAGCTAAAAAACGGTGGTGGATCTAGCCCTGATCTCTTGACTGGGTGAGAGCTTTCTGCTTAATTCAGAGACTCTGTCCCTCACCACCCCTTTTTGTAAATAGAGCAGGGTATTAGGCAGATGATAGCATCCACGACAGGTGTGAGCAACTCCTGACTTAGTCTGCCAGTACCACTGTTTCGACTCTGGCAGATGACGTTTGGAGTTGGTCTTGGCGATGGTGGCATGTGCCTCCTGTGGTGATGCAATGTCTGAGCCGGTCAGGACTCGATGTGATGTGTGAGTCCTGGTAGACCGCAGTTGAGGCAGCGGACAGCGCAGAGCCACAGACACATGGCATTGACGACCCCAAGGCCATGGTCACAGAGGCCATCAAATATTCTATCAGACAAGGTCCATCATTTGAGCTGCACAGAGTTAGTGGCCCCAGATGCACAGCAGCCAGCACAGGCACACCGCCACGTGAAAATGACTTTCGGTCCACTGAGGTGGGGCCACGCAGACTGAGCGGGTCCTCGACAATGTCAAAGGGGAATGGGGCGGAGGGTTGCGGGGGACAGAGGAAGGTGTCCTCCAGGGCATGATACAGAGGACACTAGCCATCCAGAAGCAGCAAATGGAGGAGTGGAATTCTACAGCCTAGTTTCTACCACCAATTCAGATCAGCTACATGAGGATGAAGACTACCCCATAGTCCATAGACCAGACGCCGCTAAGTTCAACCAGAGAGTGTCCATGACTGCTGGGGAACAGACTTAGTGGCACCGGAGCTGAGAGGGGATGCAGTCAGTGTTGATGCGGGTACAATGATATGGACTTCGCCATTGCTAAATCAAGACTCAGTCCCAACTGTGTGACCTACTCAACCGCAGTGTAGGCCGGAGGAAGCGGTCAGCAGTGGCCCACAGCCATGAATCGTTGGCACACGATGCACAGAGTTACTGACACCAGGGAAGTTGTCTGTAGTGTTCGATCACCTCCATAACAATGATCCTTTTTACCTCCTGACTGCAACGTGTCATCCTCTCCTTGCGTGCAATGATTTGTACTATGCCGTTAAAAAATCGATTCTCAGTTCCAATTGTACGACCAACTCGACCGCAGTGTAGGGGTAGGCGTTTCCAGCAAGGGGCCACATAAATGTGTGGTTGTGATGCTACACATAGACTTGATGTCACCACATCGAAGGGAATATAGTGATTTAAAGTCTGCATTGCCTTGTGTACTCGGCCATTGCATGATCAAGTCTCAGTTCCAAATATGTGACCTACTCGAGCGTAGTGTGGCCCGGGAGCAGTAGTCTGTGTGGGCACACAGACATGTGTGGTTGTAATGCTTTGCACAGACTTGGTGGCTCCAAATCGAAGGGAGTATAGTGACTTCAACTCAGCCATAAACATTGTCCTCTACCATAGTGTAATCAAGACTCAGTTCCAAATGTGTGACCCACTAGTATTCTGTGTATGCCGGTAGAGTACATAAACGAGAAAGGAGCACTGTGGACCTTGCTCGCGGAGGACGTGATGGTCGTAGCAGGTTGCCAGGGTCACGGGCCTCAGGCCTGGAGCTTGCACCGGCACAAAGTGGGCCCTCTTCGACACACACCGGTGTTGGCAAGTGAGCAGTGAGGCCTGGGTGGCAGGGGTGGGCAAGACGGGTTTGGGGACCAGCGGTCTGGGGTGCAGTAGGCGCACAGGATCGCAGGCAACACCGCTCACAGTGTCGGCTTCGTGGCAGGGTGAGAGGCGCAGCCCTGGCAGAGACTTTGGGCATTCTGGAATAGAACCACGCCCTGAGCTATGTGCTTTTTATTCACACCCCTAGGCTGGCCTAATGTAGGCCAGGCCAGCCCACTCTGCTCATGCTTACGGGGGGAACGTAACAATCTACATTTCCGCGATCTTCCCCACTGGCTGGGGTGACATTGTTGCGTCCACTGTCCACTACACTCCATACACCAGGGGTGTATGTTGACATGGACATGTGTGTTGTCTGCATACTCCAGTCTGCCCATCACATCCACGCCACAGTTGGCAATGGGTACATTCTCATTCATGGGCCACTTGCCTCCTTTGCACATGCCTGGCTCCCATCTCTAACTACATTCTGCTATTGTGTGGCTGAGGTGATGGCTCATGCACATGGCTAGCCCAGGTTACCACAGTAACTTGTGCTGTCGTGTCTGGTGGGTGGGCATGCTGTTTGGCATGTTATATGTGAGTTTGTAACAGGTGCATTCCCAGTATTGTGAGTTGCATTATTGTGGAGTTGAGATGTGTGGTGTGTTCATTTGGTACTTGCCAATGAGCAGTGCATTTCCGTAGGTGCCATCCTGGAAGCGCTGGTTGATGATGGAATGTCGGTAGATGTAGTAATCATGCACATAGCCTGGGTTGTTGGTGTCGACGTTGGTGGAGATTCCCGGGTGGTCCACTATTGCCTGCACATTGATGGAATGTGTGTGCTTTCTGTTGCGGTTATTGTGTGCAGTGTTGCCAGTAAGCACAAGTAGGATATGTGTGCAGTCAATTGCCCCCTGACACATGCGGGAAGTCAGCTATGGCATAGCCGCCTTGCTTGGTCTCCGGCTGTTCCTGCGCAGTGGGGGGGGGGAGTATAGATAGTGGGGTACCAAGATGATGATGTCATCCACGACCGTTGTGAGGTACTTGGATTGGGCTGGCTGTGAGACTCCGCGGACTCTGGCAGTTGTTGGCTGGAGGGTAACAGGGGCCAACACGTGCAGCACGGCCAGCAGCATTGTCTGAGGTGTGATGTTGGTTGTCCCTTTGAGCCTGTGGTGGGCAATGTCATTCTCTGGTGTTGGGTCTGTGAGGTTGGTGTGTTTTCAGGGAGTCGCTGTCTTTTCCTGCGCTGCTTCAGTGTTGGTCTGGGGGGGCAGTGAGGGTCCGGGTGGTGGGGTGTGGTCCTGGGGATGTGGCGGTGGGTGTTGTGGCCTTGTTGGGGCTCTGAGCTGCATGCTCTGTGGCTCCATGGCATCTGTTGCCCTTCAGGTGTGGCTCTGGTCTTGGCTCCCTTCTCTGTTGCATGCTGTGGTCCGACTTTACACCAGGTCAGAGCAGGTATTAATTTCCTGCAGCTAACGCGCCTTGTCACCTGTTTTGTGGTCTTATCGCCGATCTGGCTGGTCGTTGAGAATGTTGCGGAGTGGTGCTGTCGCGGCTTTTTGCACGGGAACGCCTACTTTTTTGAAGATACTATCTCAGGTTAACTGGTGATATGGGCTGTTAGCAGAAGCTTGTAAATGGGGCGTCAGTTTTATCGCAACTTTGGGTGCGATAAAGTGCAGATAACACGGCGATAGTTCCTTGAAAATATCCCCCTAAAACTAGCAGGTATATATAGTAGTAGTAGTAGTATAATCTTTATTCGGTAAAAATTTCACCATAAAAGAATACATTTTCAACAATTATACATTACTTTCCGATAAAGAAAAAGATAAGAACATTAGATAAAATCTGGCATGATAAAATTCCGGATTAAAATGAAACCTTACATATTTACAGTACATTGGGTGTTTACTATGGGCGCGGTTCAAACCTGCTCATCAATACATTATTATCTAATTAATAGGGTGACATCAAGCTATACTAAACTCAGTTATTACATACAACCAGTGGGTGCCGACTATCAGCTTGTCAAGGGCGAGGTTTACTGCTTTAACCTCCTAATACGAGTCAGCCATGCACTGCCCAGAAATTTGTCCACCCCGCATACCATGACAGTGGAAGTTGAGTCAGTGGTGAGGACTCGTAAAGCCATTCTATGGCACCTCAAACCCAGCTCCTTACATACTGGTTTCAACCATACCCTCCTGGCTGTTTTATATGCGGGGCAGGCAAACAATAAGTGTGCCACAGACTCCTTCGGGGCCGCGCACCCAGGGCATGGGCGCGGTGGGCCATCAGCATTAGACCACCCCGAGGTAAACTCATGTACCGGAAGGGTCCCATACCTCAACTTTAAATAAAGGGTCCTGTCTAGAGGCTTGGTTATAAGGTCGAGGAAGGGTTCCAGCTTCCTGGACCACTTAACCTTTAAGAACCTCTCTGTAAGTGAGCCCCCTAACCCACTGCGTATTGCCTCTGCCTCCACCCAATCCCAGTATAACTTCTTAATCACTGGTTTGGGAGGTGGCATTTGGCTCTCCCACACATCCCTTAGGCCCAATTGCATCACCAGCTGCCTCACATTGTGCAGCCACCTGATCTTATTACGGTTGTCTAGCAATATTAATTCATCCAATACGGCGGCATAGTTAGCGAGCTCCTCGGACCTTCGCAGCCTCACCCAAAACAGTAAGGAGCGCAGCCGCACTAGCTCTTTAATGGATCGCCTGCCCAGGTCAAGCCGCAGGGAAATTAGCGGAGTGGAAACGGGAAGAGCCACCAAGTCCCTAAAAAACTTGTTTTCCGCTGCTACTAGCTCTGACACATTTTCAAACCTCCACAGCTCGGAGCCATATAGTGCAGCCGGGAGTATCTGGCCCTCATAAATTGCCATAACTGGAGCCACGGGTTTGCTCGTTGATTCCCGATGCTCTCTCAAAGTCACCCCTGCCCTGACACTCTTTTATGGCTAAGTAGCATTTTAGCCAGGTGGTCCTTCCAATTCATCCGACTATTTACCCGTACCCCCAAACAGTCGAATGATTCTACCAGCTCCAAGGGATCCCCATTGAGTGTGAGATTGTTTCTCAATCTTTTGGAGGGTGAGAAAGCCATAAGCTTAGTTTTCGAGGTATTGATGGTGAGTCCTCTATCCGTACAGAAGGTGCTGAAGCGATTTAAAAGCCTTTGGAGTCCCACCGGGGATTTGGAGATCAGTAAGGTGTCATCCGCGAAGAGTAGAGTGGGGATTCGTTCCACCGCCAGGGATGGGGCGTCCACCTCTTCCCCTCTCAGATGATCCACCACACCATTCACAAACAGGGAGAAGAGGGTCGGTGCCATGACACATCCCTGGCGCACTCCCCTCCTCACGGGCACCCTTTCTGTTAACTGGCCCTGAGTGCCCCATCTGATCCTCGCATAATTTCCCTCGTGGAGCCTTACAATGAAACTCAAGAGGGGCCCTGGGAAGCCCATCTTCTCTAGTGTCTCCCACAGCCTTGCTCGAGGGACCAGGTCGAAAGCCATCCTGAGATCTATGAAAGCCATATAGAGGCTCCTCTATTGATGGTAACTGACTTCCAATAGATCCCAAAAAAGCGGAAGACCTGGTCCATCGTCCCCACCCTCTAACGGAATCCTGCTTGGAGGTGAGAGAGGATTTGTTCCTCTTCCATCCAGGCTCCAACCCTTGAGATAATGACCCTGCCAACCACTTTCTGAATCACATATATCAGACTGATGGGTCTGTAATTGGCAGGGTCCTCTCTAGCCCGTTTTTTAAACACCGTAACCACCTCAGCGCCCTTCCAAGAGTCAGGCATGGGGTGCCCCCTGGCGATGTAATTCATTATGAGGGCGATTAATTCTGCCCAAGCCTTTGGTTCCTTTATCAGAAGGTCCCCCGGTATCCCATCTGGGCCAGCCTCCTTCTTCGGGGTCAGATGTCTAATTGCCCCTAGTACTTCCAAGGGCAGGAAAGGTTCCGCGAGCTCCCTTGTGTGTCCCCCTTCTCTACCCATGGCTACCGTTAAAGGAGGATCCACTTCATTTCCGCCATATACTACAGAAAAAATGGTCAACCCATTGCTGGCTTGTTATATGAGTGGCTAGTGGTTGTGTACTCTGTTGCCTAGCTTTGTTAATTAGGTCCTAGAATAGCCTTGAGTTCCTCATGCCAACCGCACCATTTAGATCCTGCCAATATTTTCCCTCCCACTCTCGTTTGGCAGCTGCCACGACCCTCAAATAATCCTTCCTAGCCGCTCTAACTAGTGAGGGATCTTTTTTGAGCAGGGCAGCTGTTAACTCTTTCCTTTTACCCTTGCACTGGGCTGTATACCAGGGATTAGTGGAGATGGGAGGTGTATTATTAGCTTTAAAGCTTTTCCCTTTAAATAAGAAATATTGGCTCACCTGCTCTATTGTGTTCTTATAGGCTATATCTAAGGCGATTGGTGACTCCGGTGCGCTTCTCACTCCCTGTTCCCGTGCTGCCAGGTCCAAGGTCAGATTTACCACAAGGGATTTTATACTCCTCAGTTGATCTTCCTTTAATAGGGCCTTGTCCCATTTCAACCTACGGTTACTATTATAGGTGACAACCTCTTTAGTCAACCTCAAGGGAGCACTCGACCCCACATCCTTTGGGTTACCCCACCTGAGCTTGGTACAAAGGAGGTTGTGGTCACTATCCTGTGAAGCCACCACCTCCATATCTAAAAGGTCTTTCCAGAGTCTAACGTCCAATAAGATATAATCTATTCTAGACGGGCCGCTGAGCCTATTGAATGTCATTGCACCATCCCTATCTGAATTGGTCCTACCATTGAGTGCTCTTAAGTTGTGCTCCCTGGTTAGGGCGTTGATTTGGATTGCCCTTGCTGACCATTTTCGAATAGGGGGTAACGACAAGGCTGGGATAGACCATTTAGAATCTTCCCCCTCAATGCCCAAGAGATCGTCCCCACTCAGAGGTTCAAATGTACAATTAAAATCCCCACCCACTTAAATTTTTGCAGAATGTGGACACCTCGCTAATGCGGTATCCACACTCGTTAATGTTGCTGATGATGTGTCCCCCGGTGCCCCTCTAGCATAAACATTAAATAGTTCCAGCCTACTCCCCTCAGCAAATCCCCTACAAGAAAGGTGTAGGACATCCCTACACACGGGGTCAAGAATAGCAACGTCCCAATTCAGATCAATTTTGATCCAAACCAGTAGGCCTCCCGCTGGTCTACCCTTCCCACTACTTACTGCGGGAGAAAACTATGTGGTATATTCTGATTTGTATAGAGGGAGCAGGCTCCAAGTTTCCTGGAATAGGCAGACATCGAACTTCTCGATAAATGTATGCCATTCCGGGAGCACCAACTTCCTTTTTAACCCTGCCACGTTCCAAGATAACAAGTGAATGTCTCTGTGGTCTATAGGGGTCAATCCCGGGGCCCCCTTACTCCCGCTCCTTTCCCCCTCTTTGGGGATGGGGAAGGCATCCACAAAGGTAGATGGTATCGATGGTAGGATACTATCACCTGCCTGTCTATTTTCGTTGCCTCTTACCTCCCTTAGTTCCTCAAGCTCAGTACCCTTTGGGATGACACTACTTGGACGGCCACCCCTCTCCCCCATCGACTGTAGACATCAGTCACAGTCTTCCAAACCCGATAGCAATGAGAACCTGTTACCCATCTCCAGAGGGGTGAAGGGCCTCAGGTGCTCCATTCTGTTATTGGTATTTCTGCTGTTTCTCTGGGGTACCGAAATCCAGCCCAAAGGGTCAGCCACCTGGACGGGATATTGGCCGTAAGGGGCATACCTATTGCTATATGGGGGCGGGGGGTTAGGATGGGGAGGGTACAGCCCGTTTGTGAAAGATGGGGGAAGCACCACAGATCTAGGGTAAAAGTATGTCAGAGCCCGCGGGGTGATACAGTTATCTCCGCTTCCAGTGGGCCTGTTTAATATATAATCCACTGCGCGCGGGTCTCTAAAATTGACCACCACCAGATCACCCTCAATATCTTTGCGTCTGTTACCCAACCAATTGAGCCGCCTGACGTGCACTATTTCCCTATTGATGTTGTGTGAAATGGGCCTGTAAGTACGCAGCCAGTGCATTATTTTATTTTTCAATTGTGCGTAACCTTCTCTCTTGTTATCGGATAATGGCGGGACCCCAGTTAAGACGACCACTAAAGGCACCGCTTGTGGAGGTATCTCCACTTTTGGCCTTTTGGTCACTGGAGCTCTGGTGTGTCTGGCGCTACCCTGATCCTCCCGTATATTTTCTGTGGGAGCCCTTATCGGTCCCTTCTGTGGGTCACCCACTAGACCTGATACTGGGATATTTTGAGGCTTTGGGAGAGGCGGTCTTTAAAGTTCAAGGTCAGCCCTACCGGGGAGCTGTGGCTTAGGTTTGGGGGGCTGGGTTGGAGCTGTAGAAACTTTGTTAAAAGATTGCTTAGCTGATGTTGCTGGTTGAGCGACCTTAGTCGCCTGAGCCTTGGCTAGGGTAACCATACTACTTATGGCCGTCTCCAAGATGGTGAGCCTAATCTCTACTTTCTTTATGCTCTCACTAATGGGCAGGAGCAGGGATCTAAGTAGGAATTCCAGATTCCCCAGTGAAGTAACGGGAGGTAATACATTCGGTTGCGGGGCCCCAGAAGTGTTATCGTGGTCTATGGTGTTTGTACCCGTAACAGAGGGAACCACTGCTTGCGATAATGTCAAGGATGGATGAATTTCTGGAGCTTCCAATCAATCAATCAATCAATCAAAGACATTTATAGAGCGCACTACCTACCCGTAGGGTCTCAAGGCGCTTAGGGGGGGGGGGGGTGCCGTTACTGCTCGAACAGCCAGGTCTTGAGCTTCTTCCTGAAGGAGAGGTGGTCTTGGGTCAGGCGCAGGTCGGCCGGGAGGGAGTTCCAGGTCTTGGCGGCCAGGTAGGAGAAGGACCTTCCTCCTGTTGTGGCTCTGCGGATGCGTGGAACGGCGGCGAGGGCGTGGCTGGCAGATCGGAGTTGGCAGGGGGCTTTGCAACTTTCCCAAAGTCGGAATGGGGGATATTGGCTTTACCCTGCCCACCCCTCAATTTCCTTCTCTTCTTGCATGGGGGTGGACCCTGCGTCTCTACCACAGCTATTTGTTTCGGCCTGGTCTTCCTAGGTTTAGCTACAGTGGGGGTCTGAGTTATTAAATCCACGGCAGTACAGCTAGAACTGGGGAGGGGGGAGGCACTTGCAGCTTGGTCGAGGGGCAAAGATGGAGTGGGGGTACAATCCCGCAGTAAAAGCGGGACGCCATCCTGTGATAATAGATCCTCGCTGATGTTTAATGAGCCACCCTCCTGGGTGACAAGAGTAGGAGTGGTATCGATAAGAGGCCTGTTTTTCAAGTTCTCAATGGAGCGGCGGCGTTCTGCCCTACGCTCCGCCAAGGAGGTTTCCTTATCACCATCAACCAGTGCCCGTGAGAAAAAATTATCCAGAGTCCGGTTTTAGCTCCCACCACCTTCGCAGTACAACCCTCTACAGCCAATGATGCCATGTCCGTCGCCTGTATCACAGATCACAGACCCAAAGTAGAATAGACGGAAGAGAGTAGGCCCAGCCCGGCCTACGAGGGCCTCAGAGGGCCCGCACTTTGCCCGGGCTTCGCCCCGAGCTTCGTCCCGCACGCGTCCCGCTGCGCGAGACGATTAGACTGATTATATCCTCCCAGGCGGAGGGGGCGTGGCCGCTGCGGGAAGAGGCTGCAGGTGTGGAAAGCGTCTCAGTCCCCCAGCGGTGTGGGCAGTGAGGGCGGGTCCGGGGTTCAGCAGCAGCAGCTGAATAGTGGGAGCCGGGATAAGGGGACAAAAGTTCCAATCCAGCGGCGTTCGAGTTTTCCAGCCAAAAAAAGCAGAAACAGCGCCCAGTCAGGTCAGCCCCGTGACACTGAGTAGCACCCGCGAAGCGGGTGCTGCGAAAGTTTATGCAGATTCCAGGCGGGGGCGTGGCCGCTGCGGAAGAGGCTGCAGGTGTGGAAAGCGCCTCGCAGTCCCGCAGCGGTGTGGGCGGTGAGGGCGGGTCCGGGGTTCAGCAGCAGCAGCTGAATAGTGGGAGCCGTGACCAGGGGACAAAAGTTCCAATCCAACGGCGTTCGAGTTTTCCAGCCAACAAAAGCAGAAACAGCGCCCAGTCAGGTCAGCCCTGTGACACTGAGTAGCCCCCGCGCAGCGGGTGCTGCGAAAGTTTATGCAGATTCCAGGCAGGGGGGCGTGGCCGCTGCGGGAAGAGGCTGCAGGTGTGGAAAGCGCCTCGCAGTCCCGCAGCGGTGTGGGCGGTGAGGGCGGGTCCGGGGTTCAGCAGCAGCAGCTGAATAGTGGGAGCCGCGACCAGGGGACAAAAGTTCCATTCCAGCGGCGTTCGAGTTTTCCAGCCAACAAAAGCAGAAACAGCGCCCAGTCAGGCCAGCCCCGTGACACTGAGTAGCACCCGCGCAGCGGGTGCTGTGAAAGTTTATGCATATTCCAGGTGGGGGGGCGTGGCCGCTGCGGGAAGAGGCTGCAGGTGTGGAAAGCGCCTCGCAGTCCCGCAGCGGTGTGGGCAGTGAGGGCGGGTCCGGGGTTCAGCAGCAGCAGCTGAATAGTGGGTGCCGCGACCAGGGGACAAAAGTTCCAATCCAGCGGCGTTCGAGTTTTCCAGCCAACAAAAGCAGAAACAGCGTCCAGTCAGGTCAGCCCCGTGACACTGAGTAGCGTGATATCTATATTTTATTGGGAGGGAAATACCTGAAAATCCTCCGGCCTACTCGTAATTGAGTTCTTTGTGGTAACTTGAATCTTGTCCTCCATGTGCTCCATCTACCACGTGATTCCATATCATATCTTTCACATACCTAAGTGTATTTGATGGATGGGAAAAATTGGGAGACCTTGATGTCAGGATCTAAAAGATTGTGGATAATCTTTATTTTGCCAAAAATAAAATGTAGGTTTGAAAAGATGGGTTTGTGTGCAACGGTTAAGAGTTAATAGTATTCGTTAAAAGGTCTAGCGTTAGCCAAAATCTTTAGATTTGAATACACCTATATGGATCATGTACTCAGCTATAGGTGCTGTCGGTAGCTCTCTTCACCCATTGGTCAGTCAGTGTCTGATTGACATTTTTGTTCCACTCACATGCATATAGCATGGAAAACCGGATCAGCCCACTTCAGTCGTCAGCTTACATCTCTGAGTGACAACATTCTTTTCTTGCACAATGTGCACCTACTCACAATATGTATTTTTACAAATAACATCACAAACATTGGCAAATCCCAAAGTTGGCAGCCAACAATACCATAAATATTGACTTTACTAATGCTTGTGTAGTGTAGTGCACTAAGAGTGTTTGATACATGATCCAATGCAGCCAGAAATCGTGCTCTTACATTTTTCATTACTTGTAGGTGGGCCACATTTTTGTTAATCTCTAACAGAGAGATCAGGGCTGTTACAAAGAGAGGTCTGGAGACAGCCAGGGCAGTTTGCCCCAGGCATAGCTCTTTACAGAGCTAGATACTGCTACTGCCAAATCTAGGTATTTATTCCAAATGTAGGCTTCACGTGTTTTCAGTTCGAGCCTGGGCAGCACATGCGCTAGTCTCCTGCCATTAACTTACCCTGCCACCACCCTACTCTGCCATCACCATTGTCGGTGATCATAACTCTGTCAACTGCTTGCTCTGGTATTCTTCTCCTCTGCTACCATTCTCCTGGTATTCGCTTTGTTTGTCAACAGTATTATGTCACCACTCCCTGAAGATCGAATCACTGGGGAGTGGAGTTGGGTGAGACACCAAAAGCGCCCAACTCATTTCCAGCTTTCCTTTTAACTAACATGTTAGAGACAGAGGCAGGCATTACTCTTGATGAAAGAGAAGTATGGAGTCTCTTCAGTGGCTGGTATGAGTGATCTCTTTTATGCTAAATTAACACACAAAGAAAGAAAGATTAACAGAAAGGTATCTGGGTATGCTAAGCAAGTGGCAAAATAAAGAAGTTAGGGAATGGCAGAAAAGGGAAGTGGGAAGTAAGGGGGCAGAAACAATATTTTTATCACCCACAGCCAGCCAACAGAAAACTCCTATTTCTCAAACCCCGTGTGATAGCTTCTCTGATTCTTCTTATAAGATGGTGGCTGACATCTATGCCTCTTTTGATAATCAGAAGAAGGCTGCCACTTCGGATTCTAGAGAATGGAGGAAGCTGAATGTTCCTCGACTCTCTGAATTTAAGTCTACTTCCCTCGCTAACTCTAAAACAGCCATCCAGGAAGGAACTTCTGGATCTCCACTGCACCCTTGTCCTCCTCATGTGTTAAAACTAGTGGTTTCAACTGTGAACTCGGTAATCAACTACTTATTTAACCAGTCACTAGAAACATGCATTTTCCCCCTCATACTAGAATAAAGCTCAGGTGTTGTCGATTCATGAAGGAACCAAATGCCAATCAGGCAAATGTGAGCAGTTTTAGACCGATTGCATCGCTTCCAGCACTAGGCAAAAGGATGGAAAAGTGATAAACAGCTCTCAGAAATGTATTGAAAACGATACCATCTTGCACGCCATTCAGGTATGCTTCCATCCTTGATACAGTATGGAGACAACCCTGCTGGAGCTTTCAGTGTTTATTAAAAACAACATTGATCAAGGGAAGAAAGCTGTTGTGATTTTTCTAGATCTCTCGGTGGTTTTCGACACTGTTTCTTATGACATCATGTTAGGTCACCTCAGCTAACTCAGCTTATATACTTGGTAAAGCCAAACAATGACTTAAGTCTCATTTGACCAATAGATCAGGCTGTCTTTCTCCCACCTTTCAGTTCGTTACAGCCGCCACACCCATCTATGTTTTGTCCTTACGACGCACCACACGAACGCACGCAATCACCTATACGTTCAATGTTAATAGTTTTTGACCACTCGTAGAAATGCGGGGCAGATACAAATATAAATCTTGTATGGTCCCTGGCCTGCCCATATAACTGTCTATTTGTTACGTGTCACAATGTTTCTTTTACATTTATGTATTGTGAAAATACCAAAAAAAAATATATTAAAAAAAATAAAAAATAAAGAACTGAAATATGGGGTTCCTCAAGGTTCAACTCATAGCCAGATTTAATATCTACTTGGCCTCTTCGGCCAAAGTAGCCGAGCACAGGGGCTATAGTTTAGTGCCCAAAGCTGATAGCACCCAATTAATGCTCTCTTTTGAGAAAACTGATGTGGCCCTGACTGACAGCTTTCAGGTCAGCCTTTCTGTGATGGCGGATTGGATGAAAGATCACTGTGTTTGGGGCGAGGAGACCAGCTTCACTGATTAATATTTATAATTCAAAGAATGGGTCATTACCCGCCTAAGATTTACCTGTCACGTGCACAGAGCTATGGAAGCATTCTCTGCTGGTAATAAACATCCCCAGGCATTTTCCATGGGGATTGTGTCTGAGGCGCTGCAGTAACTATCTGGACTTTGGTCCACCTAATACAGCTCAGTGGGTTAATGCACCTGCAGTTGAAATCTATGTACATCACAGCTTCCAAGCCTTTCAACATTCAGTAATTGATGAAAACATGGCCTTCCGACTGGAAAAAGAAAACGCAGTATATTGGCCTCGCTTCAAAGGTACAACAACATCTAACGAAACAACAATAATTGGCCAGGACTGGTCCAATGAGTAACCAGTTTTGAGTCAGTGAACTCCTGCACTATTCTCTCTAAACATGACTTCCGAAATAAAAAAAAGGCTTTGTTTTCTGTAAGCAGAAAACTTCACATGATTTACTCACCGTGCGCTCTGAGTTTAGTTTCCCTACATGGGGTTCAGCTGCCTCGTTGCTGTCATGTCGGGTTTCAAGGGTTTGGGCACTTTTAGCATGACGTTCGTAGCAGCCAATTTTACAGTACCCATCATTAATTTGCCCTCACTGAAGATGCATGATGTATTTGTGTACGTATGGGTTCAATTGCACATGAAGATACAGACTGTCATTTCTCAACTTCGGAGCACTTGCCGCAAGTTAAAAATCCCTTTTTTTAATGATGGGGCAAAAGCATGACAAGAAGCAACCATAAATAGGCAGGAAAGAGTCGCTCATGAGGAGAGGGAGGTATGTCCTCAGTGTAAGAGGGATTTGTTGGATAGCAGAATGTTTACTTCTTTCCTGAAGATGGATGTGGATGGGTTGCATCTGATCTCAGGAGGGATATATGGAGTTCCAGAAATAGGGGACAATTCCACAGTAGGATCGGCGGAAGATTTTCTTTTTGATGAATTTTTGTGGCTTAAATAGTAAGGACCTTGTGCTTCTGAAAGATCTGTTTCCACCCGATATGGTAAGTTTCGGGGCCAGGTAAGAGGGGGTATTGTGGTGCAGCGCTTTATGGGTCATACATAAAATTTTGAGATGAATACTAGCCTCTTAGGGTACCCATTTTAGTGATTGGAGGTCAGGGGTGATATGACCTCTTTTTTTTCGTGCTGAGCCTAGCTGTCATATTCAAAATAGCCTTGAGCAGTGCAGGTGTGATTTCGGGAGGCCCACAAGTGTAGCCCTACCATAGTCTAATTTCCATAACACAAGAGCTTAAACCGCTGTTTTGAGGTCTACTAAGGGGATGAGAGGTTTTAGATTCCTTAGAGTATGCAGTTGATGGTTATCTCCTCTGGTAGCAACACTGATGTGCTTTTGCATGGAGAAGGCATTGTCCAAGATTATATCTATGGATTTATCAGAGTCAATGGTT
Source organism: Lissotriton vulgaris (assembly GCF_964263255.1). NCBI lineage: Eukaryota > Metazoa > Chordata > Amphibia > Caudata > Salamandridae > Lissotriton > Lissotriton vulgaris. The sequence goes on along the minus strand of NW_028243192.1, from coordinate 449,917 downwards.
TTTGGGATACCGTTCAAGGCAGTAGTGGTGAGATCACTAATAATTCTGTTTTAAGGGCATTGAGTTTGAGGTGGTTACGAGTCAGACAATGTTGTGTTTTTTCAATGTGTTATTGGGGGTATTGATGTCATCGGGAGTGGCCATTTTCATGTAGAGTTGAGTGTCAACCGCATACATGTGGTAGGAGATGTATGCGGTTGTGTGGTAGGACAGTGTGTATGATGTCTGTTGCAAGATGTATTGTTGTCTTAGAAGGGGCTTAGAGCCTGCCCACTGCTTATCATTGGTTGCCTTAATCGTCATTGTTATTTACTTGCTTCTTATTCATTATCCTTTGCAGGCTGTTTATCCTCTTCTTGTGTTTGTCCTTCACTTGGAGAATAGATGCATGTCTTTAAACTGCTCGCTTTTTCAGGTGCTAATTTTTTTTTATTTTTTGTTTAGGCAGTATTTGAGATTGCATGTTTTTTGCAGCTGTCTCCTCTTGTGTACTTCTCACCCTCCGCCATGCTTGTGTTGCTCTCCCCATTACCCTTCTGTGAGCTGCTCACCCTTGTGTACTTCTCACCATTCCAGCATTGCTTCCTGCCCATTCCCCCCCCCCCTAATCCTTACAGTTGCGCTCTTTCTTGTTTGTTTTCTTACACCGGGGATGGCTAAAACCAAAGCCAATAGGTGCGAAAAGTAAGAACTACTGGCTTTGCTAGTGCTCGCCTGTGTATCTTGTAGATGGTCGTCAGAATGATCCCTGAATGCGTTTATAGGCAATGTCAATTTCTGGGGCTATAATATGAAAACTATTCAGAAACAGCAAAAGCTTCTTCCTGCTTGGGCCTACACATCTGAAAAACAACCCTCTTAGGTACTACCTTAGGGACTAAAGCAAGGCCCAGATTTGTAAATGCCTTGACTTCCTCCAAAGACTTGCCTCCTACATGGACTGACATAAATAGAGTGTCCTTAATAGTGCTTGGAAAAATATTGTCCCCTTGTGCGCAGATTTTTAATTCTTAACTCCAATGGGATGATATTTTTGTAAACGATATTTAGTGTCCGATAAAGATGTCATTCAGTAATCCAACAGAGATGCTCTGGCAGCACGCCAGGGTGGTATTAACTCTCGGTGTTTTATATTGCAAGGCACAGATCGTTATTCGCATTAGAGTGAGTCCCAAGGCTAGAGGCGAGCTCACACGTCTCCCCGTGTGTGCGCTGGGAATGCGAGCTCTCCGCGTCCATTAGCAGTGGGGCAGGCGGGACCCGGGTCGAAGGCGCATTGTCTGCGCCTCCGAGGGAGGGGGCTACCAATTGTTTATGGGAATGGGGTCGCGGAATTTAGGACAGCCGCTTACTTGCTTGTGCCCTTAAGTTCAACATCGGTGGATAAGAGAGTATTTGACTTGAATCCCATCTGTCCAAGTGCACATCCGTAACACCAAGTGCTCTGGAAAGGAATGAATGTACTAGTAGTGATTGCGGTCTATGTTTACTCTTCAGCCTAAATTGTTTTCAGAGCTTGACATGACCAGGACCAAGTCACAAGGCATGCGTGTTACCAATAATGTGTCACTGCAGATAAAAGCGCCCAGGGCTCTTTGCAGTTCACACTGTGAACGCTGAATTTATGTTGAATTGTCAAACAAAAGCATGTGTTTTATGTGCCACTAAAAAGTACAGTTCTAACATAACATTGATACAGTTTGCGGTGGCGAATGACACAGCGCCAGAAGTCTAATTACAAGAGGATGTTCTCTGATGAATGGCGGTATTACACAGCACGGAATGAACTGAAGACCTGCTAAGAAGTGTGTCCTGTAAAGCGAAAGACAGACTCCAGGGGGTTCCATCAGAAAGTCGCAGAAGCATTTCTTAAGCAGTGATTAACATCCGAGTCAATGCTTAGTGTGCTCTGATGTCTGCTTCACAGGATCGGCTGGTGATAAAGCTATTGTGACACAAACACATCTGATCTTGCTCTGAATGGACTGGTACGAAAGCCTCTTTAAAAGGAATTACACAACATAATGGCAGGGGGAGAAACGCGAATATAGAGGTCCCTTAAATCTCCATCTCGGAGGCAAATGTAGCGTAGAATTTTTTAGAAATAAATTGAAGTGCTTCGTCAATGGGTAACAGTTAAAATAATGAAAATAAATGACCACGCGGTACTACTCCGATATGCAGGGCCGGACTGGCCGTAGTGGGCACCGGGCATTTCCCTGATGGGCCTCAAGGGTGGGGGCCGATTTGGGCCCCTGGGGGACGTTTTTGTTACCAGGGACCGGCAATATCAGCCCCTGTAACAAAAACTGTCCCTAGCAAACAGCTTGGCTGCACCCCCTTCGCCCCCCCAGAGGGGCTGGCCGAGCAGTTTGCCAGGGCCAGTTTCGGTTCCCAGGCCCCTGCCGATATGTACGGATAAGGAAGGCACAACTGGCGGTAACAGTGTTGATGCATCTCAGCACTTTTATTTGCACTTAAGTTGGTTAACTCCAGCCAATTGCGGGTGGTAATAAGTCACACAATTTTCGCAGTCTGATGCGATATCACAGTGATCTAACTGGGTCTGGTTGTTTATTGGCCTAATGCGCCCACTGTAGGCACATGTGTTTGACCTCATGGTCACAAGTTAAAATTCCAGCAGGTCCACTCAGCTTTCATCCTTCTAAGGTCGATAGAACTAGTACCATTATGTTAGGTAACAATAAACATCTGGGGGCAGATTTACAAGAAAGTACCGCAGCACCGCTAGCCCTTTGGCTGCGCCACGCTGCAGCACTTTTAGAGCACAGTAATGTGACACATCCAGAATGATATGTCGCATTCCTGCGCTCTCCCCTGTGCTGGCGTATTGTGCGCTGCTATGCACCTGCGCAGCACCCTTTCACTATGGTGCAAGGAGGCCTGCGCCATGGGGAGATTGTTTTTGTGCAGGAAGGGCATTTTCCTAATTCCATGCATGCTGTAGAATGCAGCTCGCATTGAAAGAGGAAAAACTAGGGGAAATGAAAACATTTCTCCTCGTTGCGCCTTGCTACGCCACCTAGGGTAATCTGACCCGTGTTATTCAGCCCCAAGATACCCTTTCTGGGCAAACGTGCGCTTTACAAATACGCATGTTATGTTGTGGAATACTGCATTCGGGTGAATGTGCACTTTACAAATACCCATGTTCTGATATGCTATGTCATGGAAGGCTGCATTTCCGGTAAACTGTTTCATGGCAGAATATAAGGACCTGGGCGGGCTTGAGCGAAGCTGCGGAAGTGACAGATGCCGCACTCCATCACGGCAATGACATCATAAGCTTGAACATTTGTCCCACACATCCACTCTGAAAAGATGACATTTCCCAGTGAAGGACTAGTACAGGGTCGGATTGGGATCACAATTCGGCCTGGCACCCCTTAAAAAAGTGGCCCACATTCGCGGATTTCTAGGAAACGTTTGATAAATTACATATTTTAAAGCTCATAGAGCCATACACATTGGTTAAAGCTGGAAGCACTACCTTTTGGCTGGTAGAGTAAGATAAAATAAAGTGGCAGAAATGCCAGCACTCCTGATACAGACTCTTAAAACTTGGCAAACAGAAGATTATTTCTAATTGTAATTTTAAACTCAGCCCAAGGGCAGTGATTATATGAGCTCCAGTCACATTAAAAAATATCAAATTACTGTTTATTTTAGACCTTAAGCAATTTGGTTATTTGCCCAGAATCACAGCATGTTGTTGAGGCTCTGTCTGGAACCTATTTCCAAATTCAGCAGGGTTGACCCTAACATTGCATCCTCTTAATTTTTCTCGCTGAAATATGCCTCACAGTGAGGTCTATCCAAACATACATCCATCTGCCTACCAAGGCCTGAAAGCCTCTGGCACTAAGGTGCCAACAATAGGCCCCCAGTGGTGCCCTTCACTTACCCTTCAGCCTCCCCAGCCAAGTATAGCCTCAGGGCGCTGACATAGGAGGGGAGGGGTAAAGTACAGAGCTGCTGCTGCCCCAGGGAGCTGAGGTGATAGTGGCTCACCTCCGCATAACCCTCTCCCAGCCAGGCGCATTAGTTTAACAGCACAGCAGGGAAGTGAGCGTCTGTCCCGGCCCCACGGGGGCCAAGCTAAAGTGGGCAGGGGCGAGAATACTGACCGAGCGACATTGCTGCAAGCTACCACTCTGATGCTTGCTCCACATTACAGTGGCTGCGCTGGGAAGAGGCAGTAAAGCACAGTAGGTCGGTTGATTGAGCCCAAAAAAAAGGCTCACAGGTGACCCCTATGCACCGGCCCATCGGTCGATGCCCGACTGCCCGCCTTCCCAATCCGATGCTGGGACTAGATGCAAATATTTAAAAAAAAATAAGCAGCACTCTGAGAACCTTGCTTACATTCTGTTCCTGTCACTGCCGCCTGGGCACATGAAACCAGAGTTAGCAGGGCTAACGCCATAGGGCACCAAAGGAAAAACCAGGTGCCAGCTCGGGGGAACAATAATTGACATCCATGTTTTGCGATTAACACAACCCAAATGAGTGTGTGAGGAGGCACGGAGAGCACAGTGCAAAAGGCTGTGTTGTTCGGGTGACCAAAGCTAAAATATGAATATCTGAGTTGAACAAATATGAGGCGAACGGTGAGAGAAGAAACTGAAGCAACACCTAATGGGCAGCGGACATTTTCCAAGCAAGTAAATCAGAGTTCTGTAATTTAATATAAAAAATCCAGTAGGTGCATGTACTCTTGACTGTGGGGTTTTGATTGGTAAAGCGATCAGGATTGATTGGTAAAGAGTGTTTCTTAATGGGATTAAGCAGCTGTTAGTCCAGAGGTTGGGGAGTGACAGAGAGTGAAAATATTGCAAATTTCTGCACTGTCATTTCAATGTTTTCAGAAGGGCTTTGCGGGAAAATGAGGCATTGTTATCACCTTATTACCATTGATCTACATTTCTTACTCTCATCGGAGCAGAAGACTTTTATTTAAAGAAAAAAACCTTTAATTTTGCATGCGGCCATTCTGTCAAGATATGCTGTTCTTCAGCCTCATTGGTCAAAAGCGGCATATCCTACTAATCACTGCATGGTATGGTGCCACCACAACTCTCATGCTGCTGAACTCCTAATAAAGGCAGGGGCCTTTCATCACTATAGGTTTAGTGCTTTAGGCGCCTCTTCTGGTAAATAAAAAAGGCTAAAATCTGTGAGACAGGCGTAGGTTGGGGCACACATGCATTATCCATGTTCACTTATAAAAATCAGCATCGGGGATCCAGACATCATTATAGTTGGGGCACTCAGGGCTCGGTGATCATCCATCACCTTGCAAGAGATTTTTCTGTCCAATCCGACACCCCTTCCAGATCAGAACATCCTGAACCAACTCCTAACCTGGAGCTTTCGAATGGTCAGATCGATAAAACGGGTGGGAAATTCTATCAACATTCTTGTGGCTCTATCTGGCTCTGTACTCCCTTACAAAGTCTAATCGATTGTAAAGAAGTAGACCATCTCAACAACTTGGGATTCTCTCCCTTGATTTCCATCAACCATTTTAGTGGCCTATGATCTGTTTGCACTGCAAACTTAGTGCAGACCAAGTAGGGGTGGAACTTACGTAAAGTCCATGCCATGGCAAAGCACTCCTTCTCAATAGCCGCCCAGTTCTGTTCTCTAAGTAGTAACCTCCTACTAATAAAGGGTACAGGACACTCTCCACCTTTGTCATCTACTTGAGCTAACACCACTCCAACTCCCTTGTCAGAAGCATCTGTCTGTACAATGAAATGTCAGGGTTTTCAGTAAAGGCGCAGTGAAAAATTCCATCTACAGCTCCTAAAAATGCTTTATGACACTCTTCAGTCCATATCATTTTCATTGGCAGCTTCTTGGAGGTCAAAGCAGTTAATGGGGTGACTACAGTTCCATAGAACACCGCACAGTTCACGGTGAGTCCTAAGAAGGCCCTCACCTCAGTCTGACAGGTAGACACTTCCCACTCCATTACCGGCGGAACCTTGGCTTCTAATGGGCAAATCGTCCTATTCCACACCCCATGCCCAAGGTGGACTACAGAGGACCGCCCCATCTGACACTTGGTCACCTTAATGGTCAGTTTCAGCTTCTGTCCCAACATGATTTCTAGGTGTCTCAGGTGGTCTTGCCATGTATTACTGAACACCGCACTGTCATCCAGGTAGGCCACACAGAGATCTTCCACTAGCCTTGTGAGAACATGCTTCACAATGTGCTGAAAAGTGTCAGGAGCATTCTTCAACCTAAAGGGCAGCACCTTGAATTGATGTAGCCTCTCTGGCATAGAGAAAAACAGACTACTCCTTGGCACCTGGTGCCAAAGTAATCTGCCAGTACTCACTGGTCAGATACAAGGTGCTCAAATACCTTGCAGTACTTAACCAATCTGCTCTGGGTATTGGATGGGAATCGATATTGGTTCTTTCATTAAGGGCGCAGTGGTCCTCACAGAACTACAAGCCAATAGACCCTTGCTTTGGTACTAGCACCACAGGACTAGACAACGGATTAGGAGATCTCTCAATGACCCCCAGGTCCATCATTCTGCCTTAATGCATCCCTGAACTCGATCAGATATTCTGTACATCCTGTCCTTCACTAACAGAGTGTCTCCTGGGTTTATGCCATGCACACAGACAGGTATCAACCCTGGAGTCAGCAGGAAGAGGTTGGCAAACTGTCCCAACACCTATCTGCGTCCTCTCTGCTGCTTAGGCTTTAACTCAGGGGCTAGATGAACCCCTTCCATAGTGCTATCCCTCATGTCACCATGCAGCAAGTCAGTAAAAGCATCATTGTCCTCTTCAACTTCATCTGCCATAGCAAGGACATTCATTGTGTAATCTCTCAAGAGGTAAGGCTTCAGCCTGTTCACATGGAACATCCTCTTTGATTCAGTCGTGGCACCAGTGTCCACCAAGTAGTTGTTATGTTATGTTATGTTAGAGTTCATTTATAGAGCACCAAACACTGGAAGGTCTCTAGGCAATGCAACATAAATCAGAAGTCCAGTATCCCCACATGCAACTATCCACAACCAGCATCAGAATGATCTTAAGTAAACGCCTCTGTGAACAGAAAGGTTTTATGTCTCCTTCTAAATGGTAATAGGCTGCTTTCCTTGCACATACCATCAGGCGTGACAGAAAATTCCCGGCCCCCTAGGGTTGTTCTGTTAAAGTGTGGGCAAGCTTCCAGACAAGAATCTGATAATCGAAGGGTACGACCATGCACATAGGGCCTAAGGCGATCTTTAATATGCTGCTTAGGTGCCTCTCCAAACTGGGACTTGTGAGCAATGCACAGCCCCTTGAATGTTACCCTTTGCTTGATGGGAAGCCCATGAAGCGGCTGTAGCAGGGGGGCAGCATGAGCACTTCTTGGCAACCTAAAAATCAGACTTGCTGCATCATTCATAACCACTTGTAGCTTCCTCAGAAATATATCAGGAAGCCCAATGTAGACTGCATTGCCATAATCTAAGCGTGACAAGATTAGTGCCGTCACAACATTCTGTATAGTGGAGAAAGATAACAAGGTCACCAATTTCCGGAGTTGCCGCATCAGGCCAATACTACTCCCTATGATAGCAGAGACCCGGTTTTTCAGGGTTAGTCCAGTGTCCGGCTTAATGCCAAAGCTCTTCACTACTGGCGCCAGGATTGGAGTGGTGCCTAGCTCGTGGGGCCAATAAAGACTGGACCAGGGCAAAACCCCTGTGGTCACAGCCATTGCTTCTGTTTTGTCTGGATTTACCTTTAGGGAGTTAGCGGTCATCCAGTTCATGGTGAACAGGAGGATGTTCTGGACATTACCCTGAGCGGTTGGGCCGCTGTCAATATGAATCATTAGCTGGGTGTCGTTGGAATAGTTAAACACCTGACAGTTTGTTTTAGCTAGTACATCCATCAAAGGCTGCAGGCAAATATTAAAAAGTAAAGGACCCCCCATTGTAGGCTGCCCTGCCTTGATGTACAACCTCCCACTTGGACTCTCTGGGACCGATCCTCCAGGAAGGAGGTAATCCATTGGAGGACCATCCCAGAGACTCCCAGCCGCTGAACACAAGCTCACAACTGTACTTGGTTCACCGTGTCAAATGGGGCTGAGAGGCCCAAGAGGATTAAGGCTGTGGGGGTCTTCTTGTCGGCTGCGAGCCGCAGGTCATCCAGCACTGAGAGCATCACCAACTCAGTGCTGTTATGCGCCCAGAATCCGGCTTGCCTAGTATGTTGTAACTGGTGTTGCTCTACAAAGGCCGAAAGTACTCGAAGAACATGTTCAAGTTGATCTCAGAAATCTTCTGAACTACCTAGCATGACCACATAATGTGTCCCGTAAAGCCATGAGACAAATAGGATTTAGCACCAACACCTCCTGACCTTCGGATAACCAATTAGCATAGCTTTTTGGTTGTACCACTCCTTCATCAAGAACTCGGTTGGTCAGAAGATTTTCTTTGCCGAACTCATATATTCAACTTCCTGAGACCAAATCACATAGTTCACTTCTGTGTAGTCTATGAGGTTCCTCCTCTCCCTTCTCTGACTAAGGTGAGTGGACCCTTCACCAGGTGTACATACAAAAGCCAAAGGATCTGAACCTTACACCCTTCTGTGGAATCTTTCGGTAGGAAAACAAGAGACATGGCTGGAGAAGATTCCAGTTGCTCCTAAGGTTCTCAGCTAGAGTTCTCATCATGCACTTCAGTGTCTTGTTAAACTGCTCTACCAAACCGTTAGTTTGTGGTTGGTAAGCTGTGGAGAAGTGGGTTGTCAAGCCAGCTGGTTCCAGCTTAGTTCTCTTGTCAGAAATTACCCTCAATGGAAATCCGACCCCAGAAAAGATTCCCAGGAGAGCTCTTGCTAACATACATGTAGTCGTATTCCTCAGAGGTACCTGGTGGCATGATCCACCAAAACCAAGATATACTTGCTCCTTGACTGCGGGGGGGGGCAAATGGACCAATTTTGTCTATTCCCACACACTCAAACAGAAGACCTACAAGTGGTACAGGCACAAACAGTGCTTGTCCTCTCCCTTTTCTTACCACTCATCTGGAAAGTGATGTAGGTACTACAGGACCTCTCTGTGCCTTGGGCCAGTACAGAAGCGGGTCCAACCCATCCTGGGTCTTTCAATCCCTAAGTGCCCTCCTAAGGACACTGTTGTATATTCTTACTTGGTTCAATATGACTACTTGGTGTCTGTAGTCCTTTCTTAGTGTTCCTACCTTCTCTATCTCCCATAGTACCTAAGTGTGTTCTATCTGGTGTATGAAGATTCCAGCCTTGGCAGTTGATGGTCTGGTCAGCTATGAGGTTTACTGCTCTGCCGTCTTATTCTATGTAACTTAATAAACCTATCTTAATATCCTAAAGATGTGTCCTGCTGCCTTCCTAATTTATTTACAACATTTTGGCGTCATCTGAAGCTGACCAGACCAGAGGAAAACCCAGAGGAGCAGACCAGAGAAGAAGAGCTGAAGAACAGCGCAGCACGAGAAAGACCTCACAACAAAGAACCCACTTAAATTGCGGTTTGTAACAAGGAGTAAAGAAGCCTATTCACTAACAAGAACCCAACCTGTGTACGCAAGAAAGTCTGAAGGAATCAGCCGCAAGTTACAAGTAAAAAGTCAACATAACTGTCTGCAAGCGAAAATTATGCGAGAAAATAACCACTTAGCAACTATAAGTAACAGAGAAATTTAAAGTTGACATTGTGCCACTGCAGCATTAACCCTGATCTTTTGAAACTGCCATTTTATCAAAGCAAGTGGTTAAACTTTGGAAGATGCGAGTTTGAAGAGAAATGTTTTTAAATCAAGCAAAGAAAAGACTTACAAGTAATCTGTTAGCTAGTACCATGGAAGAAGAGACATTTATATGCCACTAATGCGAAAAAGCAATTTATATGTGAAGAGGCTTAATTGCATACAGTTTTGAAGCACCAAACGAATCTGTAAAACAGTAATACCTTCATAGCAACATATTTCTTTGCAACCTTAAAGGAAAATTCCAGTGACAGTGACTCACCACCAAGAAAAAGTGGCAGTGGGTAAAGGTCATGGTGGGCAAAAGTCCTTGACCCAAGATGGAGAGTTGAAATAGAAAGCCCAACAGAGACAAAAGTCTCAGAACCAGGAGGGGACAAAGGTCCCGGAAGTGCTCTCAAGTGGAAGTGGGAGTATGCCCCAGTGCCACGACAGTATGTCTCGAGTTCTAGACGGAGTCTCCTGTGGTCTAAGAGACATAGGTTCCTTTAAAGCAGACAACGTTCTCTGAGAGGAAAGAGAACAAAGGAGAAACGACAAAGCAAATTCCAGGACCGACAGAACCAAGAATTGTAGTGGACAGAAGAATGTCCCAGGACTGGAAAAGGACAAAGGTCCCTGAATTTAACCGGGAGAGGACAAAGGACGTCCCAGGACCGGAAGGGGACAAAAGTTCCAGATATAGAACCGGGAGTGGACAAAGGTTGTCCCAGGACCGGAGGAGGACAAAAGTCCCGCAATCAGTACCGGGAGTGGACAAAGGGAGTCCCAGGACCGGGAGTGCTCACGACCGAGATTCGTGAAGGACAACAGTTCCAGTACCACGACAGAAAGTTGTGACAAGGTGGTTCTTCGAACTGGGATAAGTGTTCTGTGTTTACAACCAGACTTTTAGCCCACAGTACTGAGACAGTTTGTTCACAAGAGAAATGAAATTCAAAGGAAATTCAGAGTCCTGAACATCAACAAGAGGCTCATAACCCGAGGAAAAGATCCAGAACCTAGACACCTGGTTCAGAACTAGATTTTGGCCCAAAAAAAAAAACTGGTTCCTAATTTTTTCCACTGGGAACATTATTCCACAACTGTTCTATCTTCGAAATTAGCGAGAATCCGTGATGGCCAATTATTGTTTGGAGAAAGTGAACTCTCTATTTCCGTTTTTGATGGCCACAATGATGGATTGTAGAGAGTGGACTGTCTCTTCAATTTTGTCAATCGAAAGGGAGAGGGTGGTCATTGTGATCTTCATCATCAATTTCATCTTGATCCTGTTTCTCTTTCTTCGTGTTCTGGAAGTTCATGAGGTCTCTGACCTCCTAAGTGTTATATGTTTCCTTCTATGTGTTTCTCCATGCTTTAACTCTTACTATTTGTTTGAGTCTTTCATTTGTGTTTTGTCTGTAATGGGAGAAGATGTGTTGTATATTCTTACTTGGTTCAATATGACTACTTGGTGTCTGTAGTCCTTTCTTAGTGTTCCTACCTTCTATATCTCCCATAGTACCTAAGTGTGTTCTATCTGCTGTGTGAAGATTCCAGGCCTTGGCAGTTGATGGTCTGGTCAGCTGTGAGGTTTACTGCTCTGCTGTCTTATTCTATGTAACTTAATAAACCTATCTTAATATCCTGAAGACGTGTCCTGCTGCCTTCCTAATCTATTTACGACAGACACCTTCTGGGCCAGTGACATCAGGAACATCAGTAAATTCCTGTGCACTAATGGAACCACTGCCCTCTTGTTAGTTTCTCAGTACAAAAGGGGGTGGTGATGGACGGAGCATCTGAATCAATCAAACACTCACACCCAGTCAAAAGATCTGGGTTTAATCCATCACCGTTCTTTAGCCCACTCTGCCACCCTGTTGTATCCAAGGATCACAGGAAAGAGAAGTAAACTTAAGGATTTAGGTTTATTTATGAAGAACAAGTACAGCACCAGATCAGTCAGAGTGCTCTTCCAAGAAGCATCAGTCTTCAACTGAAGATCAGAGGCTTAACATTCTAAAATAACATAGCAACCTAAGCACTAGGATACAGCAGTGAAATGAAGAACATACAATAAAGAGAATAGCTGAGAAAACATAGGAAATAAGAAAACATAGGATATAACACACCTCCCTTCTTATAAACAGAAACAAAAAGAAAATAAAACATTTAAAACACAAGCCAACAACTTACAAAACATACCTCTAACAGAAAAAGAACATATCAAGTAGCATATTCATCTAAATATTTAGGTTTAGACCTAATTCTAGAACTGGACCTGGAGCAAGGGACTGGCACATCAGACAATGTATTGTATTGTATTGTATATTGGATTTTATATAGCGCTTATCACCAAGGGGTCTCTAAGCGCTTGCCTTGGGAACCCGTCATGGTTTTTCCCTGTGAGATAGCCCCTACAGGGCATCTCCAAGGTGAAAGCCAGGCATCCCGCCACGGGGGGCCGTTGTGGAGATTAAGCAAGCTTAATGCCCAGAGTTGCAGAGTGTGAACCCATGATTAGGTCAGGCACCAAAGCGAGAATTATCGAGTCCGTGGACATTTGAGCTCAAGACCCTGCCGCGTCAGGAATTGAACCCTGGTCCCGGCTCTGACCTCTGCTTCACGGTCTGCCTGCTCTAACCAGTGAGCCACACTTCTCCACCTCTCGCATCTCACAATTGTTAACAGACACATCAGACAATGGCACCTCCCAATTATCAATATTCACATTATCAGCAGGAGGGTTAAGAATACTAAGACTGCAAGCATCCCCTTGTAGGCCCAGGAAATCACTCATGTAAGGAGATAAAGCATCCAAATCCATCTCAACTTCAACAAGATCTAGATTAGAATTCTTCACCTTGGCAACACGTCTCTTACTCCACCACTTGCCACCAAGTACCTTGACAGCATGTTTGCTGACTTGAACAACAGTTTTTTCAGGATAAAATTTTGACCCCTTAACCTTACACGGCCTCCTGATTCTAACCTTGTCACCAATATCCAAACAAATTTCTTTCACATGTTTGTCTTGATCATACCTAATTTTAGACCTCATCTGAGCAGACTCAACCTTTCCCTTAACTTGATTCAAATTAGGTACACCCCCTTCGTGAAAAGTTTTACTAACCACCCAACCAGGAGACAACTCATTAAAAGATTGTCTCCCTCTTAACAAAAAGAATGGAGTCACTCCAGTGGTTGAATGCGGGGTGTTATTATATAACCAAATTCTGTCGCTCACGACATCCTGAACACTAGCACCAGAAGAAATAGCTAACTGGACCGCATCCTTCACGACACGGTTCACTCTTTCCACTAAGCCATTACCTTGAGGACTATATAAGGCAGTGGTAAGATGCTTAATGGCAAAATTGTCCAAAAAACTTTTCATATCATGTGACACGAATTGTACCCCATTATCTGAAACCACAAACGTTGGAATTCCCTCAGACTGAAAAAGTTGTTTAAGGCATTTTATAACATTCTCAGTGTTAGGTTCCTTCAAAACCTTGAAGACAACCCATTTGGAATGATAGTCAACAATGGTAAGAATAAATCTAAAACCTTGATTTAAACCACCAATCGGTCCTAAAAAATCCATGCCTAATTTCTCCCATGGACTATTAGGAAAGACAACAGGGCACAAAGGTTTATTAACGGTGCGCAAAGATTTCTCAGCATGTGAACATTCAACACAATCATTCAAAAAGGTATCCACACAAACATCCATGCCTGGCCACCAATAATGAAGTCTGAACCTCTTCTTGGTACTTGTAATCCCTCCATGACCTTTGTGAGCAATGTTAACAATTTTATCTCTGATGGACACAGGAGGAATAAGAGAAAAACCCCTCAAAACAAAATCTCCCTCCAAGCTTTATTCATCTCTGATTTTGGAGAAAGTAAGAAGATCCTTATCAACTTGATTCTCTCTTGGCCAACCCTCAGCAATGTACTTTTTTAAAGTACAAAGAGAATTGTCTTGCAAAGACGCCTTAATCCAATCTGACTCAGAAACAACATCCTTTGCTAAAACCAAACCATCAAGTAAGTTAACTACCACTTCCTTGTCATCAAGAATTGGTGCAAAATGTGTAGAGCTTGAAGGACATCTAGACAAGAAATCAGCAGTGAAGTTTTTTCCACCTGGAATGTGTCTCATTACAAAGTTAAAATCGTAGGGCCCGATTCAAGGAATGAACTTAAGACTCAATCCTAAACTTACTACTATTTTGGTATTCACAGAATGCACTTACTACTTTTGGCATTCACAGAATGCACTTACTACTTTTGATATTCACTGAATGTACTTACTACTTTTGGTGTTCACAGAAGTTAGGATTTTGTCTTAAGTTTGTCTTAAGACAAACTTAAAACAGACTTAAGACAGACTTAAGTTAGGATTTTGTCTTAAATCTGTCTTAAGTTGGTCTTAAGTCTGTCTTAAGTCTGTCTTAAGTTTGTCTTAAGTCTGTCTTAAGTCTGTCTTAAGTGTGTCTTAAGACAAACTTAAGACAAAATCCTAACTTCTGTGAATACCAAAAGTAGTAAGTTAATTCTGTGAATGCCAAAAGTAGTAAGTGCATTCTGTGAATACCAAAATGGTAGTAAGTTTAAGATTGAGGCCTAAGTTCATTCTGTAAATCAGGCCCGTAAAGTTTAGAAAAAAGTCGAACTAATCTTGGACTTGCATTCCTTAAACCTTTGTCATTCCAAATGTAAATTAATGGTTTGTGGTCTGACACCACCACAAATTCACTACCCCAAACATAAGTAGAAAAATGCTTAACTCCCCAAACTCAAGCTAAGGCCTCCTTTTCAATTGTACTGTAGTTCTTCTCTGATGACGTGAGTTGGCGGAAGCAAAAGCAACTACATTCTCATCACCTCCATTGACTTGACTCAGCACAGCGCCTAAACCAGCATTACTGGCATCCACAGTAATATATGAAAGAGAACTCTCATCAAAAGGTTTAAGAGCCGGAGCTCCTAATATCAAATCCTTTAAAGACTCGAAAGCTAATTTATGCTCTTCACCCCACACAAATTTAACATTGTTTCTGGTAAGAATCCTCAAAGGCTCACTTATATGTGCAAAATTCTGAACAAATCTTGAATAAAATTCCCTTAACCCCAAAAATGATCTCAACTGGTCTTCGTTACTGGGTTGAGCACAATCACGAATACCTTGCAACAGGTCACGTTTAGGAGTAATGCCTTTATGAGAGATAGTATGACCAAGATACTCAACCTCATCAAGAAGAAACTTACACGTTTGTTTTTTAACAGTCATGCCATGGTCATTCAAAATACTTAACACTTGATCTAATTTGATGAGATGTTCTTCAACAGTGTTAGAGGAAATCAAAATATCATCCTGATATGCTAAAACATCACGAACCTCGCCAAACAACTGAAACATCAATTTCTGAAAAACTGATGCCGCTGAAGCAAGACCGAAAGGTAACCTCAAATATCTGTAGGGACCAAACGGAGTGTTGAAAGCAGCCAAATCCCTAGACTCCTCACATAACTCAATCTGATGATATGCTGCCCGCAAATCTATGGTAGAAAAAGCTTTTGTACCCTTCAATTGAGCTAGCATATCTTGGATACGTGGTAGGGGAAAACAATCTGCCTGTATGTTCTTATTCAAAGCTCTAAGGTCTACACACAGCCTAAGCTCATCACAGTTTTTTTTAAGTGCGACCACAATTGGCGAAACCCACAAGGAAGAATTAATGTGTTCAATGACACCATCCTTACACAGCTGAAGAAGATGAGTTTTCAATTTCTCCATAATACTTAAGGGAACATGTCTGACCTTATGTATCACTGGTATAGCGTCAGGTTTCAAAATGATTTTATGTTCGAAGCCCTTGACTGTAAATGTACATGTATTTATATAGCGCAAATCACTGACCGAGGTCGGTATCTAAGCGCTTGCTTAGGGAACCCGTCCTGGTATTCCCCTGTGAGATAACCCCAGCATGGTATCCACACGGTGAAAGCCAGGTATCCCGCCGCGAGGGGCCGTTGTGGAGATTAAGCAAGCTATTGCCCAGAGTCGCAGAGTGTGAACCCATGTGTCGAGAAGGCACCGGAGCGAGAATTATCGAGTCCGTGGAATTTTTTAGCCCAAGACCCGCCGAGGCGGGGAATTGAACCCTGGTCCAGGGCCAATCTCAGCTTCCGGGTCTGCTGCCTCTAACCCCTGAGCCACACTTGACTGATCCAAGACTATCAGAAAACACAGCCTTGTATTTCCCCATGATATTCTCTAATCACAATTCTTCAGTAACTAGAGCATTAAACGTGGTAGAGCAATCTAAAGAAATGGGATTAATAGTACCAGGTCTTAAAACTAAAGGAAACTTTCCTTGATCCTTCCATCCCAGAACATTATAGCCTTTCTTAGCTACATAAATTTTCGCCTGTACAGTACGATCTTCAAAAGTGAGACTATCATTGAAATAGCCTATTAAGTCAATAACCTTTCCATTAAAGGCAACAGTACGAATGTCAGGAGGCAAAAGTTGAACTCTTTTCCAGTGTTCTAAGAAAAGAAAACAGCAATAATGGTGATAGGAGATCCTGAGTCTACAGTAACTTTAACAAGAACCTCACCGATTTTTAAATCACACACAGGATCATAAATAGAAGAATCCTCATGGTTATCTATCATATCAACGGACAATAAAATTTTCTTGACAATTTGTTCTTCATTTACATTAGGCACTTCTTCAGAATTAGTAACTTCTAAATACATTGTTTTAGATTTGAATTTACACACTGCAGCAAAGTGCCCAATCTTTTTACAATTAGAGCATTGTTTTTTTAAGGCAGGACATGAAGTCGAATTAGCCAGATGTGACTTTGAGCCACATCTAAAACAAGCAGAAGGTTTATCAGTTTTCTTCCACTCAAGTTTAGGAGGTCTATCACGTTCATTTGTATTTTGAGATGAAATTTTGTTTACTAAATCAACATGTGTAGACTTATTATTACTCAATTCTTTAGAAGCAAATACAGATCATTCAATTCCTCTTGCTAATTCCAAAGTTTCTAAAAGTGAAGGATTCCGACAACATAAAATCCTCTCTTGGACTTTGTTACTAAAACAATTTACAACAATTTGGTCTCTAAGATACTGATCAGTAGGACCCTAAAATTCACAAGTTGCAGCTAGAACCCTTAATTCAGCTAAAAAGGTATCAATTTTTTCATATTCTCTTTGCTTACGAGTATAAAAATTGTGTCTCTCAACAATTATACTCGGCTCATCCTTAAAATACTTCTCTAAACGTGCAATAGCTTCAGTATACTCATTCCAATCATCTGAAGGAGGTCTAACTATAGGAGGTTGATGATCAAAAATTCTTTGACCCTCAGCACCCAAAGCACTATATAACATAGCATCTTTTCTGACAGCAGAACATTTTACAGCGTCAATAGCAATAATATAGCTGTTAAAAGATTTAAACCATTGAGTCCATTTGATTTTAGGAGTACCAGGTTCAGGAAGAAATGGAGATGGAAGGACTGCAGTTTGTTGAGCCATATTAAAATTATCAAAGCATAATCAGGAGAAAATTATGAAGAAATACTCCAAAACAAGTAAAAATCAAAAACAGGAAAATATGTAAATCAGAGTAGATGAACCAACATATTGTAAACTTGTAGCAAGCTGTGTGTATCAGAAGGAGAGAGACAGAATGCTCCATATCTTTGTAAATATGGAGCATTTCCACTGTCTTGGTTTCAAGCAACACAACGCAGCAAATTCCCTTGCTGCGCTGCATTGAATGAAAAAATAGTAAAAGGTGCCTCTACATCTCTCACTATGGTCAATGCTGATTTGAAAGCTCTTCTCCTTCAAAGACATGTTTAAATGTAGGTTCCAGTCACTTGGCCACTCCTTGGGTGGCTTCTTAAAGGATTCCATAAACTAAATACGTTTAACATCTCCTTTGCATGCCAGTGGCAGCTGGTGAGGTTTGTGAGTGGTGCGGCTGGGCCTGTTCCGGGGCGGGTGAGGAGGTGCACGAACCAAATGAGCCAGGCCCAGCTGGCATTTTTTACCTGGCCTGGCTGCTGAACTTGAGGGAAGCTGCCTTCAAACCACGTGAGGTGACTCCGACTCATCTGTTTTTTTAAGTGAACAAACCATCATTCAGATGCCCAGATCCCAGTTACGGTCTATGCATTCCAATCACCTTGCTTTATCTAACCTTTGACCTACCTATACTATTGTATTGTTTGTGGCAGTGGCCTCTATCTTTGTACAACCCTCTCTGCAAATTAAAGTTAGGTCTTTGCTTCATAAACGTCCCTAACAACACTAAATGAAGGGTGGCATTGTTGATTTTTTTATTCAGTTCTGAGATCCTTTAATAAGGCTTTCAACCATTAAACAAGTTTTTTTGTGCCATGCTGAGGGTGTGGTGCCTGTCTTTTAACCATGGACCTGTCAGTTTGCAGCCACCGCTCTTTCACACCAGCATGCTTTCAACCAATTAATACTACAGGTAGAAGAACAATACTTCAACCAGCCCAACCGATATCAGCCTGTATTAGCAAGAATATATTGGCCTCGTACGATTTTAGTTTCTGGATCAGAGACCCAGATTAGGTACTAAGGGCAAGATGTAGGAAGGCAAATACCGCCATATCGACCGGTATTTTGATTTTGGGAGGGGGATGTTAAAATACAGATTCGGTAATTTACCTATTCGGTAAAATACCGACTCTGTAAAATTACCGAATCTGTATTTTGACATGTAGGTAGCACTTAAATCAGTGCTACAGGGGTTTAAGAAGTCGTTATTTACCACCAACTAGAAGTTGGTGGTAAATAATGAAAACCCTTCCAAAAGCATTTTTTTGCTTTTAAAACAGTGCCATGTTGCAGACATACATGCTCTAAGGGCATGTATGTCTGCAACATGTGCACCCATGCACAATTGAGGGGTGCAACAGGGTGTCAAAGTGACACCCTGCCACCCTTCTATCTTCCCCCAATTACCGAATCGGTATTTACCGATTCAGTAATTGACATTCATTCCTATGGGCCTCCAGGCCCATAGGAATGAATGGCAATTACCGAATCGGTAGATACCGATTCGGTAATGACTGAATCATACCGATTCAGTAATTAATTCGGAAAAATTACCTACATCCCGATTGCCAGTTCTTAAATACCGAATCGGTATGATTCGGTATTTAAGAATCGGTAATCTGGGATTACCTACATCTGTCCTCAGATGAGCAATTTGAAACATTCCGTCTCTGTTTCCTTGGTATATATTTCAGGGCTCAGGGGCTGTGTTAGACAACTCTAATAGAACTGTTTTTAGCATTTTCTACATTTGTTTCCCATAAACATTGCTTAAAAAGTGTTGTGAAAAGACCAGTCCAGTGTCAACAACAGGGGATAAAACACCACAGGAACCATGCAGATCTGGGTGGCATCACAAACTGTGGTATAGTTGTACAACTCACCTGCATCCCCTACCATTCTTTACCTCTCTTGACCCACGACAAACACCCACTGGGTCTTTTAGAAACACATGCTCTTTTTTCCCAATGAGCACTAAAACTCTAACAGGATGCCAGACTGCATGAGCGAGCACTTCCTGGCACATGCTTCTTTGATTGTTGCATGCAAGAAGCTTACCCCATACTATGAACAGCACATCTGCGAGGTTTCCGTGAGATACACAACACAAACCTGACCTGCAGTGCACAAGCAACACCTTGTCCATCACTCCCCCATGTATCCAACACCACGAGTCTAGCTGGCCTGGCAATGGCAGTAAATCATGTGTCACTGTGAGCAGACTCATGCCAGGCCCAGAGCTAAAATGAAGTTTAGGATTAACTCACGCAGCGGGAAGCAGTCATTGCAGGCACCTTTAAGTCGAGTCTGTGCAGTGTCTTTAAGCCCAGCCTGCAACCTTTACCACACCCTTTTCCACCTTGTCACAGGGCGGGTCCAACCAAGCTCCCACCTTACCCTATGATGAGTTGGGAAAGGTGGGGTGACAATGCTCTCCATTCCCTGATTAACATAGAGTCTTAGAGCTACAGCGCTTGTGTCTCAAATGCCCAGAGCTAACTTTACCACCACTACATCAGGGGATTGAGACTTGTCCTTGATGCTAGGTCTTTGCCGAGCTAATAACTTCACAAGCCTCACAGTTGAGAGAATGTCACCCCGGCAAATATTCTGTAGATTTTAGGCCCACTCAGGGGAGCGAAAGCAACTTGCAAGTTTAGGAAAAACACAGTGACTTGACTGGCAGTCTGGCAGACAGCATTGTAGAGAAGCCCCCCTCGCCGCTCCTTCAAGCAAGTTTGCATGTGGGCGTACAAGCTTTAGCATTACACATTGCTTTCTTTTTTATGGTGAAAGTAAATGGGGTGTAGCCCCGACACCCTCGCACAGAAACCACAGCTGTTGCATGCTTCCCTTACTTCTCAGGCTGAGCTTAGAGCCAGCGCGCATGTGCTGTCTGTGACACTTGTGGTGGAGTAGCGAATAGAAGCCCCACCCACTCTCCGCCAATATTTGCCATTTGCCTGTGTCATTGTCTGTCCTAAATGCTGGCTTTTGATTAGTCAATAGTCTTGTTAGTCCCTCCTTAGTACAACCTCCTCTTCATTTATCACCTCCCATGGCGACTGGCCCCTTTACTTTGGATGTTGCATGGTACGAGTTATTTAGTCTTTCAACACTAATTTCTTTAATGAAGTTCTCCTACTGCAGGCACAACGTGCTTTTGTGCCTTCTACCCCTCCCGTTGTCGTGCCTTCTTCTCCCCCACCCTTCCTCATATTGTCTGTGCCTTCTTTTCCCCTCCCTCCCATTGTCCATGCCTTCTTGTCCCCTCCCTGCCCGCCCTCCCATTGTCCGTACCTTCTCCTCTCCCCCGCCCTCCACCCTGTTGTTTGTGCCTTCTCATCTCCCCCGCTCTCTCTCCCGTTGTCAGTGCCTTATCAACTCCTCCCCCCACCCTCTCTCCCGTTATCTGTGCCTCCCCACCTCCCGTTGTCCCGTGATGCCAACCATTTGCAATGCAATAGGTCTCGTGTAAATTGGAGACCTATTGCATTGCAAATGCTTGTTAACCTTCCTTCCTCACTTGCCTTTTATCTGCATTTCTCCTGTCTTCTAGCACATGACTTTTTCACTCCACACTGGCAAATCTTTGTTACCTGTTACTTTATCTTCTGACTATTTTTCTGATACACGGTCTCTTTTCCTGCTGTGTTGACACCCTTTTCCCCGAACCTCTCCAGGAACTGTTGGAGGATTCATGAATTGCATTGTGCTTTTTGCAGCCTATCCCTTAACTTTTCGTTATTCTTTATCAATCGAAGAGGCTGTGCTTGGTTTGTCTTAGACGTGGTTTGCTTACTCCCTCTAGTCATTACCAGTTTTGGTTGGAGCAATTACTGTAAGTTATCTTTTTATTTTATTTTAACATAGAAATTCTTAGGTAAATTAGCTATTTTTAGCTTGTGTAACTTGTTCATTCGTACGTGTCTTGTCACATCTTATATAGAGCTCTTTAACAACTTCGGGTTTTAGCACTATATAAAACCGGATTAATAATAAACAAATATTAAATATTTCCGTCTATTTATTTTTACAAGTTTATACAGCACCAACTCAGCCCCAGGGCTTTGGAGGGCTTTACATGAGCATTCGTTGTACTACGCAAGGTCAGATTCATTTTTACTTTTTTTAGGCACAGTGAGATTAATTGATTTGCCCTGAATTACAAGCTGTTGGACCTATGCTGGTATTTGAACATGATTCCCCAGAAAGGTTATGTAGGTTCACGCTCTTGCACTTTCCTAATAGACACTCTCCTTTTCACTTCTTTGACGGTTTTTTATTAGAAGAGACAGTGTTAAGGTGCTCTTACAAATATAAGGGAAGCTATAAGGAAATGTTCTGTCACTAACAACCAGGGTGGAGGTTCACACTTAAGAACATCATTTTGGGTTACAAATTTCCATCCATGTTGCTGTGTCTTGTATTTAGTTATTTTATTGATTCAACGTTTTATATGGAAAGAACCACAACCTAATGGGTAGCAGAGCTCTTAAAATAAACTTTGAGTGAAGGCAACATAGCTGAATCAGAGCAAATCAATTATGTTAATCATCACAAATGGAAGAAGAGGATGGAACCAGGACCTATTTGGCGTTGGATCACAGAATATTCTGTCTGTTAACAATGGCGGTATAGGAACAAAATGAACATGTGAAGCCCAATACAAAAGTCATTTGTGCTTGCAATTTTTTTTTACAAATGTAAACCCATTTTTATGATTCACAAAACGTGGATTTACACTCACAAAAGGATATACCCATAGTTATTTTGTATCATCCTTCACGAGTTGTCCTGTTACTGTGATTTTGTCTAGTTCCACTTGCATTGTAAGGTTTAGGTGTCCCCGTATGATCAACAGGGCATCGGGACTGACCAATCCAGTTTCCCAATTTTTTCATCCCCTTGGCCTTGAGTGCTGTGGGAAGTAAACGGACAACACTGCAATCCTTTCTCCATTCCACTCACCACTGATTTCCCGCAGCACCCTCTCGGGTTGGCCCATACCTGTGTTACCTTTAACACAAGTGTCCTCCGTGCCAAAATGCCCACTCTCTTGAAATCCACAAGTGAACCAAGACCTTGTACCTCACACTACCCAGAAACTCAAACTTGTTACCACCTAAGGGGGTTTTGTGCAGTAATATCAAGTCGGAGCCTGTCTCCAGAGAACTTCAAATGCACTTCCATGCTTTAGCTTATATCCAACACCACTGAGGTTTCATGAAACATGATTAAGCTTAAGCCAAAGCCGAGCCCATCTCCAAGTCATACCCGTTACACAATGATAACCATATAAACCCCAGATGCCAACAGCTTCTTGTCCACCCATAATTCTTTCCAAAAACCTACTGCCTCAAGCTGCAGCTCTAGAACTGTACGCTGCCCCAAAGCATGAGACAACTATTGCCCCATCTTACACAACATCAGACCATAAACTGGTATTGACCCGGCAGTGTTCATTGACCTCAAACCACTCCCAGTGTGGAAAGGGGAGTGTTGCTTCTTGAATGTGTGAACATATTTTGGTTCCCATCTCTGGTTACTCTCTGGCCTTCAAGAGTTCTTGTTGGTTGTGCATCCGTGGGGTTTTACTTTGGGAACCCTTGTCTCTGAGCAGTTCATTCGCTTCCGTGTTAAGTCCCACGGTGTGTTTCCTAAGGTTTGTCCTCTTGGTATTGCCCCTACTCGATGACTTCCTGTGTCCTTCAGCCCCCTCTTTGCTTGTTGTGATCTACGGTCGACAGTCCCACAGCCATTTCCACGTCTAGTCTGGTGTCGTGAAGAACCATGATCTGCCTTTGCAATAAAACTCTTAGTTTCGCTTTGCAAAGCTTCATATACTGTATGTTCAGTTGCAGCAGTTCCATTTTCTTCCAGCCAAGGGACAGTATGTTTTGCCTGTACTTCCTGCGCATAATCTAGGAATGCCAATATGGTTCGATTTCATAATGGATTGGGTCATTCTTTTTTGCTGCCTTGAGACTTGCATCTCAATAGTTTAGAATTTTGGCCATTACAGATCTTGGTCTGATTCCTGGTTTAGGCGATGTTCAGGGCACATGGTGTGCCCGCTCAACAGCGAAGTGAGTAGATAAATCATTTAGTTTTTTTTTAAAAGCTCTCTAGAAAATGTTCAGCCTCTTTCCCTTTGCATTTTTAGGCAGGCCAACCGGGTGCACTTTGTAATGCCTGGACCTCCCCTCTCCTCTAGTGTCATATGTTGAGTGGCATCTTGGAGGAAACTAGCCCTTATTTGTAAGATTTTAAGTGTTCATTCACCCAGTGTTCAGCCATTGAATTCCTTTAGTCGACATTTTCTTAAAGCCTGCAGTTAGAAAATTGCTCTCTATTGCCACTGTGTCCATCTTGCATTCAAATGTGAATCTAGAATCCCTGACTGCTTGCAGTAAGCTTTTAAAGGAAGGGTCCGGGCCCTCATCTCCTTCAGAACTATGCACTGGTCCAGTGTTAGTAGTCTTTGTCGAATCACTTCGGAAGGCATGTTTCTCGAGCCTTGAACCCTTGTCTAGGACCGTGTTTCTCAACTGTGGGTCAGTTTTCCTTCAAACTACCTTGTTACATATCCTCTGGGCTTTGTCCGTGAAGGGCTTCTGTTGCCAGATTTTATTCATGCTATAATTTTTGTACAGCGTGAGCCAGACTGCAGGAGCACCTGACTGCTGCCAAAATGGCCATAGAGAGGATCTTCTGTAGGCTTTTAATCAATATGGAGCACCCAAAACAGGCTGGATGATTATTTCAGAGAGGATCGAGGTGAGATGGGGATCCCGCCCTGAGGCTCACATTCCAACTTCACTCCATTTCCCCACTCACTGTATTACTCTGCGACCGCCTCACTCATTGAGGGGAACATGCCACCTCCTTTGTAATTTAAATGTGGTCCAGGCACATAGGACTCAAAGGGCTTCAGCCCCCCCCCCCCCACGTCGTGTGTGTCAGCTCGGGCTGAGACAGCTTTTCGGGGTAACACACATGGACAGTTTTTTAGCTTATCGCAGCCGCACTCAAGTACTCCACAGGCCTTTAAAAGACAATTTACGTGTTAACGAGGCTTTGTTGTTTTTTCACCCCTTCATCTCCAATCTTCCTATAGCTGGAAGAAATAGCTACCCCCCATCCCCGAAATGTCTTTTAGCCCCCGCCGAAATTTGGCTCTAGTTGCGCCTCTGATGTGGTCCTGCTGGTGTGTGTTGGCCCTGCCCATACTGCTTCCAGTGCGCGGCCGTCCATTCCTCAGGGGCCTCCACGACACTGTGCACCATCTCGCTCCAGAGTAGCCAGTATGATGAATTGACCACGCCCATTCTGTGTTAGGTGCATTGGTGTAACAGGACAAGTGGAAGAATTCATGATCAATCATAAAAATCCTTGTAGTGCATAGATCTAGTATTTATTTGCACTAGATTAGAGAAAGGAGTTAGAGGCGATTCTTAGGCTTTCATATTCAAATAAAGCCAAATTGTAAGAAACGGTTTGCGTGGCACAGCCAACACGTGTTTCACCCCTGATGGCTTGCAAGCCTGGGGCTTTTTCAAGGCTGTAACATTGATGATATCAATCCATACAGAACACAGTAATTATATCCAGAAAAAACATGTCCAAACAAAAATATTAGATATTTTTTTGAAATAAGAAAATCTTCAAGTGATATATAAAACAGTAAGGTAAAAAGAGTCAAAATGGGAAACAAACAAATACGGGTATAGGACATAATCATAATTCCAATGCATGATGTATAACATTGCATAATATTTCATTATTTTAAACCAACTAAGTTCACATAGTATTAGAGACAGGGCCGGACTGGCAGTAATGGGCACCGGGCATTTCCCTGGTGGGCCGCAGTGATGAGGGCTGGTTTTGTGCCGGCTGGGCTGCTTTGGTCACTGGGGGCTGGTTTTGCAAAGTCTGTGCAGATAGATTACCAAAAAGTAAAGTCATATACATACGTCCAGGGCTTTAAGTTGGCCGGGTCTCACCGGGTCACTAGCAGTTTTTTTAAGGGGGCCTCAAAACTGGTCTCTATCGGGCTCTGTTTTGTGCCCACACAAGGTCTGTTTTCCCCAGCCAGCAGTGACAGTAGTCACATCGATGTGCGTGTGCTCACACGCCTCACTTCTCACTAGTGGAGAAGTTACTGCATGACCTCATGCTATGTGAGGGTTGTAGGGGAAGGGAAATCTTTTAAAGAGAGTCATTTTCTCTCTGGATTTCCCTTCTCTTTTTTATTTAAACTTAGGAGCAGCAACATCGTCGTGGTGTCACCAGGGCTTTAAGTGAAAGCTTTTTCAATATTATATACAAGTCATCGTTTCTGCTTATTTATCTTATGCAACTAACCATTGACAAAGCCAATAGTCCTGACTTGTTGTCGGTATGATGTTACTTACATCATATATATGGATGTAATGAGAGAAACAGCAAAATGCAAGTAACGCGGCAGACTATGCTAAGCACAGATTTGTATTTTACATGTTTTAGGCCACGCCCTAGATTGCATTGGCCACGCCCCTTTGGGAGACCTCCAGTTTTTTATCCCACTTAAATCCCTGCATACATCCATTCAAAGGTTCGAATCAGATCGGTGGTCATATTTAGACAAATGAAGAAAAAAAGAAAAAACGCATAACCGGTCCTAGGTTAGTGTTCCCTCTGACACATACGTACCTTCCTGCATGGTGATGGGGGAGCAGGGAGTGAAGGGAAGTAATGAAAAAAGGTGAAAAATGAGCGCAGGGGCGGTGGAAACTCTTAGGACCTGGAACTATTAGGCGCATGACTGAAGTCTCCTCTGAATAGGGGGGTGGGAGGGGCTCTATGCAATATCTCATAGGCCGGGATCCTGCATGCACAGTCCCGCTCCGAGACCAACGACACAGTGCCTGCTGGGCCCCCATCACAATTCACTAGGTGCCAGCATGGTCGGATTTCTATGAAGAGTGTTGTAGTTGAGAGCTGAGAGTTGAGAGCTGTCCTCGGATGCCATATTAGCTCGGTGGCAAAGCCAGGCCCCTCACTCATATGTGCTTTTGAATGTCTTTTTCCAAATGCAGAGAAACGTAAAGTTCCCAAATGCTCACACATTACCATGGTCTAGTGCCAGTCTGCAGGGGCGTAGGAGACACTAAATTTCTGGGGGGGACAGGGACAACCTTTTGGACTTTCCAGTGCCCCGATTCAAATCGACCATTGTCTGGGAACCGTACACTCCGTTAAAAGAATACAATCGCATAGTTTTGTAGTGGAACATTGATAAAGGCAGGCATGTAGTCACAGTTTGCAAGTAAGCTTTGATTCACAAATTAGACCAAATGTGAAAAAACATGTTTTTGAATCTCACATCTTCATGCACACAGCAAACAAAGATGGGACAAAAAAGGAAGAATAAACTGAATGCTCTTACGACATGTGCATGATTGTGAGGGACTGTACAATTTACTTGTGAGGAAGCACATCTTTAACAACTGTCAAAATCAGCAACTGCACCAGTACATGGTGGGCTCGGGTCTTACCTCCCCCCAAGTATTGGTAAAGAAGGCAAACTAGTGGGTCTGTACCAGAGTGCAACAAATGTCTCATGGTAGTGCTGACCAGAAGAAGCAAGATTATTCTAAGGCCCACGAGAAAGGTGGGGAGAAATCTAAAGAAAAGAGTCTTCTGAAGGTCCTCCGAAATCTTTCTATGGGGGTGGGTCCCATTCCTCTTCCTACTCTAACAAGAAACCTTGGTGCTATTTGTGTAAGGAAAAATGTAAAAGGGCAAAGGATGCTGATTGCTCTAAGTCTAGCACCAATACTGCTACTACTACTCCTAAACCTCCTAGTGCCCCTAGCAATAGCACTGGTAGTAGTAGGGCCCCCAAGAGTTTAGCTGGGTTAACCTTGTGTACTAAAGTGGGTTCTGGCCTAGTCAGGACACCCACTCAGGCTGTTTTAGTCTGTGATGGTGGCACTGAGCTTGCCACCCTTAATGTAAAGTCCCACTAACTTGGGCAAATACAGACAACAGCCTCTCATCAATGGTCAGGAAGCTGTGGCATACAGGGACACATTGGGCCAGTGTCACTATGGTGACAGAAAAACTTGCAGGACAGATCATTCCATGGCAGATGTCAATCTCAGCTGGGGAGGGGTAACTGGCCCAAAGAGAGTTGTGGCATCCCCCGACCAACCTGTGGACTGTCTACTGGGCAATCATTTGGAAACTTCAGCCTGGTCTAAAGTGGAGTTCATGACTCATGTAGAAATTATGGGAATTTCAGCCAGTATATTTGCTGTCACTAGGGCTGCGGCCAAGAAGTTAGGCACTGTGGGGGCCCTGGATCCTGAAGAAATGGACCAGCCAGCTCCCAAGAGATGGATCAAGAAGGATAAAGATGTATCCTCCTCTCAGACTTACAATGAGAATCAGCCTCCTCAGGGAGATGTTCTCAGTACTTGTGAGGGAGCTGTACTAGAGGAGCTTGGGCCTGACAAGGCAGAGCAACTAGGGCCAGGGGTCCTTCAAGGGAAGACTTCAGTCTGGAGCAGAAGGCCTGTCCCTCTCTTGAACATCTCAGACATCAAGCTGCTGTTGAGGAAGCAGGACATTTCAGTAGGTCCCACAGGACTTATCAGGAAGAAGGGCTCCTGTTTTCTGTAAGTAGAGACCCCAAGCCTGGTGCTACCTGGAGGTTGGTCATACCTATGACGTTCAGGGGGTTCTTATTGACCCGGGCACACAACCTTCCCCTTGCAGAACATCTTGGGCAAAGCAAGACTTGGTGCAGGTTTGTCTCTTACTTTCATTGGCCCCACATGTCTGAGGCACCAGGGAGTTTTGCCAGTCCTGTGTCACCTGCCAAGCCAGTTGTAAGTCAGGTGACACTACAAAGGCCCCCTTAATGCCACTGCAAGTGGTTAGGGTTCTCTATGAGAGGGTAGGGATAGACATTGCAGGTCCCTTAAACCCTCCAACAGCACCTGGAGATAGTTTTATCTTAGTGGTGGTAGACCATGCCACGAGATATTCAGAGGCTATTCCCCTTAGGACCACTACAGCTCCTGCAGTGGCCAGGGCTCTCCTGGCAATTTTTTTCAGAGTTGTGTTCCCTAAGGAGGTCTTGTCAGATAGAAGTAAAAGAGTGCGGTGTAAACTATACGTTTTCCACACCCTACCATCCACAGGACAATGGGGTTGTTGAAAGGTTCAACAAGACCCTCAAAGGTATGATCATGGAACTCCCAGAAAAGCTGAAGTGAAAATGGGATGTCTTACTACTTGCCTTCTCTTTCCCTACAGAGAGGTTCCTCAGAAGGGGTGGGCTACAACCCATTTGAACTTCTGTTTGGACATCCAGTTAGGGGTCCATTATGTATGGTCAAAGAAGGATGGTAGCAACCTCTCAAGCCTCCTAAACAGGGCATAGTAGACTATGTTCTGGGCCTGCGTTCTCACATGGCTGAGCATATGAAGGTGACCAGCAAAAATGTTGAGGCCAGCCAGGAGCTTCAGAAAGCTTGACATGACCAAAAGGCTGTACTTACTGTTTACCCGCCAGGGCAGAAAGTGTGGGTGTTGTGGCTTGTGGGGCCAGCAGCTCTCTAAGACAAGTGGATTGGCCCCAAGTTGACCTAGGTACTCCAAGAAGTCCCCACAGGGTACTTCATGTGATTCGCCTGAAACCTTTTGTTAACAGGGCTGACTTGAGCTTGCTCATGGCCACTGATGAGGAACAGGAGGAAGAGAGTGATCTTCTCCCTAATCTCCTCTCTCAGGACCCTGTTGATGGATCAGTTGAAGGAGTAGCCTTGGCAGACAGCCTCACTGATCAATAGCAAACTGATTGTAGACAGGTTCTCAGTTTTCTGGTCTCTTTTCTCTGACACCGAGTCAAACCACCTGGTGTACCCATGAAGTGGACACAGGTGACAGCGTGCCTGTGAAGAGTAAAATATACAGACAGCCTGACCATGTCAGAGACTGTATCAGGACAGAGGTCCAAAAAGATTCCAGAGTTGGGAGTCATTGAGGCTTCAGATAGCCCTTGGGCTAGTCTTGTAGTCCTTGTACCCAAATCTCACAGCTAGCATGGTAAGAAAGAGATGAGTTTTGGTGATGACTATAGAGGTCTCAATGCAGTCACTAGGGCGAATGCCTATCCAATTCCAAGGGCAAATGAACAGATTGATACTATGGCCCCTGTCAAATATCTCAGTACATTTGACCTGACTGCTGGTTATTTGCAAATCAGACTCAATGAGGATGCCAAACCTAAAACAGCATTTTCAACTCCAAATGGACATTATCAATTTATTGTGATGACTTTCGGTTTCAAAAATGCACCTACCACATTTCAGAGGCTGGTGGTGAATAAAGTCTTAACATGTCTGGAAGCTTATAGTGCAGCATATCTAGCATTTAGCTGTCAGAAGGCATTTGATAACCTGAAGCAAGAAATGTGCTCTGCTTCAATTCTGCAAAGTCTAGACTACTCCAAACCATTCATTGTCCATATAGATGCTTCTGAGATAGGGATAGGTGCAGTATTGACACTACTTAATGCAGAGGGCCAGGATCAACCCCAGCTTTTATAAGCAGAAAGTTGACCACCAGGGAGAAACGTTGGTCAGCTATTGAGAGGGAGGCCTTTGTTATGGTCTGGACCTTGAAGACGTTGAGGCCATACATGTGTGGCACTCACTTCATTGTTCAGAAAGACCATACACCCCTTTTATGGCTGAAACAGATGAAGGGTGAAAAACTAAAACTTTTGAGGTGGTCCATTTCCCTACAGGGGATGGACTTTTCAGTGGAACATAGACTTGGGACTAACAATGCCAACAAAAAGATGGACTTTCCAGATATTTCCACTAGGACTATGAAGCTTCAAATGGGAAAGATTAGCCTCATCATTATGTTTGGGGCAGGGGGTATTGGAAAGTAGGATCTGCTTTCATTGTTACCACCACTTTTTTCCTGGGGTCAGTGTGTTTTGACTGTAGTCTGCTGGGATCCTACTAATCAGGACGCCAGCAACTGTGCTCTCTGCCCTAAATTGGCTCTGGTAAGTACTTTGGTACATCCACAATTGGCTACTGGTGTAACATTATACGTCGCTAGTATATGCCACTAAGGTACCCAGGGCATAGGTACACCAGAGGCTCGATGGGCTGCAGCATGTATTTTATCACCTGTGGTAGTCCACTTAAACTGGACTACAAGCCTGCCCTTATAGCCTGTGTGAGATAGTACTTGCACCTCTCACAACAGCTATAAGTTCCTTATATCTGAGGTCACTGCGCTTAAAAACTATGTCACGCCTACGGTAGGCAGGATGCTTGGTTCTAAATGTGAGGGTGCCCCTACATGAGAAAGACACCCCTACAGGCCCCGGAGTTGATTCTCTAGGCTTTGAAAGAGCGATCAGCCATTTTAAGGTATAGAGTCGACATCAGTTATTATGCTGTGGCTTGTCTTCATTTAGACTGCTATTCTGGTGTGTACAGTATACCCGGTACCAGTTTTCCGCTTCTGTCATGGTGTGTACAGTCTGGTATGGACTTTATTTTACACCGCTTTCCATGCATATACAGTCTGCCATGCAACAAATTCAAGTGGTCAGGATACCAGATGTGGCCTAACACATAGAGCTTCTGACTTTCCAACTAAGCACTCCGGTTAAAGTCCCGGCGTTGGCTCACTATGCTAGGACTCTGGGCAAAGCATTTAATTTCCCCATCCCTGGAAAAAACATAAATTTGACTTGTGTACTATAATCTAGTGTTCACATGAAGCACTGTGATCCCCTTCGGCAATATGAAAACTACAAAAGTGGATAAAATGGTGGGTGAACACCCTGGGACATGTCTGGGTGCCCAGACTTCCCCTCGCAAGCCAGGACCTCTGTCATACAATCTAGGCTTTCTAGCCACCAGTACCAGGCCTTCCACCCAGCATCGTCTAAGCAGGCAGACTGTTAGGCTATTAGGTAAAATGTTACTGCTAAGAAATCATAGCAACCGAACATATCCTCCCACTCAAGAACCACTCTACATTCATTTCACCACTGGGCATCTGTGCTCCTTTGCTTCGTGAAGGTCTGATACACAAGGCCTAACCTGCTAATTCCTTGTCTTTGTGTCTTATATTATAGAGCATCAGATGTCATTTTTTGCATTTCATTCTAGAAGTCTCATTGGTTTAAGTACCACGCACTAGCTGTGCTTCACGTAGACCTGCACCTGTCACTGTGTGTGCCGCACAATGCCTTTCAGCAGTGTGCGCCTAATGCATTCTGGGCACCTCTTTCTATTCCTTTACTTTGTATGCCTCTAGCTCAAATACCTTTCTTGTGTTCAGGAATGAAGTAAATGGCACAGTTTACATCTCATGTGCTCAGAGCACCATAAATCTGAGTCCCTTAATTAGCATTACACCAGCATTGGTACAGTTGTCCTGGGAAAGTGTACTCCGGACAGGGCAGTTTCCACAGTAGCGGTCTGAGACAATCACACGATCCACAATTTTGATCGTACTTGAGGATGTGACCGAGGTTAGACCTCTGATAACAGAAGAGGGAATCTCGGTTATCTTTCCAGAGCTCGAAATTCAGGAGCAAAGCATTGAAACAGCACATGTAATCCTCCATGTTACAATGTGTGGGACCCCAAAGGTTAACAGACCTGTCATCTTGACCTACCACGATATAGGACTCAATCATAAAACCTGTTTCAATCCGCTCTTCAATTTTGAAGACATGCAGGAAATATCACAGCATTTTTCAGTTTGTCACGTGGATGCACCGGGTCAACAAGAGGGTGCGCCATCTTTCCTAGCTGGATATGTCTATCCTTCTATGGATCAGCTTGCTGAGATGCTTCCAGGAGTTGTTCAACAACTTGGTTTAAAGAGCATTATTGGAATGGGAATTGGAGCAGGCGCCTATGTCCTAACCAGATTTGCTCCCGATCATCCGTCAATAGTGGAAGGACTTGTTCTTATTAACATCAACCCCTGCGCTGAGGGTTGGATGGACTGGGCAGCAGCTAAAATTTCTGGTGGACTCATGCACTTCCGGATATGGTCATATCACATTTATTTTCAAAGGAGGAAATCCAAAACAACCACGATCTGATCGTGACTTATCGCCAACATATTTTGAATGGCATAAACCGGGACAATCTTCAACTTTTTGTCAAGTCCTATAACAGCCGAAGAGATCTAGAAATTGAGCGCCCGTTTCCTGGAGGACCTAATAATATTCTTAAGTGCCCATCGTTGCTCGTTGTTGGTGATAATTCCCCTGCTGTTGATGCAGTGGTGGAGTGCAACTCAAAACTGGATCCTACATAGACCACACTCTTAAAGATGTCAGACTGTGGAGGATTCCCACACGTTGTTCAGCCAGCAAAACTTGCAGAAGCATTTAAATACTTTGTTCAAGGCATGGGTTACATGTTTTCAGCAAGTATGACCCGGCTTATGAGGTCCCGCACAGCTTCTGGGTCCAGTGTAACGTCAATGGAAGGCAATAGAAGCCGATCCCTTACCGGAGAGGGTTCAAGAAGCCGTTCTCACACCAGCGAAGGCAACCGAAGCAGAACTCAAACTTCTGATTGCAAAAGAAGTCACACAAACTCCAATCTCACTCCAAACTCTGGTAGTAACGCTACACCCATGGAAGCCTCTTGCTAAGTC
Source organism: Lissotriton vulgaris (assembly GCF_964263255.1). Taxonomy (NCBI): domain Eukaryota; kingdom Metazoa; phylum Chordata; class Amphibia; order Caudata; family Salamandridae; genus Lissotriton; species Lissotriton vulgaris. The sequence continues at coordinate 416,798 of NW_028243192.1, read as the reverse complement.
AGTCTTCATCGTACTAATATTTCAGCTCTACTACTAAATGACTGACCACTGTGCATTGCATCTCGGATTGTTGTTTTTTTTACGAAGATCGTGGTTGGCCAGAGGTTTGCAGGGACCGAGTAAAATAATTGTTTGGCTAGTTAGTCAGAACACTGTTATAAGTCATCGTAAATACCTGGAGTTTATCACATAACCGATGCCAAAGCTTAAAACATTTGCCAAATGTTGTACAGATGATATGGAAACCAATTTTACATGACCCATTCACTTGTCTTCCTGTTTAAAGTTAGTCGCCTGCTCGTGTGAGCTTTTTGTCCCCGAACAGCAATGCATGACGGTTACTTATTTAAGTTATGGAACACCTAAACCTTGAGTTTCAGACTCTCATGTACATAATTAATTACACATATTACACTGTTTAAAAAGTTGTTCCTTTTCTAATTAAATAGTATACCTATTTTCTATACTGAATATATATATATATATGTACATTATTATAATATTGATAATTAACGTTGATTTATTTTTTGAAAAATCAAATCTTTGCACACAGTGTGCAAATTCCTAACGCAAAACTAAACGCTCCAATGCATTTGAATGTTTCATAAGGTGACGTCTTTAAATCTGTTTTTATTTTTAGCCATCTGGAATTTAAAATGTATTAAAGCACTATGATCTCCATGGCATTACTACTAACATTTGAACTCATGTGTATGTTTAGCGAATCATTCCTACTACAGTAGGTGGCACGCCATACAGTTCTTTCTAATATTGTGCGGAAATGTTTATAGCCAATAAGATTATATATTCTGCCGCATTCCATCTCATGACAGCGAAAGATGAAATTAAGCAACTTATCACTACTACAGTATGACTTGTGCATGCCAGTATGTTTCTAAATGGTTAGATGCAAGGTTTACATTTTAGTTGACAGCCAGTAACCTGCAGATAGGATGATTCTAAAACGCTCGTTTTGTAGAGAAACCTATTCACACATACCGCAAATGCTCACTTCTTAGGCAATGGCCATAATTTTTTTTGTTTGTTTTTTGTTACTAAGCCATATTTTTCTAAAATGCTGGGGTTGGATATATCTGTAAATACCGAGCTTTGTCTTACATTATAATGAGAGAGCCTTAGTATTTAAATGTTAGGATTACGAAAGCCCTGTCTGACTTCCAGTATGACAGTTCCAATTCAGCAGGATCATTTTAGATTTGTTTATGGCAGATATAAATGGGAGTGAGGGAAATGCTGTTGATGAGAAACTTGTATTTATTCAAGAAATAACACCAGCATTGTTTTCCCGCATAACTCGAAATAAAAAAGTTTGTTGGGGCACCCACAGAGATGGTCGCACTGGGCGCCAACAACTCGAAAGCCAGCCCTGCAGAGTCAGCAATCAACAAACTACCTCTCTTCCTTTGTGCTGGAAGTGCAGATGGCAGGCAGTGGTGGCGGCGAGTGAGAGGTGTGAAAACATTCCTGTAGCTTTGCTGCATAACAAAAGGGAAGGTCACAGGTGGTCAAGTACAGGGCCATTAGCACGTCAAAGCACTTGCACTTTGACATACCAATGGCTCTGCCATAGACAGGAGAGAGAGGGGAACTTCTTTTGTCCTCTCGTCCCGACCACCCTTGTCCCCCACGTCCCCCCCACTACAAAATCTGGGGGGGATATGTCCCCCGCGTCCCCCACACTTCCTACGCCCATGCCAGTCTGGGAAGAACATACGCCCACAATTGGAAAAAAGTTTTGCGGTTGCGTTTTCTCCATAAGGAAAAATAATTTGACTTTAGAAAAGAAATGAATGCATACTTAAAAAAAACAATGCATTTTTACATGCGTGAAAAAGCTTTTGTTTGGCCTTTAATGGTATTCATAAATGATCCAGGAGTTTACCTGGGATCCGGGGAATGTCATACCTTGTAGTCGTGATTTCCAATAAAAAGCCAGACTTTTATTTCAAAGGTAAGCAGAAATCTACAGGAGTAAATATGAACTGTTAGTGGTTGTGCTGGCAGTGCTCCCATATAATAAAGCTACAGGGCATTCCCCAGCATTTATTAATATAGTATAGTTGTCCCTTCACAATTGTGTGATATTGCTCTACATCTTGGTACCATTATAACATATGTTAGACAATGGGATATGGTTTGTATTTCTTCTAATGCCCTCTAATTTGACTGCCCATGCTGATTCTCTTACTTACCTAATTTATTTTCGTAGGATTGGTCAAGACTAGAACATGGTTTGGTGTCCTTCATTCTTATCTTAAGGTTAATGGGGGTACTTGACTTGCATTAACCAGAAATTCTAAAGAATCAGAGATTTCATCTTGAACCAGGTCTCTCATCTAGGTTCTTGTTGTTCCTGCATTCCTTTAATATCATAATATAAAGAGACCACTCTTCCTCTTTCCTCGTTTGGCAAGTACCAAATGGAATGGGTGCTTCTGTACTGCAGTCAGAAAGGGCTGCAGCAAGTGGAGAATTATATTATTCAACTTGCAGTATGCTGACATGGCAGGCACTTGTTTTTTCCGAAAAGATTTTTTTTGTTTTCTGCATTCCGATTAGTCAACAAAAGAACAAATTAACTACAGAAATACACGAGACAGGCACAAAAACAAATAAATGCAGAATAACCATTACCTCTGTCTTTATATGGATAGGATGTCATCACTGCCATGCCAATCTCTTAGTCCCAACTATACACTGGCATCCAGGATGCTCATCAGCCCTCGAACCATCTTGCTTATGTTCTTGGGATTGGGCCCCCACTTTCCATCCAATGTCTAACCTCCCCAGGTCTTATTGCACTTTTTGTGGGCAGCACCTTCCTGCATAAATTCTCTTTTTCATTACCATGCATGAACCCACCTGAGTGTGTCATTAATGTGCTATATGTGAGTGGAATAGCTTGTGTTACCATGTGCCCATCCAATAATCTCCCTTCTTAAGGGGAGATCGCCTTAGTTTCTTTCCCTTTAAGTATACGAGATCGTATTGCATGGTGCAACTGTATGCTATTATGTGGATAGCGAAATCCGCAGTACGCCACCCGCCAAGATTAGTGTCCTTTACGTTGGTCTATTTTACCAAAAATATGTGTCAGGTATGTTGTAGGGGCTGATTTGTAATATGTATATAAATCTGGGCAGTGCAAGTCTTTTGAATATTGCCGGACCCCTGTCGGGGTCCGGTTCAGAGGGTTCTTGCAGGTTGACAAGCGGGTTTTGAGCGCTGAGGGCGATGTGCCAAGCGCGCTCCAACCCCCCTCCCGAGACCCATGGTGCAAGTAGCGCCCAATTTTAAAGTGCTGATACACCCCTGAATTTGGGGGGTTTTTGGATTGAGCAATTTGCTCTCCTAACTTTTTAAGCACTTTTTCACCTTTTCCTTTTTTCACTTTCACGTCGGGGTCCGGTTCAGAGGGTTCTTGCAGGTTGACAAGCGGGTTTTGAGCGCTGAGGGCGATGTGCCAAGCGCGCTCCAACCCCCCTCCCGAGACCCATGGTGCAAGTAGCGCCCAATTTTAAAGTGCTGATACACCCCTGAATTTGGGGGTTTTTTGGATTGAGCAATTTGCTCTCCTAACTTTTTAAGCACTTTTTCACCTTTTCCTTTTTTCACTTTCACGTCCCCAGGTTAGGGTGGACTATTAGAGTGTCCATACCGCCGGGGTTTTAGTCCTGAAGAATGCCATGGTGAATATATACCACATTAAAGGCAGAAACATGTTGACTGATTAATTTTAAACTCGTGGTATTTAGCTGAATTTAAACAAAATCCTAATAACCTTGGCTCTTAAATTCAGACACATATGCCACTTACACGTGCTTTAGGGATCACTCATTAAAGTTTTTTTGATACCCTGTTAGTCACTTTTAAATTTATAATTTTCACAACACGTCCTCCCCACACGACCAGCTCCGCAGTCTTTCTGGCGTCGCAGCACACCGAAGAGACACTCGGTCTCTTCGGTGGGGCCCGATGATGAAGCATGACACTGACCAGGTCGGTGTGTGAGGGCTTTCCTACTCAAATAGAGTGACTGTGATCCCACTGAATTAGAGTGACTGTGATCTATACTATCCACCTATCTTTTCGCTCCTAATTTCTGGTACCCTTGTGCTTAACCAGACTAGACCTCTCTTCTTAAGTAAGCCATTTGCCATCATTAGTGACCAATATATGGTATTCCTCCATTTTAACTCAAATGCCCCTACACTGTTTATCTGTCGGGGTTAGTATGCATTCAACTTCCAAGTACAGGAGTTCCAAATGTAGTCCTTCCATCTGTCTGTCTCTCTCACTCTCTCTCTTATATGCCTCCAATAATATCATTTCATCTGTTACCATACATGTTTTCACTTCAACTTAATGCTTGCTAGTCTTCTTCAAATGTATTTCCTCCTTACTCATGAGTAGCCATTGAACCTTTCTAAACTCCCCCTCACCTGTTTCACTGACATTTCTAATCTCATAAGATGCGGGGAAGTTTAGACACCCCCTTGCTTTATACTCAGCCTCCACAAACCTGTGAAATGTAACCATTGGGTAAAGAAAATAGTCAATGTGTGAGAGTGATTCATGTGTACCGGAATTGTAAGAGAAGCTTCTATTCTGTGGGTGCAGTGTTCTCCATATTTCCAGCAATCCTAATGCTTGTGCAAAGCCTTCTAATTTCTCAGTCTTTTTTGCTACTCTGCAATTTATTACTCAGTCTGTCTAGTTGCAGGTTCAGGATTGCATTAAAATACTCACCTACAATTGTCAAAGCCCGCAGTAGATTGGCTATCATATGTTTCAGTTGTTTTAAGGTAGCAGTCTATAACCATGGGGGGGATTTATAGGTTTATCAACAATATGGCTTCCTCTTACCAGACACTAAGTACCGCTGTGTACTTTACAAACACATTCGTCCATATCGCGTGGGATGGAAAGCAACAGCTTTTTAAAGTAAGATTGCAACCCCTCTCAAGCAATAAACCCTGAGTGACACATTACTGTGCATTTCTCACATCCCAAAAAGAAAATCACATTTTGTCCCTTTCATATGTGTTTTCTGTAGAAAGAGCACACCCACTTCATGACATATCAACACCCTGGATAACAGTCCTCATTCAATTTTATTCCCTAATCCATTGGCGTTCCAATGTCTATGAGCACACCATCACACACGCATTTTCCTTTCATACTCCTGTAAAGTCCCATCCGCCTTGGAAAGTCCCTATGTCACCTGTTTGCCCCTCAGAATCTCGCACTGCTGACAACCCAATCACTTTACCCCAACCACCTCCCAACCTAGCTTACCACGTGGTGGTCATCAAACTGATTACATCTCCAATGCACGGAGTGTCTGTTACCCCAACAATAACACATCAACTCTTTAATTTAATATTGTGCCCGCCAGAGGCCTCTTCAAAGAGGTTTTCCAGTGGCTAAGGCAGAAGTGGACAAGAAACTTTGGGCCAGATGCGATTGCAAAACATGCATTTCCGATGCAGCAAACCCAATTTTGCAGTTCGGTAACCTGATATGGAATTGCGAAGTAGGTTTGCGATTCGCCCTTTGGGAGGGGTGTGTTTAGGGTGTCCCTTCCAAATAGCGAATCCTAACGGTATGCATGAATGTTTTGTGACACTGAATGCAGTTGCAAAACATTTGCAATTTACTCCCTACTTTAACCCCTTAAGCGCTGCCGTCGGCCAACGGTCGTCACGAGCGCTACCTCCCCAGTGCTGCGCACGATCGTTGGCTGACGGGCCAGCGCTCGTTATTCGAACGTTCAGCACTGGGTGCTGAACGTTCGAAGCAGCTAAGGTGTTAAGTAGGTGATAACCCATTCGCAAAGGGGAACCCTTCCCCATTGTGAATGTTAGCAAAATCATTTTATAAGAGCAGACAGTGGTCCTACGGGCCACTGCCTGCTCTTAAATAATTAAAAGAAAACTTTTCTTTTGTAACACATCCCGTTTTTCTTTAAGGGAAACCGGCTGCATTTAAAAAAAAAAGAATTGATTTATTTAAAAGCAATCACAAACATGGTGGTCTGCTGTGTCCAGGAGGCTAACATCCCTGTGATTCCTAGGGGGTCGCAAATTGCGACCTACTTCATTAATATTCATGAGGTATGTCGTTTGCGATCCCATATGAATCGCTAAAAGTGTTAACCACACTTTCATGCATTCTGTTTTGCGAATTCCTAATTGCCAATCGTAAAGATTCACTAATCAGGAAATCGCAAAACAGGGCCTTTATACATCTGGCCCTTTAAGAAGTTAAACCCCACTTTTAGCACTTTATGACCTCAAAAGTGGGCAATGTGTAATCTCACTATCTCCTCCTGAGGAATCCCCTATTATTTCTCTCCTGTTACTCTCTCCACCTGTGTTGCAACTATCAGAATCTCCAACAAAGTGCAAATTTGTTCACGCTGCCAGCCAGATATGCAGGCCCATATGCTAAAGTAAACCATCTGAGGCCATTTGGTTTATTATAGGTACAGTTTTATCTTCTTCAGGCTTAGAGCCTGGTTCCTCAATAGTGCTCCCTTCATTATTAGCGGGAGTGCTTTCCATCTGTTAGTCCCCTCCTTTTGAGCACCTCCACTGTTTTGGCATGTTCCACTTGTTCCTTTGTAGGCTGCGCATTTGCTTGTCTGCGAACAAAAACTGGCATGGACGTTTCTAATATTACAGTGCACCTACCAAACATAATCTATCTGACTATTAGACAAATGAAGCCTTGGTAATTCTACAACTGCAAGAGTTCTATGAGTGTGTCACTTTATAACACCATAAGTACTGCCCGTGTGATTACCGCACAAATAAGGCATTGCCTAGGACTACCGAGGCTTCAGGGACTGCAGAGGCCTACCCTGCATATTTAACTAAAGCCCCGGGGTGTTGTGATTCCCGGACTTCAGTTGGCCTCGAACACCCCGAACAATTAGTAAACAATACCCGGGAAGGTGGCGGTCCCCTAGGCTGCAAAACGTCTCTGTGCCCTTCAGTGCCTACTTTACATTTGACATTGAGATCCTCAGTCCTACACAGACCCCGCAATATAATAATTGGATTGGCCACGGAACATTACCCACCAGGGGCCTCATTTAAAAGAACGGGTGAGACCCTGATTTTTTTTGGTTTGTCTCTCTTTTTCTCTCCATTTTTACCATCCGCATCTCCTTTATTAAAGCGATATGAGGTTTTCCTCCTCTCGCTTCAAGTAGTCAAACAAGTATTTGCTATCACAGGGTGGACGCCATGCACCAGCCCTCTAATAACAAACACAAATGTCCCACAAATGCACACCCACGCGACATTTTATGAGCTGCGCCTGACATGTCGCCCTCCCTAGGACCATGATGCATTTGTTATTATAAACGCACACTAACACTACTTACACACATGTAGTACAGCAACCAGAATGTAGTGAAGAAGCAGAGGAAGCACAAAATCTAAAAGTATAAATCCTACCAGAAGTCGGATGACATAGTTCAATTAGCCGACGACCCTGGCATGAGTAGAAACAGCTACATGAAGAAAACGTGTCTTCAGCACAACGCAAGCAATTTTGAAATATTGGTGAGCGGTGCTTTCTTTTTACCTTTTCCTGCTCGTCGCCAAATTTATGTAGTGAAGAGGCAGACAGCAGTAGATCCAATAAGTAGATTTATTACAGAAAAACAAGACACCTGAAAAAGCCACCAACAGGAGCAGACAGCAAGGCAACCGTCTTCTCCAGCACGTGTACAAACTCTGCAAGGTTCCCCTCATGACAGCCCTACATTCTAACACTACATACTTAGATTCTAATAGAATTACATACTAACATTCTACTATGACTTACATTGGAATACTACACAGAGCACATGACTTTACAGCAATGAGCTCATGGTTTCATCCACGAGTATTGAGAGCGGTAGGGGTAAGTATTTCGCTTCCCACTCCCTAGTTTGTATAAACGCAAACTAACACTACTTCCACAGGTATGCTACAGCACCCAGAGCTTTACAGCAATGAGCTCACAATTTAGGTTCACAGTTTAATCCCCGAGTCTTCACACCAGTAGGGGTGAGTAGTTCTCTTCCCACTCCCTATATACTAAACGCATACTAACACTACTTAAACACTTATACTACAGCAGCTAGTATCCTACAGCGCCCAGAACCCATCACTTTACAGTAATCAGCTCGGTTTGATCCCTGAGTCATCACACCAGTAGGCGTGAGTACTTCGCTTCCCACTTCCGGTATAGTATAAACGCATGGTACAGGTCAGTAGTTCGCTTCCCACTCCCAGTATGGTTGAACGCCTACTAACACTACTTGCAGACATATACTACAGCGCCCGAGCCCATCCTTTTACAGCAATCACCTCGGTTTCATCCCCAAGTCTTCACACTAGTAGACGTAACTACTTCGCTTCCCGCTTCCGGTGTACTATCAACAAACAGTAGAGGTCAGTAGTAAGCTTCCCACTCCCTGTATGGTATAAATGCCTATGAAAACTACTTGCACACGTATGCTACAAACACCAGACCACATCACTTTACAGCAATGACCTCATAGTTTAGACTCTCGGTTTAAAGCCTGAGTGAAGCACCATATCATATCAGCACCATGTCACTCTGAGCAACACCGCACTTTCAGACCGGCAACAGTGACTACTTTGCTTCGCACTGCCCCACAAAGCTTACAGTGCTCCTACCCTCCTTTCCTACTTTTTTCGTGCTTTTTCCCCCTTATTCGCTTCAACTGAATCACAAAATGGTGGCCAACACTTCCTAGTTGCAACACCATCACAGCCAATAAGCAGCAAGCTCCTGTTCGTAACGCCTCAGACAATCAGATGGCAGAATTCCCAAATATCAATATTTGTAAATTTTGATATTTCTAAAAAACTACGGAACTGATTTACACCAAATAAACAATAGTGTGCTTTCTACACCAAGACCTGCCTCCCTGCTAAATTTGGGGTAATTCCGTTCACCCGTTCAAACTTTCTCCTTGTCTAAACCTTTCTATGGAAATTAACTTGGAGAAAACACGTTTTGGGACCCCCCTTTTATCTCAGTCTTCCCTTGATGAATCACCCCCAAACTTTCAACATAGGAGCTGATATGAAGAAAGAATTAGTTTTCAAAATTTCATGAGACGTCTTGACTTAGATCTAGGTTTACAAAATGTGGACATTAAATGGTTTGGACAAAGAGGATTGAAGTGGCACCAATTGTTGCCTTCGGTTAAAACCTGTTTGCATCTCCAACACCCTGACCTCATGACGGTGGACTGTTGTGGAAACGATCTAGGCATATTGACTGGCTTAGGTTTGGAAATGCTTATGAAGGACACCTTTGGACAATTGATGTTACTTTTGCCTCAAACTGTCTTTGTATATTCCAATAAATGCCAAAGACAGAAGTGAAAATGGTTCAAACAATTTTGTCCTCAGATTGAAAAATCTTGGAAGAAAGTCAACAAAGCTGTGTCTGCATACCTCAGAGACCACAAAATAGGCTCCATCTACAACAACATACGTTTTGATATGGCGGATTTATACAGAAGTGATGGAGTACACTTTACAGATCTGGGAAACCGAGTTTTCCTTAATAACTTGATGCTGTGCATCCGCACTTATATGTAGTTCCAACTAATGAACACAAGGGCTATTTTTAGAGCCACCCTATAACTTACTACTTAGGCCCGCTATTTTAGGACCAGATAATGGCAACTCCCGGACCCTCTCCAAAATGTATTCTCCACACAGCTGTGGCACAGTGGCTAGACCATCTCACTTTGCAGCACATAGCTCTCGCTTTGATCCCCAGTTCTACTCAACCATAAGGGTGAGTAATTTGCACTTTACAAAAAACTTTGCACTCTCTATACAACACCACCTAAGCATTATATACAAGTTGAACACGTGTGGTACAGCGCCCAGAGCACATGACTTCACAGCATAGCACACACAGTGTAGTCTCAGGGTTTCATCCCTGAGTCCAGCAGAGGCTCAATTTAACAGCATGGCACTCTAGGCAATACCTCAATTTAATTCTGTACCCAGCACTTTTAGAGCGGTAGGAGTCAGTAATTCAACGGCTTTACCCCGAGTCCTTCAGCATCTCCGCTTACGCCCCCAGCGCCATCAGACCCGTAGGAGTGAGAAGTTAGCACTTCACAAATACTGAATGTATTTGATACGTGCAAATTTACCTTTGCACTCCCTCTATAACACCCCCTAAGCACCAAACACAAGCTACAATGTTCGAAACAAAAGTTTATCCAAGTAGCTATAACTACATGCTGACACTACTTTGACAGATGTGGCACAGCGTCCAGAGCACATGACTTCACAGCACATGACACACAGTTTGGACTCATGCTTTCATCCCCGAGTACGGCAGCAGCTCAGCTTAGCAGCATGAGACTCTATACAGTACCTCACATATTTTCTGTACCCCAGGACTTTCAGAACAGTACGGCTCAGTAGTTTGTCCTAGTAGTTATAAAGTTATAAACACTTGCTGACACTACTTCCGCAAGTCTAGTGGAACGGCCACGGCACATGACTTCACAGCCTAAGACACACAATTTGGGCTCACACTTTAATCCCCGAGTCCCGCACCAGCTCGTTTTAGCAGCATCAGACTCTAGAAAATACCTCACTTAATTTCCATAGCCCACCACTTGCACACCGGTAGGAGTGAATACTTCACTTCACACCCCCTCTATAGCACATCCTAAACACCCCACAGTGGTTATAATGCTCCTACCCTTCTCTTTCCCACTTTTTCCGCCCTTTTTTCCCCCTTACGCACTTCAACAGAATCACAAAATGGCGGGCAATAATTCCTAGTTGCAACCGCTCACATCACTCGCAGCCAATCAGCAGCAAGCTCGTGCTCCCAACACTTCAGCTAATGAGATGGCAGAATGCCCAAATATCGATATCTGTAACTTTCGATATTTCTCCAAAACTACTGAACAAATTTACACCAAATAAACAAAAGTGTGCTTTCTAGACCAAGACCCTGCTTCCTGCCAAATTTGGGGTAATTCCGTTCACCCGTTCGACCTGTAGCCTTGTCTAAAGTTTCCTATGGAAATTAACATGGAGAAAACACATTTCGGGACCACCTTTTTTCTCAGCCCCCCTTGACCAATCACCCCCCCAAACTTTCAAAATAGGAGCTGATATCAACAAAGAATTCGTTTAGAAAATTTCACACTGATTTGTCAATCGGCGCCAAAGTTATTGGGAATAGAATGTTGCTATTTTCCTATGGTAACTAGGTCTTAACTGTAACTACCTAGGTAAAATATATATATATATATATATATGAACAGCAAACTCCCAACTGCTCTGGGCGCAGTTACAGGCGGGCGCAGACCTCGAAGCAATCCCTCAGATCAGAAAAGATGAGCCAGCACAACAGAGATATTTAGTTGTAGCAGTGCATTTAATAGGCAGTGAATAGTGCAGAGCAAGTGCCCTCCATGACGCGTTTCGCCCCGCGGACGGGGCTTGGTCAAATGACGCGTCAGGAGTAGGCGGTGGATTAAATCACAAATAAAAGCCCAAACACCTAAAGAAACAGGTAGCAAGGGTCAAATAACAACGTTAACTGGCAATTAAATTCATGTGATAACGTGTCCATAAACAATATTCAAAAATTATAGAATATTGAGAAACAATTAGAGCATAGTGCTCATAGGCGGCCAAATCTAATAATTGATATTAAAAAAGAGAAAAATTCATATTAGTGATAGAACATATATATATATATATATATATATGGGTCAATTTCTGTTTCCAGTTGAAACCACAGAAGTAACGGACCACCACACGGCTCTCAGAGTGTCACAGCGAACTTTTATTATCCATTTTGTCAGCAGTTCAGGTAGGCATGACGCGTTTCGGGCAGGCGACTGCCCTTGATCACATAACGGAAATGCAGTTAGTGTCACTTTAAATAGAGCACACACTCATTTTTTTACTTCTATGATAACACCACGTGTTCTATTGGTCAAAACATAGAAAACGGACTTTTAAAAGTGTTAAAGTGTTTTACATGTGCACGGAAAAATTTTGGTAACTTTGCCAACATGGCTTTGAACTCATAGCAGCATATTTTATCTTGCACAACAAATAGAATATTTTCAATATAATTCAATTTGCAACGAACATATAACCACTTAAATGCGTGGTGACTTGTGTAGATTTAGACTGACTCCTGTCATATATGTTCTATCACTAATATGTTCATATATATATATATATATATATATATTCTTTAGGCAAAGAATGGACCCAGCCCAGCTCCAGTGTGCAGCCAGGAGGTCCAGATACACCACAGCACAAACAGGGTCCAATACTCGATTTTCAGGTAAGGTACATTTTTATTTTCACAACACCATCGTGCAGACAAGGAAGACGGTCAACGCGTTTCGGCGATTGCCTTCAACTGGACCATAGAGTCCTGCAGTCCAAACAGTCCATTTAAAGTGATAAGTGCAAAAAGTCCCTTCTTCATTTCCTTTAAAAATAGACTAGACTGTTAACCCTGCTAATCTGTTATTTTTCAGTGGCCATTTCAAGCATCCATTTATGTGCACACTTTTACAAGCAGAAAAACATACCGGTAAAGTACCCTATGTCAAGAGAGGCAATTTCAAATTTCATTTGAGCACCATCACTCTCATTTTAAATTCATGTTTAAAATACAAATTTATAAAATTACATAAAAGCGGAAATGTGGGTACTATGTACAATGTATTCGCAATAACTATCCTAAGATTTTACAATAAAATTCATAGCAAGACCAGGAAGAATAAGGGGGAAGGTAGACAATGTAAAGAGAAAGGTAACAATTATCTATCGGATCGGTCAATAAGCGAATTTACTAATAAAGTGCCATGTGCATTGTGCAAAATAACATATGTAAACATTTTGTGTGCAAATAACTTTTATGTGCAAAAACGCATTCTTTTCCTTGACCAGTCCTATGTCCTTTCCCTTACAAAGTCTATCCTTTCTATCTGCATATGTAGAAGAATGGAGGAACAACAAAGTTACTAACTCCCTGTGTTTTGATCAGGCTGAATTAGACTTTCATGAAACAAGCACAGTGAGCGACATATTTAAGATTTTTCAAATTTTTGGGAAATAAAGTAAAAGAATAAATATATCAACTTCGTTCGATCCTTCAATATGCTTTACCCTAACACCATGCTTTTATTTTATCCGCATATGTTATACTCCTGTCATTTTCTTATTTGCTGTCCGAGTTTTTGAATGGTTATTTATCATAGGGGTATTGTTGCATGATACATAGATTTTTTTCATGATACATAGATTTTTTTTCCTCCCACTGCCCATCAAATCAACATTTTCTACATGTGTTATCCAGAGATGTTATTCTTTTACAAATGCACATATAGTTCCGCATCCAAGTTATGTCCAAAGGGATTCTCTGTACCCAGCGCCAGGATGAACCTTGATTCTGCTCTTCTTAAGTCTAAGGTTCTATCTCCTCCTCTTTCATTTGGTTTTATCAATTTTGCACCAAAGAATTTGAGTTCTTGATTATTACTAGAGTGTTTCTCCAGAAAGTGTTTGGCCATTGGATAAGCGAGATCCTGATTCTTAATTGCCCTTAGATGTTGTAATATACGTAGTTTCAATTTATTTATTGTGCTTCCGACGTATAGTTTGTGGCATCGGCATTGCAGGATATAAACTACAAATTGGGATTCACACGTTATGTGATCAGTGATTTTTTCTTTATTTCCGTTTTGTAATTGATATTAGAGAGTGTTTTTGCCGTGCTCACAGGCTTTGCATTTTGAGCATTTCCAAAAGCCAGGTGTTGTTAGCCATGATTTTTTGCCATTCTCATTGTATGGATTGATGGTGGATAGATGACTTTGTTTGGGGATGTCACTCAGAGAAGCTGTCTTCCTGTATGTTATTTGGGGAGTTGGTCGAAGTGTTTTTTTCAATGATTCGTCTAACATCAGGATTTTCCAATTTTTCTTAATAATCTTTTTCAGACTTCGATTTTCTGAGTTAAAGTCCATGATGATGCAAGTTGTTTCTTCATTTTCCACCTTCTCCGATGTTTCCAGTAATGTGGATCGTGGTCTTTCTTTGATTTTTGTTTTTGCCTCTTCAACAATCTCCATAGGATATCCTCTTGCCAAAAATCTTAAGCCGGTATCTTCAATGGTTTGTTCTTTGTCCTCATCTTCCGAGCAGTTTCTTTTTACACGGAGCATCTCTCCATATGGGATGCTCCACTTTAAATGTTCGGGGTGACCGCTGCTGGCATGAAGAACACTGTTAGTGGCAGTAGGTTTCCTATGTATTTTTGTGCAAAACCGTTGATTTTTGACAAAGACTTCCACGTCTAAGTAGGTCACTCTGATGTTGCTGCTTGATGATGTAAATGTTAGCTTTTGGTCATTGTGGTTTAGATCATTTAAGAATTCTGAAAACTTTTAATAGCGGTTCCAGTTTACTTAGTTTCAAGTTGCCACAGTTCTTTGTAGCAATTAAGCAATCTTTTGGGCCTTCTGCCCAGGTTCAACAAGGTTCAGTGTCTCGTAGCGCCTCAATGCGCGTTCCGCTGACTCCGCTCGCCTCAGAGAGGAGATCGGGCCCGGCCGGCCAAAGCTCACGCTTCCCGCGTGGGCCTCGAGGACGAGGAGCAGTGCGAGCCTCGGTTTCAGAGGCGGCTCGCGTTGAGGAACAGGCAGCGCGGTGCGAGCTCAGGTCTCTGAGTACCTTGTTGGGTGCAATCCGGCTTCTGCTTTCAGTGTGAGGGGCAGGCACATCAGACGCTCCACAGGAGGTGGAGCCAGCATTGTGTAGACAGGGGCAGCCAGAAGTACCTTGTTGATGGGGCTGCGCCCTTCCTGTGCCAGGTGTCGGCTGAGTCATCAGTCGCTCCCCAGGAGGGTGGAGCCAGCATTGTGGTGGCAGAGTACAGCTAGATTCAGAGTCAAGAGCCCCTCCTACCTCCCACTAAGGTGTAATCTTCGCATTCACCACCTGTCATCCCCCAGCCCTGTCACTCACACATCCCAGACAGTCAGATACACATACCAGCAGAGGCGGGCTGAAATGGTTAGGCAAGCAAATGCTAACTTTCTAAAAGTAGCATTTGCAAACACAGGATATTAAAATAAACTTTACTAAAAGAAATATTTTATTATTCTGGGTTCAGGCATACTAAACATGACTCTCTACCATGCTCCCTGAGCCTGCTGGGATTATAGAGTGTATAAATTCCAGCAGCCCATTCTGGCGTAAGGGAAGCAGGTAGCCTTACAATAGTGAAATACGAATTTAGTTGTAATTCACTACTAGGACATGCCACGCACATAAGGGCTTGTCCTACCTTACACTTACAATGCACCCTGCCCTCAGGCCTACCATAGGGGTGACTGATATGAAGTTAAGGGAAGGTTTTAGAGGCTGGCAAGTGGGTGCACTTGCCCAGCCAGCGTGACAGTACGCGACTGCACGCAGGTTCTGCAATGGCAGTTCCTAGACACATTTTACGGCTGCTTCTGTGGGTGGCGCAACCAGCGCTGCAGGCCCACTAGCAGTATTGGCATTCACAAGCCCTGGCACTCCTAGTGCACTTTACTAGGGACTAACAGTAAATCCAATGAACCAATCATGGACATCAATCACATGTACAATTTACAGTAGGGAGCACTTGCACTGCGGCACGGGTTGGCCGTGGCGCAGTGCCCTGAGTAGCGGAAAACCAGCAAAACATCGGAGGCACACCAGCAAAAAGTGGAAGGGAAACTCACGCCAAGGTGCCAGGTCTAACACGTGTCCCCTTCAGCTGAAATGTGGGGGGAACTACCCTTCCCCAGGGAGTTCCACACCACTAAGGCGGAAAAATCTGGACAGACCATCAGCATTGGCGTGATCTGTGCCAGGGCGGTGTTCCACCGTAGAGTCCATACTCTGTAAAGAAATGGACCACCTCAACAGTTTCGGGTTCTCACCCCTCATCTGCATCAACCATCTGAGGGGCCTGTGGTCCGTCTGAACTCGGAAGTGAGACCCACACAAGTAGGGTCTTAGCTTCTTCAGCACCCAGACCACAGCAAATGCTTCTCGCTCTATTGCACTCCACCTACTTTCCCGTGGAAGTAACCTCCTACTGATGAAGGCTACGGGTTGGTCAAAGCCCTCCTCAGTCATCTGTGAGAGAACAGCCCCTACACCATGCTCTGAAGCGTCTGTTTGCACTATGAATTCCTTGGAGAAATCAGGAGCCAGGACCACGGGCGCCGTGCACATGGCAGTCTTCAGGGTGTCAAAAGCCTTCTGACAGGTGTCCGGCCAAATCACATTCCTGGGCTGCTTCTTAGAAGTCAGCTCTGTCAAGGGGGTCACAATCGTGCCATAGCCCTTGACAAACCTCCTGTAATACCCAGTGAGCCCCAGGAAGGCTCTCACTGCAGTCTGGGTCTTGGGGGGTTCCCAAGCCAGGATGGTCTCGATTTTGGGTTGCAAGGGTGCCACCTTGCCAATCCCCACTTGGTGTCCAAAGTACACCACGGAACCCTGCCCAATCTGGCACTTGCTTGCCTTGATTGTGAGGCCTGCTCTGCGCAGGGCCATCAACACTTCCCAGAGGTGTCGCAGGTGTTCTGGCCAGGTGCCACTGAACACCGCGATGTCATCCAGGTAGGCGGCACTGAACTCGTCCAGCCCAGCCAACACCTGGTTGACCAATCTCTGAAAGGTGGCAGGGGCATTCTTCATTCCCAATGGCATAACCCGGAACTGGAAATGCCCATCTGGTGTAGTGAATGCTGACCTCTCCTTTGCCCCATCGGTCAAGGCGATCTGCCAGTACCCAGACGTTAAATCAAACGTACTGAGGAACCGGGCAGCCCCTAGCCGATCAATGAGCTCATCAGCTCTGGGGATGGGGTGCGCGTCAGTCTTGGTGACTGAATTGAGTCCTCTGTAGTCCACACAGAACCGGAGTTCAGGTGTGGCTCCCGGCGCAGCAGCCTTTGGGACCAAGACCACGGGGCTGGACCAAGGACTGCTGGAAGACTCAACCACCCCAAGGGCAAGCATCTTGGAGACCTCCTCCTTGATGCAGGCCCTGACCCTGTCAGTCACTCTGTAAGCCTTATGCTTCACAGGTAAGCTGTCTCCTGTGTCCACATCATGGACGCACCAATCTGTGACATTAGGAACCAGGGAGAACAGATCTGGAAACTGCCCCAGCAACTGGCGGCAGTCTTCCTGTTGTTCGGGGGTCAGGGTGGGTGAGAGGTTAACTCCATCCACTGACCCATCTTTCTCACAGGCCACTAAGAGGTCAGGAAGAGGCTCAGACTCCTCCTCCATTCCATCATCAGTTGCCAACAACATGCCCACTTCGGACCTTCTTAAGTGGGGCTTGAGGCGGTTGACATGTAGGACCCTCAAAGGGTTCCTGGGCGTCTTCATGTCCACCAAGTATGTCACGGGGCTCTTGCGCTCCACAACCTCAAATGGACCTGTCCACTTATCCTGAAGGGCACAGGGTTCCACTGGGGCCAGGACATACACCTCTTGTCCAGGCTGAAGCTCGACCAGAGTGGCATTCTGGTCGTACCACCGCTTCATCTCCTCCTGGCTGGCTTCCAGATTTGCCTCGGCAAGTTGTCTGAAGCGCCTGGTTTGGTTTCTGAAGGCCAGCATGTAGCTATATACATTCTGGGGAGGTTTCCTGGGAGATTGCTCCCAGCCTTCCTTTACCAAACTCAGTGGTCCTCTCACGGGGTGACCGTACAGCAGTTCAAAGGGGCTGAACCCTAGGGACTTCTGTGGCACCTCGCGGTATGCAAAGAGCAGGCATGGTAAGAGGACGTCCCACTTACGCCTCATTGGACCTTCCAGGCCCATGATCATGCCCTTCAGGGTTCGGTTGAATCTCTCAACCAACCCGTTTCCTTGGGGATGGTAAGGTGTGGTGAACTTGTAGGTTACACCACACTCTTGCCAAAGGGACTTCATATACTTGGATATGAAGTTGGTCCCCCTGTCGCTCACCACCTCTAGAGGGAATCCTACTCGTGAGAAAATTCCCATCAGCGCACGTCCCACCACGGGAGCCGTCACTGTCCTCAGAGGGATGGCTTCAGGGTACCGGGTGGCATGATCCACCAAGACCAGGATGAACCTGTTGCCCATGGCTGTCTTGGGGTCCAGAGGCCCAACAATGTCAATACCCACTCGCTGGAATGGCGTACCGACCACAGGGAAGGGTTGGAGGGGAGCCTTGTTCTTCCCTCCGCTCTTCCCACTTGCCTGGCAAGTCGGACAGGTCCTACAATGAGCATCTGAGCTCTTGTGCATTTGGGGCCAGTAAAAGTGGGTGACAAGCCTGTCATAGGTCTTGTCCATCCCCAAATGTCCTGCTAAAGGCACATCGTGAGCCAGTCCCAGTAGGAAGGCTCTGAACTTCTGGGGTACCACCAGCACACGGGCTGACCCAGGTTCAGCAGCCTTAGGCTCTGAATACAGGAGGTCATTCTCCCAGTACACATAATGTGTTTTGGCCTGAACACCATTGGCCTGGTCTGCAGCCTGCTGCCGCATACCCACGAGAGAAGGGCATTCTTTCTGCTCCCTGCAGAATTCCTCCCTGGAGGGTCCTCCTTCTTGCTGCCAATGGGTCAGCTCAGGCAGGTCCCCCAGTTCGGCGATCTGTTCCCCAGTAGGCTCCAGGGCATCCCCCTCAAGGTCTGCTTCCTCCTGGACCGTGGGAACTTCAGGGGCCGGTTTCCCGCGCCCCCTGCGCCTTCTCCCTAAGGCCGGTTCCTGGGCCTCTCCTTCAGGCCCCAGGACCTCTTGATCACCCCTACTGGCTGCCATCGACCGGGTGGTCACGCACGCCCAGTCAGGTAGACCCACCATCTTCAGGTGAGTCGTCTTCTCCACCTTTTCCCAAGGGGAGTGCTCCAAGTCATTCCCTAGCAAACAGTCAACAGGCATAGTTTTCCTCACACAGACCTGCAGAGAACCAGAGACCCCCCCCCCACTCGAAGGGAACTTGAGCCATCGGACACTGACTCTCTGAATTATCAGCGTTGATAACCCTACAGTAGGCATGGGGTACAACCTGCTCTTGAGACACCAGGTGCTGCCTCACTGCAGTCACACTGGCTCCTGTATCTCTAAGAGCCTCAGCTTCCCTACCATTGATGATCACCACCTGCCCATATTTCTTAGTGTTAGAGGGCAGGTAGTTTGTAGGGACCATCTCACTGTCTACTAGCGAGACTAGGGTCATCTGAACGGGATCTCCACCCCCCGGGACCATCACTTCTTCTCCTAAGTGAACACTAGTCACTTGACGGGGCGGAGCACCAGTGGGTGCTGGTTTTCCAAACAGGCGACACTTGGGGTCACTGGATATGTGCCCCGGCTCACCACCTTTGAAACAATTGAAGGGCCCCTTTGGAACAGGTCTACATGTCGGGGCCCCACTCTGCTTTGGGGGTGGGGGAGGCTGAGAACCTTTCTGCTGGTCCCCTTGGGGATTACTTTGGGGGCCTTTTTGGAACCCTTTCTGTTTTCCCTTGTCCCCCCCACTCTTCTGCTGGGGACCCTGCCCACCCTTGGCGGAGTCTCCCACTGGACCCTTGTGGACCCTGGTGCTGAGCCAGCGGTCCGCCTCCTCAGCAAGCTTCCTCGGGTTGGACAGCTTGCTATCAATCAGGTGCTGGCGTAGCTCAGGAAAACAGTGATCAGACAAGTGCTCCCATGCAATTAAATCAAAGAGACCTTGAAAATCATCCACTTTGCTACCCTTCACCCAACCATCCAGTGCTCTGCAAAAAAAAGTCACATACTCCACATACGTATTCCCAGGCCGCTTAGTACACCCCCTAAACTTCTGTCTTACATTTCAGGGGTAAGCCCATACCTGTTCATTAAAGCTTCTTTCATGTGGGAATAGGATCTTTGGTTTTCAACGGGCAAATCTAGCAGGGTGTCTCGCCCTTCGCTAAGGAACCTTCCCCACAACCCCGCTCCCCAATCCTTGTCAGGGACCCGGTGGGAGGACATGGCTACCTCGTATGCCCTAAACCACTGTCCTATGTCATCCCCCTTAAAGAACTCTTTAACTACATCTTTGGGGATGTGCACTCTTGACTCTACCTGCACCGGCGTTGTGCTGCCACCAGAGGGAGGATTCTCCAAGCTTCAATCAATCAATCAATCAAAGACATTTATAGAGCGCACTACCTACCCGTAGGGTCTCGAGGCGCTGGGGGGGGGGGGGTGCCGTTACTGCTCGAACAGCCAGGTCTTGAGCTTCTTCCTGAAGGAGAGGTGGTCTTGGGTCAGGCGCAGGTCGGCAGGGAGGGAGTTCCAGGTCTTGGCGGCCAGGTAGGAGAAGGACCTTCCTCCTTTGGTGGCTCTGCGGATGCGTGGGACGGCGGCAAGGGCGCGGCTGGCAGATCGGAGGTGGCGTTTGGGAGCGTAGAAGTTGATTCGGTTGTTGAGGTAGCTCGGGCCTTGATCGTGTAGGGCTTTGTGTGCGTGGGTGAGGAGCCGGAAGGGTATTCTTTTGTTGACGGGGAGCCAGTGCAGGTCTCTCAGGTGTCCGGAGATGTGGCTGTTCCGTGGGATGTCGAGGATGAGTCTGGCTGAGGCGTTCTGGATCCGCTGGAGTCTCTTCTGGAGCTTGGCGGTGGTTCCGGCGTAGAGTGCGTTGCCGTAGTCCAGTCGGCTGGTGACGAGGGCCTGGGTGACGGTCTTCCTGGTCTCCGTGGGGATCCACCAGAAGATCTTCCGAAGCATGCGCAGGATGTTGAAGCACGACGAGGAGACGGCGTTGACTTGCCTGGTCATGGAGAGGGAGGAGTCCAGGATGAAGCCCAGGTTGCGTGCGTGGTTCGTTGGCTTGGGTGCGGTGCCCAGGGCGGGGGGCCACCAGGAGTCGTCCCAGGCGGAGGGCGAGGAGCCCAGGATGAGGACCTCCGTCTTGTCTGAGTTCAGTTTCAGGCGGCTCGTCGTCATCCACTCGGCTACCTCTTTCATCCCTTCGTGCAGGTTGGCTCTGGCGGCGGCGGGGTCGTTGATCAGGGAGAGGATCAGCTGGGTGTCGTCGGCGTAGGAGATTATGTTGAGGTTGTGTTGGCGTGCGATGGCCGCGAGGGGGCTCATGTAGACGTTGAAGAGTGTCGGGCTCAGCGAGGATCCTTGAGGGACGCCGCAGATGACTTCGGTGGCCTCTGACTTGTACTGAGCTTCTCTCCTTGAGAGTCATCTCCCTCATTTTCAACTCATAATCCATTTGGTGCTTTCGCTCTTCCAGCGCCATTCTTTTGGTTTCAAGCTCCAGTTGGATTTTTAATTCTGCCAGCTTTCTTTCATGATCCCTGGTTTCCTTCCTGTCTGCCAGCTCCTCTGGCGACAGGCCTCTGCCAAAGCTGTGCACGCTGTCTGGTTTTTCGAGATCCACCAGATCCACAGGTGCATTCTGATCCTCAGGTGCATTCTGATCCTCAGGTGCATTCTTATCCTCAGGGGCCTTTCTAGACTCTATCCAGGCCTTCAGGGCTTTGTAGAGTTCTGGTTTGTTTCTACACCCTGCGTGTGGAACCTTGAGCTTCTTGCAAAAAAACTTCAATTCACTTCTTGTGTAATTATCCAGTTTCGCTGCATCCCATTCCACCTCCAACATCTCAGAGGTCGTGGATTCCGCTCCATCAAGGCTCTTCGCGCCCGGCATGGTTTCTGTACTAGGGATCTTCTCTTGGCAAGATTAAAAACAAAGTCTGTGGCTAAGTTACTGGACTGTAATCACTGTGCAATGGTCAGAAGTTAAGGTATAAACACTGCAAATGTAAATTCGAAAATCCTCACCGCTGCGTCCAATGTAGGAAGGGGGAGTCTCTAGTTGGCGCAGTGCGGCACTGGCGACAAGCAGGGACTCTCTCTTCCTCGTCAGGGCTGAGGGTTACCGTCAAGACAACCTCTGCTTACCCTCTAGTTAGTGTGGCTTAAGCAGTCTCAGGCTAATCTCTGGGGCACATAGGGTTAAACATTTGCAATATTACACCATCACAACCAACCCACCACACAATGACACCAAACTGTATTTTGTAAAAATATATATCTTTATATAAATTTCAAGCAGGCTTGTAAATACAGTTGTCAAACTTTCAATAGCGGTTCCAGTTTACTTAGTTTCAAGTTGCCACAGTTCTTTCTAGCAATTAAGCAATCTTTTGGGCCTTCTGCCCAGGTTCAACAAGGTTCAGTGTCTCGTAGCGCCTCAATGCGCGTTCCGCTGTCTCCGCTCGCCTCAGAGAGGAGATCGGGCCCGGCCGGCCAAAGCTCACGCTTCCCGCATGGGCCTCGAGGACCAGGAGCAGTGCGAGCCTCGGTTTCAGAGGCGGCTCGCGTTGAGGAACAGGCAGCGCGGTGCGAGCTCAGGTCGCAGGACGCTCGCACCGGGAGGACACAGAACACAGTACCTTGGGGGAGACTTGGTGAGGCGCAGGTTAAGGCGTCAGTCCGCGTCGCGTTGTCTTCCGTCTGGCTTGGAGCGAGCGGCGGCTCGGCTCTGGCTCGTGGGTCGACGTTGCTGTGCGGGCCGGGTTGCACGGGGCCAGCGCCTCGGGGATTCTGATCAGGAGGGCGCACTCAGGGGACAGCGCTCCTCGGCGCAGGCCTCTATTACTCCAGGCGACGTTCAGGTACCCCACGCAACAGCTGTTTCTCGGACAGCGGCGGCGCGTTCAGGGGCACACGACACGAAGGGGGCAAGCAGGCCCCGGGCGCCCCTTCTCTTCACGTTGCGAGCTGCCGCTCGGGGTCAGTCACTGTGCTCGGATCAGCTGGGCTGATCTTTACGATGCTTCTGGGCCAGGCAGGCGGCAGTCACTTTGTTTAGAGCGAAGGCAGCTCCCAGAGCGTTGCTGAAGAGCGCGATGGTCACAGTGCGCTCCGCTTTCTTGGAGAGGCTTGCTGAGGGGAGACAGCGTCTCGCAGTGGTTCCTCTGTCAGGGGGTAGCGCCCACTGTTCCTGGGGCGCTGGTCAGGGGGCAAGTTCACAGGCAAGCCCTTGGAGATCTCTCAGCAAAGTTTGGCACAAAGTTTCACAAAGCAAAAGTCTTCTTGTAGTCTTTTCTTTCCTCTCCTTCTGCAGCAAGGCACCAGACACAGGCCAGAGACAGCACTCCTCCTTGTCCTTCCAGGTCCTTCTCTTCGGGCAGAGTTTCTTCTGTAGCACAAACAGGATCTAATTTACAAGGAGCAGGGCTCCTACTTTTACACCCAGTTTCTTTTGTTCTTGCAGGCCAGGGGGGCCTTTGTATAGCCACTTTCAGTCTCTGAGTACCTTGTTGGGTGCAATCCGGCTTCTGCTTTCAGTGTGAGGGGCAGGCACATCAGACGCTCCACAGGAGGTGGAGCCAGCATTGTGTGGACAGGGGCAGCCAGAAGTACCTTGTTGATGGGGCTGCGCCCTTCCTGGGCCAGGTGTCGGCTGAGTCATCAGTCGCTCCCCAGGAGGGTGGAGCCAGCATTGTGGTGGCAGAGTACAGCTAGATTCAGAGTCAAGAGCCCCTCCTACCTCCCACTAAGGTGTAATCTTCGCATTAACCACCTGTCATCCCCCAGCCCTGTCACTCACACATCCCTTACAGTCAGATACACATACCAGCAGAGGCGGGCTGAAATGGTTAGGCAAGCAAATGCTAACTTTCTAAAAGTAGCATTTGCAAACACAGGATATTAAAATAAACTTTACTAAAAGAAATATTTTATTATTCTGAGTTCAGGCATACTAAACATGACTCTCTACCATGCTCCCTGAGCCTGCTGGGATTATAGAGTGTAATAATTCCAGCAGCCCATTCTGGCCTAAGGGAAGCAGGTAGCTTTACAATAGTGAAATACGAATTTAGTTGTAATTCACTACTAGGACATGCCACGCACATCAGGGCTTGTCCTACCTTACACTTACAATGCACCCTGCCCTCAGGCCTACCATAGGGGTGACTGATATGAAGTTAAGGGAAGGTTTTAGAGGCTGGCAAGTGGGTGCACTTGCCCAGCCAGCGTGACAGTACGCGACTGCACGCAGGTTCTGCAATGGCAGTTCCCAGACACATTTTACGGCTGCTTCTGTGGGTGGCGCAACCAGCGCTGCAGGCCCACTAGCAGTATTGGCATTCACAAGCCCTGGCACTCCTAGTGCACTTTACTAGGGACTAACAGTAAATCCAATGAACCAATCATGGACATCAATCACATGTACAATTTACAGTAGGGAGCACTTGCACTGCGGCACGGGTTGGCCGTGGCGCAGTGCCCTGAGTAGCGGAAAACCAGCAAAACATCGGAGGCACACCAGCAAAAAGTGGAAGGGAAACTCACGCCAAGGTGCCAGGTCTAACATAAACATTTTGTGTGCAAATAACTTTTATGTGCAAAAACGCATTCTTTTCCTTGACCAGTCCTATGTCCTTTCCCTTACAAAGTCTATCCTTTCTATCTGCATATGTAGAAGAACGGAGGAACAACAAAGTTACTAACTCCCTGTGTTTTGATCAGGCTGAAGTAGACTTTCATGAAACAAGCACAGTGAGCGACATATTTAAGATTTTTCAAATTTTTGGGAAATAAAGTAAAAGAATAAATAAATCAACTTCATTCGATCCTTCAATATGCTTTACCCTAACACCATGCTTTTATTTTATCCGCATATGTTATACTCCTGTCATTTTCTTATTTGCTGTCCGAGTTTTTGAATGGTTATTTATCATAGGGGTATTGTTGCATGATACATAGATTTTTTCATGATACATAGATTTTTTTTCCTCCCACTGCCCATCAAATCAACATTTTCTACATGTGTTATCCAGAGATGTTATTCTTTTACAAATGCACATATAGTTCCGCATCCAAGTTATGTCCAAAGGGATTCTCTGTACCCAGCGCCAGGATGAACCTTGATTCTGCTCTTCTTAAGTCTAAGGTTCTATCTCCTCCTCTTTCATTTGGTTTTATCAATTTTGCACCAAAGAATTTGAGTTCTTGATTATTACTAGAGTGTTTCTCCAGAAAGTGTTTGGCCATTGGATAAGCGAGATCCTGATTCTTAATTGCCCTTAGATGTTGTAATATACGTAGTTTCAATTTATTTATTGTGCTTTCGACGTATAGTTTGTGGCATCGGCATTGCAGGATATAAACTACAAATTGGGATTCACACGTTATGTGATCAGTGATTTTTTCTTTATTTCCGTTTTGTAATTGATATTAGAGAGTGTTTTTGCCGTGCTCACAGGCTTTGCATTTTGAGCATTTCCAAAAGCCAGGTGTTGTTAGCCATGATTTTTTGCCATTCTCATTGTATGGATTGATGGTGGATAGATGACTTTGTTTGGGGATGTCACCCAGAGAAGCTGTCTTCCTGTATGTTATTTGGGGAGTTGGTCGAAGTGTTTTTTTCAATGATTCGTCTAACATCAGGATTTTCCAATTTTTCTTTATAATCTTTTTCAGACTTCGATTTTCTGAGTTAAAGTCCATGATGATGCGAGTTGTTTCTTCATTTTCCACCTTCTCCGATGTTTCCAGTAATGTGGATCGTGGTCTTTCTTTGATTTTTGTTTTTGCCTCTTCAACAATCTCCATAGGATATCCTCTTGCCAAAAATCTTAAGCCGGTATCTTCAATGGTTTGTTCTTTGTCCTCATCTTCCGAGCAGTTTCTTTTTACACGGAGCATCTCTCCATATGGGATGCTCCACTTTAAATGTTCGGGGTGACCGCTGCTGGCATGAAGAACACTGTTAGTGGCAGTAGGTTTCCTATGTATTTTTGTGCAAAACCGTTGATTTTTGACAAAGACTTCCACGTCTAAGTAGGTCACTCTGATGTTGCTGCTTGATGATGTAAATGTTAGCTTTTGGTCATTGTGGTTTAGATCATTTAAGAATTCTGACAAATAGTGTTGATCTCCTTCCCACAAGACAAATAAATCATCAATATACCTTATCCAGGTTTGTATACTAGACTTGTACTTACTTCGTAGTATGTTTTCCTCCCATACTGCCATAAAAAGATTTGCGTATGTGGGGGCAACAGATGTTCCCATAACAGTACCCTGCCTTTGGAGATAAATTTCCCCATTGAAGAGAAAAACATTGTGAGTTACAAAAAAGAAAGTGGTTTTAAATATCTGATGGGTCGTCCAATAAACCATTGTGCCAAGTTTCTTTAGGGGGAGTTCTTACACAATTGGCTGCTGATCCGGGTTCTCCTTTCACAATTATAGCTCAACACATTTGGGATGAACAGTTTGTTTCCCAGATTGGTGGGTGGTTAGAACCTCCTGACATTGCTCCAGAAAGTTATTCTGGAGAAAAGATTGACATTTTGAGTTTTAGGGTGTTGGTCTTCAGATTTAAGGGAAGACATGCCACTTGCAAGTTGTACATTTCTAAGGATGGGCCGTCCGTTTTAGGAAGGAAAGACCAGAAGAGCTTAAATATCATTCTGGATCCTAATAGCAAGGAACAGGTGTTAGTTTCTTGTGAGGGTGAAGATACAAATAAATGGGTACTCAATGAATTCCCCTCTGTCTTTTCAAATAGTATGGTCAAGTTGAAGGGGTTTACCCATCATATCCGTTTAAAGGAGGGTGCAGTCCCTAAGATTCACAAAGCGAGGAATATTCCGATGATCCTTAGGAACGAAGTCAAATCTGAACTGAGAAATTATTACATTTTAAGGTAATTGAGACAGTGGAAGCAGCAGAGTGGGTGTCTCCGTTGGTCATTGCACGCAAGGCCAATGGAAAGGTCCGCTTGTGTGTGGATTTGAGGTATATAAATACTCAAATACTCGATGATAGGTACCCACTTCCTCGTATAGATGAAATGCTGTCTTTGACCAGAGAGGCTAAGTGGTTCTCCACTTTGGACCTATCAGAGGCATATCACCAAATAGTTCTAGATCCTGACAGCAGACATTTGACATCGTTTTGTACCCCTTTCGGTTGCTTCAGGTTTAAGCGTATGCCTTTTGAAAATGCATATTTCGTTGTAAAGGCATGCATCGTAAAAGCATATACATGGTAAAGACTTGCGTGATAGTGTTGCGGTCATTGTAATGACTGCGTTGTACAGCCATGTGTAGCAATGGCTTGCGTGGTTCTGTCATACATCCCTTTCCTTCAATCCTGGTTTCAAAACAAACTGCACTAAAACCATTGTTTCCATTCAAAAAGGAGGAGTCCACTAAAAGGAACCTGTCAGATCATATACAATGCCAGTCTTTCCTGCCTAACATATTGGAACAGAAACAATTACACAGTTGTTCACCAAAAACACCCAACTACATGTGTTCACAGTTTCATATTCTTACTTAGCAATACAAAGATGTGAATGTATAGGAGTTTTTTTGACAACTAAGGACACATAGTAGTTGCAAAGTGAAGCATGTTTGCTGTGTTATGATGTTTTCTATTATATTACATTATATTTTATTATATTATATAATACTATGTTATATAGAATTAAATTATATCATATTGTATTATGCCATGCTTTAGTGTGTTATGTTATGCTTTGGGATATGTCTGTACTCTCGACTTCTGGTACGTGAGAGGGAATAAACAAACCATTGGTGGGCAAGCAAATCTGAAAAATAATGACATTATAATACACAGCCACATCTTTTTTTGCATGTAGGCTGGATATGAAGTTCTTGGTTTGTGTGACAAACTGATAGGTTTGAATAAGGCAGAGACTGGCCATGTTTATAGTGTGAACATTTTACAAACTCAATAAGCAAGCACAATTGATAAACGCCTGAATGGTAATGTACAGGGTCTTGGAATTCAAATGTTGTTCAACTGGGATCCAGTGCAGCTCCATAGGTGAAAAGAGGAAAAGAGGAGGCTATGCATTCTAAATTATTATTATTATTATTATTAGTTACATACAGAGAGAAACACAAATCATGGCATACTGTGGTAACTCAGTATTTAGCCTTGTGTAGAAATGGACTGTATAAGGTAGAATGTAGATGTTTGCAGTGCTTAGAATGTAGTATGTGAGAGGCAAAATGCTGGCCAGACCTGAGTTGCATCTCAAGCTGGCAGCACCCTTTATTTCTTACCAGCTACATCATACTTAATAAAGAAGATACAAAAGTAAACATATGTGTGGCAAGCAGTCACTACACATACTCAAAATAAAGTGAGTGGCCATGATTCAATATGAAAAGAATAGTAAATGGTATAACTGTCTTGGTTTAATTTATGCAGGAAAGGTAGGATTCTTCAAAGAATCTTCAATGGAAATAAAAATCTGGATCCCAAATTACCAGAGTAGCCATGTGTATAGGTGAAATCCCTAGGTTGTTACCAAATGGAAAACAGTGTGCTATGATCCCTGGGCATTCGTCCAGAAGGAACAGATCAAGTGCTTGTCACAGCAACAACCAAATTCGGTCTTCCATGTATTATTTTGATATGGTGTGTTGCCTCAAACCACTAAGAAAAAAATTAATTGGAGTACGAAGGAGCAGAAAGGACAGAGACAATAATAGGAAAGAGGTGGAAAGAGGTGCCTTGTGGACGAGTGGTCATAAAGAAAAGAGAGGTGGTGATGATGAAAGTAATCTAACCTGATAGAGATGGCAATTATGGCTCACTGTTTAGAAGATGCAAGGGCAGTATTGACAAAACCGCTCCAAGGGCTGTCTTATCCATCCTAGGATCCCTACAATATCAAAGTAATACCTCTCATACATGCCTCTGCCTTTTAGATACATTTATCCATTGGCCGGCAGATCAAGAGAGAGTGCCAGAAGGAAGAGAGGGTAGGCTGCTCATCTATATTTCTCCTTGCCTAGTCGCCGACAAGACAGACAAATCCAGGTTTGTAGAGGAGCCATCCATAGGGTGCTAAAAGCATGTCTCTAGCAGGGACCTAGCTTAGTTTGCTTGGATTGGCTTTTCAGCACCCTCACATAAGAATGCATCAATGGCTGTTTCACAGAGACATGCTGCCTTGAATTACTTTGCGTCAGTTGGGCATTCCCATGCATTTAGCCATGTTTTAACACAAACCCGGCTTTACAAACGCTTATAAACCTTGTTAGGTACTAGGTAGAAGAGCAAGGAGAGAACATAAATGCTTTGTATCTTTGTAAATATGGAGCATTTCTGCGGTCCCCCTTTCTCGAAACTCAGTGCTTTGTATGAACTAATAATACATTTGCCCCCAGATCTGCAGTACCTGGCACCTATTACTAGCTAGCGTCAGGAACAATAGTGGGAGAGGATAACCTTGCACCAGAACACAATCGTATACAAAATATTTTCTTCTCATCTCATGCCTAACAATTCTTGCCAAAGAAACAATGACTTGTATGCTGCTATTCCTTTGTAACACTATGCTACCCTCTACTAAAATGTATGTTGCTCATGCTAAGCAGAATCCCAACAGCCCATACCACAGAGCATTGTTACCCCTAGTCCTTGGAGGATGAACAGACAACTGAGAACTCATTTTAATACCATGCATGTGACATCAATGACACTGACAACTTGTTTGTGGATAAAATTTGTCACAGGTTTATATATTGCGGGTGATATGGGTGTCAGCAGTGAGATCATCGAACAGTTGACACCCATCCTCAAAAAGCTAGAGCTGTCCTGTTGGTGGTATCAACACCAATGTGTTTAGGTATTTTACATCTCATTCACTTAGAGTGGGCTGCCACCCTGATCTTTCTATTTGCGTCATGCTCCTGACAAGTCAAAGCTAGACACCGGCTAGTCTTCACAATCGCTTAGGATTTCAACTGTCCATTGAGGGATTAAGGAGCAGAATCACGTCATCCCAGGCACTGCCACAGTAACTCCCAGGGACATGAGGATTTCTCTTTTGGATTGAAGATCCACCATCTGGAGATCATTGCAGTTGTTTATGCTTTAGGATCGCTTGTAACTCCCCTAAGCTTCAGGGATGGCACCTTTCGATAACCGAGGCCCCGACCTGTGCTATTTCCTTTTTTTCACTAGTAACATATAGCCTACTGAAAGGTCTTCTGGAAAAGGAGCATGAAACTGACCACCCAAACATCAATTTAAAACACCTCATGTGGGCAAGGCTCTCATTCAGACGTCTACTCACGAAACTATGTAGCTGAACCAGATTGCTTCATAAGTTTCCTCATTGTGGGGTTAATCCTTCTAGCCAATTCTCAAGTGTCTGACAACCAAGTCCCATGCCTTCATTAAAGAGGATGATTGCTGAACAAATTAAGCCCAGATGACCTACAAGTATCTGGTTTATATGAACTCTTTATTCGCAGCTAATAATCTTTGCTTCATAACAAGGTGTTTTGATTACTTCCCACGAGAGGGTGCGATGGCAACTGTGCTCAATTGTACTGTCTTTGCAATTCCCACAAACAAACCTTGCACATAACAACATTAGACATGTGTTACATGATACTAGAAACAAAATACAATTCCAGCACCACAGGGCAGAATGTGGTTAGTGTCAGTGGTTGTGATCGCCACCCTCTTTTGAGAATCAGGCTTTGACAGTAAGGTCTTATACAAGAACTCAGGTACCTCCCTCACCATTTGCTGCCACAAATTGCAGTACACAATAATTCCAGGTATCCAGCTACACTGCCAAAAATCCAGCGGATGTGGCATCACTGCTCCAAACTTTAATTCCAGACGTCTGGTTTTGCCTTATTGTGTGTGATGAACATACCCCGTCGGGCATTAGGTACAGTCACATAATGGAATTCTGTACCTGTTTCTAATTCACTGCCAGCAAACTCCCACACCATAACTTTTAGAATTCAGTGATTTTCACTGTAACAATGTTTAAGTCACTGTAATTTAGAATGAGAATGTACTGCCATCACACTATAAACCTACAATAGTTGAATTAAATATAAACACAATATAAGGGAAATAAATTATCATCCCCAGAGGATAGGATGGCAACACTTGTAAGTTTCAGTTTTGGCCAGAATCTTTATTATGAGATAAATTTGAACAGTCTTGTAATTTGTCCTTGGTATCCAACGACGACCGCAATGAGGCCAAGTCCAATCTGCTGACCCCATAAATGACCCAAATCTGTCTCATTTCCCCTTCATGACACCAAAGGCCAATAAACAGAGGGGGTGCAACCCTCTCAAGTTAGGGTGGCCCTTACAGCACAAACCAGCCATCCTATCTTGCAGGGTAGCGACACTACAATGCTGTCCCCTCTCTGTCACTCTAAGGGTGATGTGGTCAGGTGAATTTCACTTTTCGTATGGGAGCGCGATGTCCACTCCCTCCTTCCTATAGAGCCGTAAGGGTCACTGCAGACAAGAGAATACTGAATTTTCAATGGCAGAGAGGACTAGGGGGCTGCTTTCCATAGATATTGGTGGACAGGAAACCTCGTCCAGTCCTTTTTGTATTGTTATGTTATGTAGAGTGTGTAGGTAAAGCCACACTTAGATTAGCAAAAATAGCACAGGTCACTGAATGTTGCAGCAGTAGTAGAATAGAGTAACAGCTACATCCCTGTCTGGTTTATTTGAGGTTGGGTTTCTGTGCAAGACCATGAAATAACACAGCCTAGAGGACACTCTAGAAAAAAGGTTTCAAATAATTTGGAGCTGGTAAAGAGATACGTTCAAGTTTGGATGAAGAGTAAATGAACAGCAAATTGGAGAACATGTAGGGTCAGCACTGTACCTTATCAATGGAAAGTGGCAAAGGGTTAGAAGATAAATGAGTAAAACCATGGACACAGAGCGTCCATGGGAAAATATGTAACCAGTCAAGTGCTGCGAACTCTCAGTAGCTAAAGATAAAATGATTATTGCTGTCAAACTGCACAGCTAAATCTAGGTATAATTAGGAAATGACACTTCAGTCATTAGTCTCCCTTGAAGGTCATAGGACACAGAGACAAAGAAAGATTTGATACCCTGGAATGGATTAAACCCTGGCTTGCTAGCTTAATGATGTCACTCAGTTCAGAGGAGACTATTGCCTCAAAAGCGTTTGACTCCTTTTGGGAGCTGTGAAACAGTACAAAACTTTTGTCATCAGTGATGTCACTGACCATGTCATGAGTGATGTTTTATGTGATGTCATAAGCAATGCATTGTGGGGCGCAAGTTATAGTCACTTCAACTAACTATAACAGCTGAATTTCTCAGGTTTTGTACAACTGAAATGTCCAACTAACTATAATGTCTCTGAAACCTATGGTGTTTTCAGTGAATTTCAAAGGTTTTTAAAATGCTAATTTCTAACTATAAAGTCCCTGAAACCTATGTTTTTTCAGTGAATTTCCAAAGGTTTTTAAATGATAATTTCTAACTATGCCTACATAGGTAGGACATATGCAGAAAGAGGAAGAACGATGTAGAAAGAAGCAAAGGAAATGCAGAAAGAGGCAACAGAAGTCCAGAAAGATGAAGAAAGGTGCAGAAAGAAGCAAGAGATATACAGAAAGAAACAACAGAGGTGCACAAAAAGGCCTTGTCGCAAAGTCATTTTGTGCCCCCAACATTTTGCTGACTGGTACTTGTGGTAACTGACTCTGACTCTGACTAACCAGGCCTGGAGCCAGTGCTATTCTAAAAGACACTTAAAATACAGTGAAAACACCTACATACACTAGATTGCGCTATGGGTTGGGGTACCCTTGTGATTGGCATGACCTCCCCTGTAAGGCCCTAGTACATAATAGGGCAGGGGGATTAAAACTACCTCTAAGTCAGACGTGCAGAAAAAAGCCAGAGAAGTGCAGAATGAACCAAAAGAAGTGCAGAAATAGGCAAGGGTTGTAGAAAGAGGCAAGACAAGTGCAGAAAGAAGCAAAGGAGGTACAGAAAGAGGCAAGAGGGGTGTAGCAAGAAGCAAGAGAAGTACATAAAGAAGCAACAGAAGTGCTTAAAGATGAAAAAGGGGTGCAGAAAGAGCTAGAAAAGTACATAAAGAAGCAACAGAGGTACAGAACGAGGCAAGAGAAGTGCAGAAACAGGCAAGAAAGGTGCAGAAAGAGGGAACATGGGTGCAAGAGAGGTATAAAAAGAAGGATGAGGTTACAGAAAGAGGCAAGAGAAGTGCAGAAAGAGGCAAGTGAGGTGCAGAAAGAACCAACAAAGGGGAAACGAGGCTAGAGGGGTGCAGAAAGAGGAAGGGGAGCAGCATAAAGATACAAGAAAGATACAGAAAGAGGCAGGAAGGATACAGAAAAAAAGAAGATGAGTGCAGAAAGAGGCAAGAGAATTGCTGAAAGAAGCAACAGAGGTATAGAAAGAAGCAGAAACAGGCAGGAAATGTGCAGAAAGAGGGAACAAGAAGGCAAAAAGAGGCAAGAGAGCATTAAAAAGAAGGAAGCGGGGTGCAGAAAGAGGAAAAAGAAGTGCATAAAGAGGCAAGTAAGGCGCAAAAAGAAGCAAGAGCTGTGCAGAAAGAGGGAAGACGAGTGCAGAAAGAGACAACAGGGCTGTAGAAAGAGACAACAGGGGTGCAGAAAGAAGCAAGAGAAGTTCAGAAAGAGGCAGTAGAAGTGCAGAAAGGCATGTTAGGTACAGAAGGAGGAAAGAGAACTGCAGAAAAAGGCAAGAGAGTTGCAGAAACAGGCAAAAGGGGTGCAGAAAGAGGGAACAGGTGTGCAGACAGAGGCAAGTAAGGCGCAAAAAGAAGCAAGAGCTGTGCAGAAAGAAGCAAGAAAAGTAAAGAAAGAAGCAAGAGAGGTGCAGAAAGAGGGAAGACAAGTGCAGAAAGAGACAACAGGGCTGTAGAAAGAGACAACAGGGGTGCAGAAAGAAGCAAGAGAGGTACAGAAAGAAGCAGTAGAAGTGCAGAAAGAGGCATGTTAGGTACAGAAGGAGGAAAGAGAACTGCAGAAAAAGGCAAGAGAGTTGCAGAAACAGGCAAAAGGGGTGCAGAAAGAGGGAACAGGTGTGCAGACAGAGGCAAGGAGGTGAAGAAAGAAGGAAGAGAGATACAGGAAGAGGCAAGAGGGATGCAGAAATATACAAAAGAGGTACAGAAAGAAGCAAGAGCAGTGCAGAAAGAACCAACAGAGGTGCAAAAAGAGGCAAGAAGGGTGCAGAAAAAAGTAGCAGATGTGCACAAAGAGGCAAGACAAGTACAGACAGAGGCAGGAGGGGTACAGAAAGCAGGAAGAGAAGTGCAAAAATAAGCAACAGAGGTACTGAATGAGGTGTGAAGTGTGCAGAAAGAGCAGGAGAAGTACAAAAAGAAGCAACAAAGGTACAGAAAGAGGCAAGAGAGCGACAAAAACAGGCAGGAAAGGTGCAGAAATAGGGAACAAGGGTACAAAAAGTGGCAAGAGAGACACAGAAAGAGGGACTAGGGGTGCAGAAAGAGGTCGGAGAGGTGCACAATGAGGCAAGAGAGGTACACAAATAGGCAGGAGGGGTGCAGAAAGAGGCAAGTGAGTTGCCGAAAGAAGCAACAGAGGTGTAGAAAAAAGCAAGAGAAGTACAGAAAGAGGCTAATGAGGTGCAGAATGAAACAAGAGCAGTGCAAAAAAGAACCAACAGAGGTTCAAAAGAGGGAAGAGGGGTGCAGACAAATGTAAGAGAGGTGCACAAAGTGGAAAGATAGGTAGAGAAAGAGGTAGGAGGGGTACAGATAAAAGGAAGAAAAGACCAGAAAGAAGCACAGAGGTACAGAAAGAGGCAAGAGAGGTGCAGAAACAGGCAGAAAAGGTGAAGAAAGAGGGAATGGGGTGAAGAAATGCAAGAGAGGTGCAGAAAGAGAATAAAGGGATGGAAAAAGAGGCAAAAAAGAAGCAAAAAAGAGGCTAGAGTTGTGCAGAAAGAGGTAGGAGAGATGCACAAAGGTAAGAGGAGTACAGAAAGAAGGAAGAGAAATGCAGCAAGAAGCAACATAGGTACTGAAAGAGACAAGAAGTGTGCTGAAAGAGGCAAGAGAAGTGCAGTTCAGACTGGATTTGTTACAGGGAGGTCTATGTCTTCCAATACTGGGTTTTTAATCCAGGCCCTTGATTATTTGACAAACAACAAAATTCCAACCCTTGTTCAGATGGTTGACGCTGAAAAGGCGTTCAACCTGGTTAACTGGGACACACATTTATTTGGACTGGAAACATTTGGTATCCCCATTCAAATTACAATTATGCTGAGAAACATCTATCAAGGTGCCCAAGCCCGGGTGATAGTAAATGCCAATTTATTAGGGGCAATTAAAATAAATTGTGGCACCAGACAAGGCTGCCCGATGTGCCCCATTCTGTTCACCTTATTAATTGAGCCCCTGGCTATTAGAATTTGCGGAATTACTGAAATTAAAGCTCCAATAGAAGGGATGACGAAATTAAGATAAACAGAATTTTTATCAGGCTCTAGAAGAATGTAGTCAATTTGAACTAATAGGGGGATATAAAATAAACCAAAATAAGACTAATATTTTAACATTGAATGTTGATTGCAATTTTCTACCCCCCCCAATTTAAAATCCCAAGCTCTGAATTCAGAACCTATCAGATATTTGGGTATTTATGTCTCTAACCAATTTGAACAACTATTCAGTTTGAATTATTTAGGAATGCGGTATAAAATTAAAGCCCTGCTCGATAAGTGGACTCTTCTACCTTTAACTCTGATCGGCCGTGTAGCACTTATAAAAATGTCTATTCTTCCCCTATTAATATTCCTCTTTACAAATGTACCCTTGAAGATCAACTCCAACTATTTTAAAGAGATGGACTCAATGTTCAGGAAATTTGTCTGGAATAGGAAGGCTTCTGTGTTAAGTTGCCCTTATAATAGTTGGAAACTAATTAGTGGGGTTTAACTTTTCCAAATATTCGAACTTATTATGAGGCAGCAATCTTGGATCCCACAGCATGTTTACTGGAAACTTATGGTTTGCTAGATAAGTTTTTTTTGATAGAATGATTCAGGAGTCTGGCTTGCAAATTCCTATATTATTAAAAACATCCAAACTACCAAAAAAGTCCCGATGTAAGATGGTTTGAGACTTTTCCAACAGACTGCAGTCTTTTTTTAAACAAGCCGGGTTCTCTAGATTTAACTACTTGAAGCTGGAGGAGTGTAACATTTTTGGCCTTCAAATCCACTCTAGCCTGCTTGAAAGATGGAAGGACTGTGGTCTTGAGGAACTGGGACACTTTTTAATTTCTAAGAAAGTAAACTCCTGGCAAGAGGTTCAAAATAGACATGGCAATCGAAATAAGCCCAGGTTTTTGGAGTATCTGCAGAATGCACATTTTATAAATAAATTCAATTTACTTTTAAGTGGTGCGCCAACTAAGCAGGTAAATGCTTTATATAAAGCAAAAGTAAAGTAGGTTGGACATTGGTATTCTCTACTGAGAAAATGCAACAATCTCCCCCTGGTTGAAGAATGTTTGGAAAAAGTAACCCGGGAAACCAATTGTTCTTTCTTTGTCCAGGAATGGCAGCCCATAGCCCAGTTAGGAAGTAAGGCCCTAAGACCAGCCAATTTTAAAAGGATGGCTTTTTTGTCTCAGTGGTTGGCTTACTACACTCCGAAAACTCTTAACAAACTCTATTCGGAAGTGGAAAATAAATGTTTTCTATGCCAGGCTCAAGGCGAGGGCGATTGGCTCCACATATTTTTTACGTGTCCAAAACTCAAAGTATTTTGGTGCAAGATCTTCTCGTCAATAAGCCAGGCAATTAAAAAGAAGCTTGACCCCGAGGCAGAGGTAGGTCTTTTTGTCATCTCCAAAGTTAGGTCTGACTTGACCAAAGCTGAAGAGACATACACGCGATTTGCTCCTTAGTTGCTCGCTCTTTAGTTCTCCAAAATTGGAGATCTGAAAATGTACCAACCTACTCTAAATGGCTAAATAAAATGCTAAGGACGATGAGGTTTGAAAAAGCTTATGCCAAGAGGGTTGGTGCAGCAAAAATTTTTACAACTGTTTGGAAGTTTTCTGAGAATTGGGACACAATGATAGAAATGTAGCACTTTAGCACATTGCACTTTGTGTTTGCATACTCAAGGGAAGGCACCATTGCATTTTAATGTTGCAGTTCGTTGTATAGATATTATGTTTACACCACTCATATAGGGATCTATATCGTTATTTCTTTGCTAGCTCTCTGTAATCAAGTGTACAAGTGATCAAAGGTCAACAATTATAGGTTATCCTTAGGGCATGTAAATAATGTAAACAATGTCTGTTACCAAGTCAATCCTGCGATATTTCAGCATTTAGCACTTTAGTAATTTAGAAATTTAGGTAGTAAGATCATGTCTTTTTTAAATTATGGCATGGTTTAGCCAGACTCTTGTTGTCTTTTTAAATATTTGGTGATTAGGTGCGGTTATTTAATCCATATAGGTTCCATCTGACAAATGAATAAGAATGTGTTTTATTGTAAAATGGCGGTTTTTACTCCTGATGATTAATTAAATCAAAAGGTATGTATTGCCTTTATGCACTGCTCAACAAAAATGTATAAAATAAAAAATAAAAAGAAGCAACAGATGTGCTGAAAGAGACAAGAAGTGTGCCAAAAGAGGCAAGAGAAGTGCAGAAAGAGGCAAGAAGGATGCAGACAAAAGCAAGTGAGGTGCAGAAAGAGGCAAGGGAGGTGCAGAAAGAAGCAAGAGAAGAGCAGAAAGTGGCATGCGAGAAGCAGAAAGAGGCGTGAGAAGTATACAAAGAGGCAAGATAAATGGAGACATAGGCAAGGGAAATGCAGAAAGATGCACTTGAGGTGCAGAAAGAGGCAAGAGAGGTACAGATAGGTCCTTGAGAAGTACAGAAAGAGGCTCGAGAAGTCCAGAAAGAGGCAAAAGAGGTGCAGAAGAAAGAGAGTGAGTAGCAGAAAGGGGCAAGTGAGGAGCGGAAAAAGGCAAGAGAGGTACAGAAAGAAGCAATGGAACTGCAGAAACAGGCAAGAGAAATGCACAAAGACGTAAGAGGAAAAGACAAGAGAGGTATAGAAAGAAACAAGAGAAGTGCAGAAAGAGGTAAGAAAGGTACAGAAAGAGGCAAGAGATCCGCAGTAAAAGCAACTGAAAGGTGCTGAAAGAGGCAAGTGAGGTGCAGACAGGGGCAAGAGAAGTACAGAAAGGGGCATGTGAAGTACAGAAAGAAGACCGTCTGGTGCAGAAAGAGGAAGAAAGGAGCAGAAAGAAACAAGAGAAATGCAGAAAGAGGCAAGAGAGGCACAGAAAGAAGAAAGGTTTGTGCACTATTAGTACCAGTTTAACACCCACATTTTGCAATAAGTAACGCATGACCATTCCAGCTTTGCAAAGGGCCTTCCACCATGCTGTAACACGCAATGCTGCATTTTTGGGAACAATTGACCCTTTTGAGCTTAGAAACAAGGTTTTTTTGTTCAAATCTGCAGATTAGGCAGCAGATGATGGAATATTTGGCAAATGCAGAAAATGTATAATTATGTAAAAATTGGTGCAGCCGAACAGTCACATAATTCCAGTGGCCCTGCTCATACCTCCAACTAGGTCCATAAGTGTTCCTCAGTGGTTCCTTCTATTTTTGTGTCTCATTGAGTTTATAGTTTAGGTTCTATGGAAATGAGGAAGACTAAACCTGAGATTACCACTCCATAACCCAGACTACAATACCACGTAATTACTCTCCAAAACATATAATCACACTCTACATAATTCCTATACACTAAATACCACATACTTTCTATTCACATGATTTCACTGCACAACGTACCACATACTTCCACTACACACAACGTACATCCACTCTAAACCCAAAAACATTAGTAAAAAAACTTTTACATTTACAATGGCAATAGCTCTAACTCTCGGAAACGTGAAACCTATTACATTGCAAATGCTTGTTTAGCTAGTAGTCGCATTTGCAGAGTGGTGAAGAAAGGGTACTGGGCCTCCAACCAGTACTCAGGAATTCCGCTGTGTAGGACTTACAGGAGATAACAGGAGGGCTTCTTGGCCCCCATAGTCCCTCAGGAGTAAAGTGGACTACATCCCCCATCCCGTAGTCCGCCAGGAGGTATGTTTGCAGAGTGGTGGAGAAAGGGGGCATAGCCTCCGAAGACGTCTTAGCAATCCCACTGTGTGGGACTTAGTAGAAGTAACAAGAGGGGTAGTTGGCCCCCAAGGACATCTTTGTGGGTAACTACACACAAGTACCTCCAGTAAGTCCCACACAGCAAGATTGCTAAGTTCACATAGTAGGTCACGCCCCCTTTGCCCACCACTCTGCAAACGCACTCCCTGGTGCATTCTTGGATGGGGATTGATGTCACCTTTGCTGCTGGGAGTTTCTGGGGGCCAACCAGCCCACCAGGTACCTCCAGTAAGCCCCACATAGCTGGATTGCTGAGAGTGGTCTGAGGCCAAGCCCTCTTTTTACACCACTCTGCAAGCATGCTGCTCGGGGGATGAAGTCCACTGACGTCCTGAGGTCCTCAGGACACCTAGGCATAGGGCCACCTCTCAGCAATCCCACTGTGTGGGGTTTACTAGAGG
Source organism: Lissotriton vulgaris (assembly GCF_964263255.1). Taxonomy (NCBI): domain Eukaryota; kingdom Metazoa; phylum Chordata; class Amphibia; order Caudata; family Salamandridae; genus Lissotriton; species Lissotriton vulgaris. Next base: position 377,211 of record NW_028243192.1, on the reverse strand, counting down.
TACCTGGTGGGCTGGTTGGCCCCTAAGGACCCTTACAAAGCAAGAGGATTCAATCCCCCAACCCAAAAAGTTGCAAGAGGTGCATTTGCACAGTGGTATGGGGAGGGGGCAGAGCCTCTGGCCAGATGCAGGTTTTTCTTCACTTTTCATACTTTTACAAGGGGCACTGTGTGGTCCCCCTTCTCTTACTATATTTTGGGCCCTGGGGACCACATCCCCCAGGGCCTTAGCCATTTTTTTCTTTAAAAAAACGAGAAGGGGTCTGCTTGGCCCCCTTCCCTGGGCCTCTTTTGGCCTCGGGAACCACATCCCCCGAGGCCTGCCCTTGTTTTTTATCATTATTATTGGAGGGGGGCTGAGTGGCCCCCCTCCTGTGGCCAATTTTGACCCTAGGGACCCCATCCCCCAGGGCCTGGCCTTATTTTTTAAATATAGATTTATATAGGTGGCCCAGGGGGCCCCATCCCCCCGGGGCATGGCCAATGCTTTTTATTATTGTTTAAAGGAGGGGGGCCGAGTGGCCCTCTTTCCTGGGCCACTTCTGGCCCTGGGACCCCATCCCCGGGGACGGCCCTCAAGTTGTGGATCATGGGGGGTGCGCTAATGCCCCCACGGTCCTGCCAGCTCTCCACCTCTTGACATCTCAAATGATGTCATTTGAGATGTCATCAGTGATGTCACTGACCATGTCATGAATGATGTAATATGTGACATCATCAGCAGTGGATTGCGGGTGCGCGATATATAGTTAGTGCAACTAACTATATATGGAATTTCAATGGTTTTGTGTGAGTAAAATAAGGTTTTGTAAATGCGAATTCCTAACTATATATGGTCTATAACCTATGGTTTTTTCAGTGAATATATATATATATATATATATATATATATCTCACGAGCAAACGTACCAAGCGGGGGGAGCTTTCTTTAGTTGGCGCTGGCGGCGAGGATATATATATATAAAAAATACCCTTGCCACCCAATACCCATACACACACTAACCCCTAAAAATACCCTTGCAACCCAGAAACCCCCCACCCCATCTAAACCCTAAAAATACACTTGCCACCCAAAAACCTGCACCCAATCTAAACACAAAAAATACCTTTGCCACCCAAAAACCCGCACCCAACCTAAACCCAAAAAATACCCTTGCCCCCTAAAAACCCACACTCCGCCTAAACCCTATGGTACCACTACTGACACATACATGGAAATCTCATGTATTTCTCCGACATGGCAGAAATATGTGCTCAGTTGCCGTCAAGTAGAGGATCAGTCTTATCTACCTGTTTTACTGAAGAGGCCCTCGGAGTGTGATGGGGACGGGAAAACCAGTTTCATCCCAGACAAACCAGCAACAAAACACGAGTGAATCTCCTGAGGGAATGTAGGAAAACAGACAGCTCGCCGACAACATAAAGTTCTACATGTAATGAAAATATTTGGAGAGGCATGTATGCCAAATACAAAAGCAAAAAATAGATCTCTACAACTATAAACTGGCTATACTACCAAAAGAATGCTATAAGTATTTAAAGTATGTCTTGCTACAAAACACTGAGGAAATGCAGTTTGTATAGCTTTTGATGCTTGCTAAATCACCCAGAATATACTTTTTTAAGTTATCTGTAGAAATTCACCAATATTCTTATAGTACACCTTGAAAGCTCCACCACATTCCAGGTTCCTGGCAAGCTAGAAAGGATACTGTGTGACAATTCCTGCAGGCTTCTGTGCCCACTCTGTGAAATTTTAATATAGTTTGCAGTGAGGGAGGAAGACAGAGGGAGGGAGACAGAGGGGGGAGAAAGAGGGAGACAAAGGGAGGGAGACAGAAGGAGGGAGACAAGGAGGGAGACAGAAGAGGGAGACTGGGAAGGAGACAGGGACAGACAGAGGGAGTCAGAGAGAGAGGGAGACAGAGTGAGAGGGAGATAGAGGGAGACAGAGAGGGAGACAGAGGGAGGGAGACAGAGAGGGAGGGAGACAGAGACAGAAGGAGAGAGAGGGAGAGAGAGAGGGAGGGAGACAGACAGAGGGACGGAGACAGAGGGCGACAGACAGACAGAGGGAGGGAGACAGAGGGAGGGAGACAGAGGGAGGGAGACAGATGGAGACAGAGGGAGGGAGAGGGAGGGAGACAGAGAGAGAGAGAGAGAAATAGAGGGAGACAGAGAGAGGGAGACAGAGGGAGACAGACAGAGGCAGGGAGTCCGTGCGGGGCAAAGGGAGGGAGAGGGAGACATAGGGAGGGAGAAAGACAGAGGGAGACAGATGGAGACAGTCAGAGAGAGACAGAGGGAGATAGAAAGAGGAAGGGAGACAGAGAGAGAGGGAGAGAGGCAGAGACAGACAAAGATACAGAGGGACAGACAGAGACAGATAGAGGCAGAGACAGGGACAGGGGCAGACAGATAGAGGCAGAGAAAGACAGAGACAGAGAGATTGAGAGGGAGACAGAGGGAGGGAGACAGGGTCAGACAGGGACAGATAGAGACAGGGACAGACAGACAGATAGAGGCAGAGACAGGGACAGGGACGGACAGATAGAGGCAGAGACTGAGAGAGACAGAGAGGCAGAGAGGGAGACGGAGAGGGAGATGGAGATGGAGGGAGACAGAGGGAGAGAGAGAGGGAGAGAGAGGGAGACAGAGGGTGACATAGAGTGGGAGAGGGAGGGAGACAGAGAGAGAGGGAGAGAGAGGGAGACAGAGGGAGACAGAGGGAGACAGAGGGAGGGCGTCAGGGGGAGACAGAGGGAGGGAGAGGGAGACAGACAGAGGGAGAAAGACAGAGGGAGACACAGAGAGAGGGAGACAGAGAGGGATGCAGAAGGAGGGAGAAAGACAGAGGGAGGGCGAAAGAGGGACGGAGACATAGGGAGACAGAGGGAGTGAGACATAGGGTAACAGACAGAGGGAGACAGAGGGGGGGACACAGAAAGAGGGAGACTGAAGGAGACAGACAGAGGGAGGATGGCAACAGATGGAAGGAGACAGAGGGAGCAAGACAGATAGAGGGAGACAGAGGGAGGTAGACAGACAGAGTGAGATAGACAGAGGGAGACAGAGGGAGGGAGACAGAGGGAGAGAGGAAGGGAGACAGAGGGAGAGAGAGAGGGGGAGACAGAGAGAGAGAGGGAGGGAGAGAGACAGAGGGAGACAGTGGGAGGGAGACAGAGGGATGGAGACAGAGGGAGACAGAGAGAGGGAGACAGAGGGCAACAGCCAGTGGGAGACAGAGGGAGGGAGGGAGACAGACAGAGGGAGACTGAGGGAGGAGGGCAACAGAGGGAGGGAGACAGAGGTTGCAAGAAAGATAGAGGGAGACATAGGGAGGTGGACAGACAGAGGGAGACAGAGGGAGGGGGGAGGGAGACAGAGGGAGAGAGAGGGAGGGAGAAAGAGAGAGAGACAGAGGGTGACAGAGCGAGAGAGAGAGACAGAGGGAGAGAGAGGGAGGGAGACAGAGAGAGAGAGGGGGAGGGAGACAATGAGAGGAAGGGAGATATAGAGAGAGGGAGGGAGACAGAAAGAGAGAGCAGAGAGAGAGAGAGAGAGAAAGATGTGTGTGAGTCTGGTGGCTCAGTGGACGAAGGCGTCCACTGCAGGGACCTTTGTTCAACCTCATGGTCACAGTTTTTCTCTAGCACCCCCTCTCCCACACTGACCCCGCCCCCACCGGTGAGGCCCTAGGCCACAAACCACACTGTAAATTTGGCCCCCGGGAGAAAGTTTGTGAGTACCCATGCCTTAGAGGAAGCTCTTCCCCTAAGCCCCAAGCAAATCTGGTAGTGATTCATCCTGTTTTCTGTCTTGGAAATTTGAGGGGACTGCCCTGCAAAGTACATTGGGGTGGCCCCCATGCTCCGGACCCAGTTAGGAACTCTCAGGCCAGGGGCCCACTGCCAGTGCACAGGGCCAGAGAAGCCCCCTTTGAGCCCGGGAGTCCCCCACCCCCAGAACCACTGGGGCTGCAAAGGGCTGTTGTTATGTCACTGGGAGATACTTTAGCAACTCTTGGCTGAAGTAATATGTGACCATTTCTATAGTAGAAATGAGTAAAAGATGACCTTTAAAATGCCCAACAATTTATGTTTGTAGGCATTCACAAACTTCTGAGATTTAGATTGCCTTGGTACACCCACAAACCATCCCTTACTTAGGACGTACTGCATTTGTGGAGGAGGGTGTGCATGCTTTTACGCTTCCCAAGAATTCTGTTGTAAATTCCTGGCTGGTGTAAATACTGTATTTTCAGGTGTAAACATACACTTAAATACCATTGAGAATAGGCCCTGGTGTATACAGTGTAGTGCATGATTTAGGCCGGTGGTTGCAGTTGAGACCCATCTGTAATCCTTTTTGGTGTGTTGTTCATGTTATCAATTATGATAAGTATGCTATGCTTGTGAATGCTTTAGTAGAACGAGACTGGTCAGCCACTGTGATTAGAGGTTGTATACTTTATGGTCAGCGTTCGGTGCTCCTGGTCATGATTATATGTAACTATTGCATGTGTTCCCATTTTGAAATGCGTGTTGAAATAATGCAGTGGCAGCCACTCGCTAGTTCCTGTGGTAAGGGCCCTCACACCCAGTTATGGTCAACCCTTGGCAGTTAGGAGCATGATAATGTTCACATATGTGAGTGGTGGTACTAGACCCCCCTTATGTGGGAGGGGTGGGATTGATTATGCAATGTCATCAAGAAGTATTTCCATCAGCTTATGCATATTTGTAAATTGTTGCATAGTACTGAGTAGTCTGTGTAATAAATGCAGTTGTCCTTATTCTAAAGAAAAGCACAGACTGGGCAGTCATTTATTGGTAGTTGTTATTGTGTATCTGGGAATGGTGATTACTAGCCGACACCACCTTCCTTGAGTAGGCTTTGGACTGCTCTGCAACGCTACCGTATGAGAGTCAAGCGCTACAATGGGGTGTTTGTTTCCCAGTGGAGGACAAATGTAGATACATTTCTTATGCAGGCCGCACAACTTATGCCTTATTTTCCAACAGAGAGAAAGACAGAAGAACAGTGCCAGAGGCAGAAAGCAAAGTTGAAAAGGAACCTGTATGAGTGAGATAAATGGGTCGGGATTGTACGGTGGTGAATAAATAGGCATGAGGTGTAATTAGTACTACACAACCTTGTTTTATAGCAGTACAAGCTTTCAGTGGGTTTCTAAGGAAAATCGTGAGCCCTGGCACTTATCATTTTACAAATTTAGCACTGGAGGGGCTTTCTCATAAAATCTTGGCTAGAGTCCTGCTGCATCATCAGCTGACGATTAAGCAGTCCCATTGAAACATTCTGTGTTGACCACAGCCCATTAAACAATACTAACAGCTGTACCATTTTAACCACATGGCTGCTGGGCGTTTCCCCCCCCTGTGCTGGAAAATGCCATTTTATTGGCACCATGACGAGCTCAGCTCGTCATCAGCACACGACACCCGTGGGTGATGACGAGCTGAGCTCGTCATCAGCATCGAAAGGGTATCTTGCATGTACTACCTACTAGGACGGGATGTAGTGCATATGTCTGGCCTGTTGATCATTTTCCGCATCCGTACACTGGCTCAACCAATGCTCTGAAGGGCCTTCTGTTTGCTCTAGGCTTTCTGAAAAACTATAAGGGCCACATTTATTAAAAGTAACACAATGCAGACGCACATCACCTTGCTGCCCTGTCTTACAGGGTAGGGCAGGAATGTGCCGTATTTATTACAATACAGCTCATTCCTCTCCTTTTCCCATCGCTGGAGCACAATGGGCTGCCTAGTGCAAATGCAAGCATGGTGCAAGAGTTCCTGCAGGATTGTTTTTGTGTTGGCAGGGGTACCTTCCTGCACAAAAACAATCCCTGAGGCATATGCTTCAATCTGTGTGCTGCAGAATGCAGGGCACATAGAAAAAGGAAGTAATCAATCAATCAATCAATCAACGCATTTATATAGCGCGCTACTAACCCGGAGGGTCTCAAGGCGCTTGGGTGGTCCTCTACTGCTCGAACAGCCAGGTCTTGAGTTGCTTCCTGAAGGAGAGGTGGTTTTGGGTCAGGCGGAGGTGGATGGGAAGGGAGTTCCACGTCTTGGCAGCCAGGTAGGAGAAGGATCTTCCTCCTGTTGTGGCTCTTCGGATGCGAGGAACGGCGGCGAGGGCGTGGGTGGTCGATCGGAGTTGGCGAGTGGGAGTGTAGAAGGTCAGGCGGTCATTGAGGTATCTGGGGCCTTGGTTGTGGAGAGCTTTGTGTGCGTGGGTGAGGAGTCGGAACGTGATCCTCTTGCTGACGGGAGCCAGTGCAGGTCTCTCAGGTGTCCGGACATGTGGCTGTGTCGGGGGATGTCCATGATGAGTCGTGCTGAGGCGTTCTAAATGCGCTGGAGTCTTTTCTGGAGTTTGGCTGTGGTTCCGGCGTAAAGGGTGTTCCCGTAGTCCAGTCGGCTGGTGACGAGGGCCTGGGTGACCGTCTTCCTGGTTTCGGTGGGGATCCACCGGAAGATCTTCCGGAGCATGCGTAGGATGTTGAAGCATGATGAGGAGATGGCATTGACTTGTCTGGTCATGCTTTGATTGATTGATTGAGAGGGAGGAGTCCAGGATGTCCAGGATGGAGTCCAGTATGAAGCCCAGGTTTCGTGCGTGGTCCGTTGGTTTGGGTGCGCTGCCGAGGGCAGGGGGCCACTAGGAGTCATCTCAGGCGGAGGGTGATGATCCCAGGATGAGGACTTCCGTCTTATCTGAGTTCAGTTTCAGGCGGCTGTTCATCATCCACTCGGCTACGCCTTTCATCCCTCCCTTCGTGTAGGTTGGTTCTGGCGGTGGCGGGGTCGTTGGTGAGGGAGAGGATCAGCTGGGTGTCGTCGGCGTAGGAGATGATGTTGTTGTTGTGTTGGCGCGCGATGGCCGCGAGGGCGCTCATGTAGATGTTGAACAGCGTGGGGCTGAGTGAAGATCCTTGTGATACGCCGCAGATGACTTCGGTGGCCTTAAATCTGAACGGGGGGAGGCGGACTCTCTGGGTTCTTCCAGCGAGGAACGAGATGATCCACTCCAGTGCCTTCTCCTGGATTCCGATGTTGTGCAGGTGCTGTACTAGGGGCGGGGGCAGACCGTGTTGAACGCTGCGGAGAGGTCCAGGAGGATGAGGGCCGCCGTTTCCCCGTTGTCGAGCAGGGCTCGGATGTCGTCGGTGTCTGCGATGAGGACGGAGCAGAAATAAAGATATTCCTCCTTGTTAATCCTCACCTGGAAGGCGTAGCAGTTTTGGTGCATTCCCAGGCCCACCAGCACAGGTAAATCTGGAAATGCATTAAATTCCATGGGAGTTGCATTGGGACACTCACGGGACAGCTTCCCGGGATAGAGTAATGCAACAGAATTATTTGTGATGCTTTGCGTTACTCCTGATTTATCAAGTTACTCAGAGCCACACACAGTGGCCTTGTGTGGCTTGATAAATCCCATTTGGGGGTTGTGACACGCATGCACCATGTTGCGTCGTGCAAAAGCGACGCAATCCCCTTCATAAATAGTGCCCTAAATATGTAAAATAACTAATTTGAGGTAATATCTGTTCACCTCTTTCATTATTATATATTCTAAGCAGCAAATACATGTAAATCGAAAACAAAACTGTATAACATATGCACAATTATTCTGAATCAGTGATTCAAAAGTGACAAGCTGCACCGTTTGTATAATGCTTCCATTTTTGCCCTGTTGCTAAAAGTTTTATGTGATCAAAACAGGAGCAAAATCTCTTTGCACCGTTTCCTATTATTCCATAATCTAAAGAATTTAAAAATGCATTGAAGCTATTTTTGACCTCGTCCGCAGTACATATATATGACCCATTAAATCACTGTGCTATAGATATACATAAATAGAAAGTAATTGACAATGGAATGAAAAACGCACAGCAGTTGATGTGCCTAATATGTGAAGGTCGATGCTTTTACTCTCCTTCTGGGAACAGAATATTTCATGATTTGAGGATAATTTATTGTTAAGACTCCCATTGGAGAAGATTGGTAAAAGACACTCAATACTTGAGAAACAGAAAAGACAAACAAACCCATCACAGCATTGAAAGATGGCAGCGCATGCTCGCAGAGAGGAGCGCATTTCTCTGACTGTTCTTGGGGAAAGTACTAACCAGGGGTCAGCTGACAAATATTTCCCACGGATGTTGATTGCCAGTTCTCGGAACAAGGCATCCTGGATTTAAACGAGCAGGTTTAACATATATCCTGTAAATTCAGCATGTACATTGGTGAATGCTCGATCCTTTTTAGGATATTTTGTAACTATTCATACTGGGATTTTTTAGCTTGCTTTCGTAAAATGATAACATGTTAAACCTCTTCCTAGGGCGCCTTAAACCCTCTGTGAAAGCATCTAGAACGCCATCCACCCTGCACTAGCGAATCTTAAACCCCTCCCAGCTCACACGAGCGCTTGCTTGTGCTCCTGTTGTAGCAAACAGTGGACAATACACACGCCTGGAAAGGAAACACTACTGTACAAACTATTTATTAGGACAATAGGATTGAAGCCCCCTCTGCCCCCCACACATAAACCCTAGGTGGAGCGGTGAAAAGCAGCAGCGACTTACATTACAAGCACCAGGATATACTGTGTAAAACAGTGAGAGACGGGCCTGAAGGGCAGAGCGAGCAAACAAAGGCGCATTAGCTCATGGCCATTTACTGTAATAAAACAAGGAGCGGGCAGGGTAATAGAATTCTATTGCTTTCACGGCAGCTACCGCTGCCAAGTATCCCTGCAGTGATAGCGCCCAGGAGAGAGGGAAGGTTCAACTCTTTTTTTTTTTTATTCTTATTAATGGAGGCTGCAATGCAAATGCACCGTGTGGGATTTGAGGCTAACATAGCGCCATAATTAAAAGTGTAACCACCGCTGCATAATCTTTATTTGTTGAGGGAAAACTAAGCAGCTGCATTACTGCTGTTGATGTAAAAGTCAAAAAGTTTATTATGTTTTTGGCTCTCTATGAGGGCCACATAAAGTAAAACACACAGTATACATCTCAAGGAAAAATAAAACAAAATAAAACCATGCAGTCGAGCATAAGCGAGGCGACACATACAATCATTAGTCAAGCTGTCCCCAGCAATTCCCCGTGCATTATTAATAAATATCTAAAAAACTTTTAAAAAAATTAAAGATTCTGTAGCAAAACATTTCATTAGGCGGGCAATAAAGTGCATGGAGAAAAGTATTTACATTTAAAATTCCTAGTTGCAGACAAATTGGTTTTAACCATTTAAGGCGAAAAGGGCGCAATACATTACAAACAAACAATACATGGTTACGATTCTGTACAGCATTATGACAAAAATTACATACAGGAGACACACCGTACCATTTTGCGAGAAGAGTATTTAAAGGAAGCAGATCTTGTCTTAATAAGAACCATAGCCTTCGGACTCTATGAGGAATATTCCAAATAAGATATTGTTGGGGCTGTTTAAATAAGTATGTATTTAACAGAGATTGTCTTTCTTTTTTTCTTGATTGGGCTAGCCTATCCAGTTTGTAACATAGTTCCCAGGATGCATTTTTTAGTTTTATCTTGAGTTCAACAGGGTCTAATGAAAACAAGATGTTTGCATCCAACTCTAGCAGACTTACAGCCTTTCTAAAGTTTTTTACTAGTAGAGAGAACTCGTTGAGGTCCCCCAAAAGCTCTCTTTTAATCGCTTCTCTAAGGGAACCGATTTTACCTCTAACCAGACAGGCTACCCATCTTACAAGGGCAATCAACCCCTGCACCCAACCACTTCTCAGTCCGAATTCCAGCCTGCATGAAATGTCAGAGCAGGCCGTATTAAGAGAAGATATTTTCCTTAAGATCTTTCCTTCAATTTTTTGTACAAATCCCCAATGTTTTAAATCCACTAGTTCAATCCCATACAGGAGAGTAGCGGGTATCTTTGCTTTAAATACATCAAGGAATAATGTGAAATGTCTCTTCCCTGTGGCATTATATAAGGAACACAGTCCCATCCCATGTGATAATGCTTTACGAGAATTGTGCTCTATATGGGCAGTCTCACTTATGTTTGCTGTAATTATTTTTCCTAAAAAGGTGTAGGTTTTAACGACCTCTAATTTCTGTCCTCCTAATATCCAGTTATAGTTTTCAGACCTGCATTTTTTCTTACCGAAAATGCACATAATCTTGCTTTTAGTAGCGTTAATCTTCATATAATGTGCTTCTGAAAAGAGAGTTAGTGCATCCAGGCGATTTGACAGGCCCTTCGGGGTTAAATCTAGCACAAGTATATCGTCTGCATACATTAAAACAGATATCGGTAATCCACCAATTTTTGGGGCTAATCCTCCACTAGATGTTATATGGGAGGGTAGGTCTGCTGTATATAGGGAGAACAATATAGGGGCCAATATACACCCTTGTTTTAATCCATTCGGGGAAGGGATCGATTGAGAAAGTCCCCTTTCCCCACCTAGTAACATCTTGCACCATGTGTTGGAGTGAAGAGATTTTACCAATTCTAGTAAATATACTGGCATACCCATTGTAGCAAGTTTTTTCCAAAGCGTTGACCGATCTACCTTATCAAACGCAGTTGAAAAATCAATGAATGCCACATATAATCCACCTCCTCGAACACGGACGTATTTGTCTACAAGCACCTGTAAGGCAGTCAAATTATCAAGAGTTCCATGCTCTTTACGAAACCCAGTTTGCTGCATAGGTAAGATATCATTTGCTTCTATCCATTTCATAATTAATAGTAAAACACATTTTGCGAAAATTTTCCCTATTGAATCTAAAAGCGCTATTAAGCGATAATTCTTAGGGTTATCCCGTTCTCCCTTTTTAAATATGGGAATCAGAATACTACCCCTCCAAGATTTGGGGACTAATTTAGTAATGAAACATGTATGAAACAGTGGGAGTAATATCTTACTCCATAAAGTGACATCCTGCTTTATTATAGTCATGGGCAATTCATCCGGGCCCATGGCTCCGGAAGAGCGCATACTTTTTATTACAGCTGCTATGGATTCCTCAGTAGGAAGGTCTATGTTATTGTCTTCATTCCGGATTAGCTCCAAATCTCTATCCTCCACTCCATTGGGAGCGTAAAGATTTGAAATAAATGTCATCCATACTTCCTCTGCAATTGAAACCGGAGTGGGAAGAGTTCTCACTCCACATCCTTTTCCTATTACGGACCAGAAGTCTCTAGAATTATTATTGACCGATGCCTCTCTTAACCGTATCCATAGTGTGTCTTCTTTTTCTTTCTTTAATTTATTTTTTAATCTATGTCTTCTTCTTTTGAGTAAGGCTAGATTACGTTCATTTTCTCTGGATCTATTAAGATACTGTTGCCTAACAAGTTTATTTACTTCCTTATTTAAGGATAGTAATATAGGCGGAGGGCGTGGGAGATTCTTAGGATTTCTGTTTTTCTTTGCCATCTTTCTTAGTTTCTGCAATAGTATTTCAAACTTAAGGAGTTCTGATCCTTGCCCTTCATCTAATTCCAATATGGTTTGGGCAAGAATACTTTGAACATTCCTTACAGTGCTAGAATCCCAGAAACATCTCCCTCCCTTATGCTTAATAGAGATTCCTGTATTACTCAGAGACCAGGACTCAGTCACAGGGGGTCGTAGGGAGATTGTTATGTTAACCATTTTATGATGTATAGAGAGCACGTCAACTGGAATATGCTGCAGGTTGAAGTCCGAGCTGGCTATTGGTGGCTGAGGCAAGCCCTAAAGCAAAGCCCATTGGCTTATATGCAACTTCATGACTGGTTCACTAAAAACCCGAAATTAACACTATGGTCCTACTTCCTGTCATTCTATGTCAGAAAAAGTAAAAAGAACTGTAAGGAAGGCCTTCTTCTAACAAAAAAACAAAAGCAGAACTGTATCGAAGGCAACGTACCGTTCCATCAAGTGAGCCTGTCACTCCTTTGCCTGGCTCTTCTTATGTGCTTACGCTGTATGATTAAAGACATTAAACACAGACTTCTTGAGTTTGCCAGCGCTGAGACTCCAACTGTCTGGAGCCAGAAACGCTTTATTTTAGCTGCCCATGGTATGTAACAGCCCCCGCTGCTGTGGAAACGAATAGGGAAAATACATTCTCCAGGGTTTTTCTTTTTTTTCTTTAACTCTTCCTCATTCCTGTTTCCAAATGTTGGCCCTTTAAGGCAAATGCATTAAACATTGGAGTTAAGCCTTAGAATGAAGCCCCATCACCCTCGCAGAGACGATCAGGGATGAAGATGGGAATGTAATAACCCCCGCACTCCCCCATACCGTGGAAGTATCTACCCCAAGACCAATACCCTTGTTATCCCAATACACTTAGCCAACAAGGTTGTAGTTGTTGTGGTGGTTGTTGGCCGCAGTTTTATTGGGATCATAAATCATATCTGGGTCATATATATGCCATAAATTATGTCTGGGTCATAAACATGTCATACAACCTATCTGGGGTCATAAATCATACATGCCATCGCCGTGGTCATAAATCATATCTGGGTCGTAAATCATACATGTCATCATCATTTACATAATTCATATCCGGGTCATAAATCATACATGTCATCAACATTGTCATAAATCATATCTGGGTCATAAATCATACATGTCATCATCATTGTCATAAATCATATCTGGGTCATAAACATGTCAATCATCATCTTGTGCAGATCATATCGTGGTACATTCAGTTTGTGGATGGCACGCCTACCAAACCAGTTCTTTTGTTGTTCCGTTGGTATTCCTCATTGTCGTGTTACCTCAGGGACCGCCATTTGGCTGGTCACCCACGCCCTTTGCGTGTAGGGAGGGGTAGCTTCTCCAAGGAGTTAGGCCCCCAACTCGCTACCTTTATGTGCCCTGCCGTCCGGCCGGGTCTGGGCCGCGAGCGCCGTCTCCGTTCGCTACTCCCCTCGTTGGCCCGGCCACCTCACCCTGCCGTGCGGCATCCCAGAATGAGTGGCCTACTTCTACACACCGCCCTGTTGGTGTGTCTCCTTAGCCATCCGTTGTAACAATTCCCGCCGATGCTTGTGTTGCTGACCAGCACTGCGACAACTGCTGGTTCCTAGGTGTGGGTCCAAAAATTCAGGTGCGCCGCTTCCCCCCGCTCCACGAAAATTGGGAGCTATCTGGGGGGAGCGGTGGCTTATATCCCCCCCTTCTGCTCGTCCGTTCCCTGCAGCTGGCCCCCCATTGGGGGGTTTGTACCATGCTGTCCCCCCTATTGGCTGGGGGTTCCTTGGTGCCAACAGGATGTTCCCCTGCGAGGTGTTGAGCCTTCCTGCCGCTTCTGGGCGCCCAGAACCGGTTCTTCCACTGGGGCTCGGCGTGGATTAAGGCGCCGGCCCTTGAGCCCCCCCCCCCTTCGGGGGGGTACGGCGGCCTCTGCAATAACCCCCGCACTCCCCCATACCGTGGAAGTATCTACCCCAAGACCAATACCCCTGTTATCCCAATACACTTAGCCAACAAGTTTGTAGTTGTTGTGGTGGTTGTTGGCCGCAGTTTTATTGGGATCATAAATCATATCTGGGTCATATACATGTCAACACAATATCCCATAAATTATGTCTGGGTCATAAACATGTCATACAACCTATCTGGGGTCATAAATCATACATGCCATCGCCGCGATCATAAATCATATCTGGGTCGTAAATCATACATGTCATCATCATTTACATAATTCATATCCGGGTCATAAATCATACATGTCATCAACATTGTCATAAATCATATCCGGGTCATAAATCATACATGTCATCAACATTGTCATAAATCATATCTGGGTCATAAATCATACATGTCATCATCATTGTCATAAATCATATCTGGGTCATAAACATGTCAATCATCATCTTGTGCAGATCATATCGTGGTACGTTCAGTTCGTAGATGGCACGCCTACCAAACCAGTTCTTTAGTTGTTCCGTTGGTATTCCTCATTGTCGTGTTACCTCAGGGACCGCCATTTGGCTGGTCACCCACGCCCTTTGCGTGTAGGGAGGGGTAGCTTCTCCAAGGAGTTAGGCCCCCAACTCGCTACCTTTATGTGCCCTGCCGTCCGGCCGGGTCTGGGCCGCGAGCGCCGTCTCCTTTCGCTACTCCCCTCGTTGGCCCGGCCACCTCACCCTGCCGTGTGGCATCCCAGAATGAGTGGCCTACTTCTACACACCGCCCTGTTGGTGTGTCTCCTTAGCCATCCGTTGTAACAATTCCCGCCACGCCGCAGGGAGGCGCACGTCTTCCTGCGGCTCCCCCCTGCTTCCATGATTATTGTGGCTCACATGCGCATTGCGTCACCGGACGGCTCTTCACTGCCTCCCCTTCTTTCGTCCGCTGGCTAGGCTCGGACGTGGCCGAATGGTTCTAGGCGACCAGGGGAAACCCAAGGTGAACACCGCCAACCATATTCAGAGACAGCCTTGTGCCTCTTTCCCTTTATTTGTGAGGCCGGCCCCCATACCCACACTGGGGTGGGCCCAGGATCTGCGCTCGGAGTCACTCGCACCCCGCGCAACAGTCCTTCCTTTTTGGCCCGGGAGACTACGTGATTTGCCCAACATCACAGGATGTTTTGAGCCTCCTTGTCGAAGCTGGATTGTGGTTTATGGTATGCTCAAACTTGCCCACTGCCTGGGCTCCTTCCTGTGGCCTTATTAGGCCGCGCCCTGCTCATGCCACCCTGCCGTGCGGCATCCCAAGGTGACCCGGCTTGCCACTCACTCTGCCGTGCGGCATCCCAAGGTGAGCGGTCCTGACTGCAGGCAGTGTGGTCTACAGTAGCTGCACCTTGGAGTCAGCTTCGGTTGCTCCTATCTGGATCTTTGCAAAATTGGCCCTTCGCCCGCTGGGGGTACCCCCATGCATCTGACAAGCAGCGCACCGCGTAATACTTACTCCTTCTGCTGTAATGCCATTGTATCACTGCCACCTTTTTTGCGGGCCTGCCCTGGGTCTGTTGTCAGCTGTTTGCTGGCACCGCCCCTCTGGTCCCCGCTTTCCTATGTGACATCAGCTTGCTGCTTAGGCAGGCGCCAGAGAATGCCGTGCAAGGTGCTGCTTGGCACCGTCGGTGCTTGCGTTTCCACATTTCCCTAAGTATACAGATGTAGGTATTGCTCAGTGTGCCTGTGACCGCAACATGCCACAGAGCTTGCACTGTGCATCTTATCATCTCGCTGTTGTATTACTGTTTCGTCTTCGTCATTGTCGCTCCCCACAGCCTTTCATTTCTGTGCCAACTCACACGTGATCATTTTGTTTATTTCTATACCTTCGCTTATTCTCCAGACTCTCGTTTGCTGAGTGGCATGCGAGTGGGAGCTGGGAGATCTAGGTCTCCCGAGCATGTCCTTTTTTTTTTTTTTTTGCGTAAGCATATTCTGCGCATGCGCACCTGAGCAAATAGGGCATCAAACTACGGGGGCCTTCAACTGACGGAATATCGTAGTTACCAAGGCCTTTCATGCTGAAGTACCCCAAACTCAGCTATTCAATCTTGGCCATGCTTGCTTTTTGATACGTCATTCTCTTGCGTATTTAAATAACGTATTTGGGGATGAGGGGCGCATTGACTGTTTTAAACCATTTAACATTGCCGGCATTCTGGAAATAAACCCCTGAAGTGCCTGTGGTGTCGTACGCAAATGTGCTCTCATTCTGGTGTCCTTTGCCCTGGCACTAGGTCGCCGTTGGTCTGTAGTGGCGACAGTGACTGAATGGTTTTTCCACCACGGCACTCCCTGTCCATTGGACGCCCATTTGGCGCCACTGTGCATTCTCCTTCCTTTGGCGAGGAGGCGCGAATCTCCCCTTGGTTTCTGGCCGCTTCAAAGCGCCCCAAACCAGTATCCCAATCTGAGGGTGGGAGGGAGAGGAAGGAGGGGGGGGAGGGTAATGGCGCCTTTGTATGGTGCCATCCCATGATGCTCACCCTCCTTCGGGGGGTGCAGCGCCTCGTCTATATTCACCTTCAATGCTTTTAGATGCAACCCCTGCCTTGCTTTATTTGTGTCGTGGTGCTCTATGCGATCGACACTGCTCTTTCAACTTCCCTCTTCCGTTTGCAGGTAACAGGTCGGCGTGTTGTTTTACTGCCCCAGTTCACTTCTGTTCTCTTAACGTTTAATTAGTGCATCCTTTCACTTCTTTATCGTCATGACGGTCTATACGATCTAGCTCTTCATAGGCATTGAGATCCTTCTAGTACAATGCGGTCCTCGCATCCGCCGCCTCATACTGGCTGTTTGTAAACAGAATGCTCTATCTGGACCATTAGCTACACATCTTTCAGCTTTATTTGAGACCCCGCTCCCTCGGTCATTCATGCTACCTGACGGAATTCCCAGCCTGCCGTGCATGCGCATCAGCAGTTAGGCTTTTTCCTTAGATGTGTACGACCAGTATTAATTAGCACAAAGCTGCCCGGGGCACTTTCCTCATTTTAAATTCTTCCTGCGCTGCTCGCCTGCTGCTTAAAAACCCCCCTTTCGCGGCGAAGATCTCCTAATCTCTCCTTACGTGATGGGTCCTTTTCTATCTCGTTTATTCTGGGTGGATTCCAAAGTTGGGAGCTCTGGCCATTATGCCCTTCCACTCCGCCTTGTGCCACATCTGATCTAAGCCCTTACGCCCTTTGCTTTGGGGGGGGAGGGGGGAATGCCTAGCCAGCCCGCGGGGCGTTCATTTCCGGCTATATTCCCCCCTCGTTGTCGTGACTTCTCGTACCTTCCTTTGTGCGCCGACCGCCGTGAGCAGGCACCCTTATACCACTGAAAGAAATAGGGTGTAATGTATTTTAATAGCCTTCGCACCCTCCTTTTGTCTGGTCCCTTACCTTGTCCGGCCTGTTGTCTTGTCCCGGGGTCTCCCTCTTCCCCCGACGCCTGGGGGCTGGTAGCCGTTCTTTAAGCCGTGGCCTTCCTCTCCTAGATTTCTCCTTCCTCGTCACCATCTTTTTCCCCCGGCGGTAGGCGAGGCGTCCTCTGTTCCCTCAGCCGGCGGCTTTGTTTCTTGTAGCTGGTTACCTCGTCTGGTCGCCGGTTTGCAGGGTGCAACTGTGCTTTGCAGGGTGCGGCATGTTTCAGCCTTGCGCATTCCGCACCTTGAGCCATCTTGACGCCTCTGCTCCGCCTCCGTGTAGGACTCCTGCGACGTTCTACTGCCCCCCAACTTCCCGCCCAGATTTTTCCGGGCTACGGAAGATTCTTGAGGGATCCCTGCTCATGCCGGACTGTTGCGCGGCTAGGCATCTGCTTTTCGTTCACCCTTGGTGCCCGCCTGGACAGGCCACCGGGCCTGCTGCTGGTGCCTAACCCCCCCTCACCACTTTACCTCGCCACCACCGCTACTCCGCTCCGCCTGGATCTTTACCGAAGCTGGGAGCCTCTTTCATCGCTGTCGGGAGGGGGGGGGGGGGCGGGGGGTGAGGGTGCACTTCGTCGTCGACTCCATTGCCGGATCGTTGATGGCACTGCGCGCCTCTTGCTTCTCTTATGCTGCGCGCCTATTGGCCGCGCCGGTCCCCTCGGCCTTATCCTTCGATCCCCGGACTAGGCTCTCTGGTCAGGGGTCACTCCATACCTCCTTCGTCGACGGTCTTCGGGCGCTCCCCTGAAACGCGTAGCTCGCCATTTCTGCCACCGGCTGGGCCTCGCTGCGGCACTCCTCTTCTGCCGCCATCGTGGAGCTTGGGGAGATCTCCTACCATCTTCCATACGGCAGACTGCCGGGTCTCAACAAAGGTAGTCAGCATCTTGAGGGTTCCAGCCGCGGAAATTTGTGGGGGGTATTAGCGGGCGCACCTCCCTCGCTTTCTTCATGTTCACAAACCCTTACAAGCCATGCAGAGGTTTCGCCTCTTCATTCTTCTCTGGCAACAGATTCGGGCTTTCATTCCGTCTCCATTTGCGAAGCTTCGCCTCGTAGTAAGAAAAAGGCACCTCCAAAAATTCAGGTGCGCCGCTTCCCCCCGCTCCACGAAAATTGGGAGCTATCTGGGGGGAGCGGTGGCTTATATCCCCCCCTTCTGCTCGTCCGTTCCCTGCAGCTGGCCCCCCATTGGGGGGTTTGTACCATGCTATCCCCCCTATTGGCTGGGGGTTCCTTGGTGCCAACAGGATGTTCCCCTGCGAGGTGTTGAGCCTTCCTGCCGCTTCTGGGCGCCCAGAACCGGTTCTTCCACTGGAGCTCGGCGTGGATTAAGGCGCCGGCCCTTGAGCCTCCCCCCCCCTTCGGGGGGGGTGCGGCGGCCTCTGCAAGTACTGCGACCATGAGCCATTGCGCGGAACGTTGACAAAGTGAGGGACGTAATCAAATGCTCCTCTTAGGCAGAGCCAGCGCCCCTACTCAGATCAAGGAAGGCCCTTGAAGTGGGCCCGCTCCAGAGTTTGTACACCTCTGCTACAGCGCCATAGCTGTCCCATGCAGTTAAGCTCAGTGAGGTTCAGGAGATTCAACTGATTGACTGTGCTCGGGTCTGCCCACAGATCCCGTCGACGCTACAGCCCAACGTGTTACGTGTGCTAAGTAACGACGCATCAGACCTCAGTACTCACACCCGCCTGTACTTGTTTGTTTGTTTGAAGTTGTGGGGTCAGTGAGCCACTAATCCCATCCTCGTATGCACACTATAATCGCTCTGTGGGTCACAGAGGTTTCAAAGACTTTTGGTGATGTTTTCAATTCTCTATTTATTCATGGGTTTCTTTAGTTTAAATCATTAACATTCTTCATTTTCACCATGCGATACAATCCTTATGTACATCCAATGCATTTCGGGGTTATCATGCACCCCTTCATCAGGGAAAGGACACTGTAATCAGAAACATGAACTTCATAAATAATATCTCAAAGCAAAGTACATGTGCGACATTAATAAACACATGTTTGAGAACTCAACCCCTGATCAGGGTAAGTGTTGGCGCTAGAAAAAGTGATGGTATTTATAGGGTTCACCTTAGAGTAACCTGGATGATCCCGTGCACAAGGTATAACAATTAGAATTGGCAGAGCCTAGCTTATGTGTATCGCGTTAATCAGGTACGCATGGTTCTGTAGATCGAAACATCGGGAGAAGTGTGTTAGTCAATGGTTAAGTGGTTGTCAAGAGTATAACTGCGAGAACATGATTGCCGATATTTATTTACGGGGTCGGACTAACCTGTGTGTTGTTAGTTGATTCCTCCGTTCGTGAATGCCGGTCCCAGCGAAAACACCGGAGACCGGTTTACGTATCTTAAAAGGGCGCGGTCACGTGTGCAAATGGGAGTGTGCTATGTTGTTAAAGAGACGGTGTAGTATTAACGTGAGCTAGGGTTAACTCTAAAACCCGGTGCGGGTCGGTGGTGTGCTATGTTGTTAAAGAGACGGAATAGTATTAACGTGAACTAGGGTGAACTCTAAAACCCGGTGCGGGTCGGTAGTTAGTACGGGGGTGGTGAGATGAAAATAGTCAATAGCGCGCCAAATGTGTAGGGGAATGGTGTAATCTGTTGAACCAGCATGGATTCAAAAAGGTTTAACAATGTGAAAATAACAGGTAAACGATAGGATCAAAAAAAAAAAAAAATTAAGAGTAAGTGGTCCTTAAATCTAGCAGGAATTACTAGCTCAGTCCGTAGGCAACATTTAAAGATAACAAGAGAGTTCAATTCTTTCATTAAGCCCAAATGGCTTCTGTGAGGACAGTCTTTGGATCCATGTATTCTCTCTTTGAAGGAGGAATTTGGTGTTGTCTCTACCCTCCTGTTTATCAATTGTTTCCAGTATGACGAATTTTAGTTGAGAAATGTTATGTTTCTCTTCATGGAAATGAACTGCCAATGCAGATTTAGTGTTCTTCAAACGAATGTTAGATTTGTGTTCTGTAAGTCTAGTTTTGATTTTTCTTTCTGTCTTGCCGATATATAGTTTTCCGCATGGGCATTTTAAAGCATAGATAACATTGCTAGTGTCACATGTGGCGTTGACCTGAAGTTTTATTTTGTGGCCCTTCATTGGGTGGTTAATTGAGTTACCACGGATGATGCTGTTGCAATTTCCGCAATTGAAACATGGTTTGGTACCTGAGTAGTTGACAATTATGTTTGGCTTGTGTTGTACCAGTTCACCCAGATTGCGTGATCTTGTGAACGCGAATAATGGAGGTTCCTGGAAAATTTCATTGAAGTCAGGCTCCAGGTTCAATAGCGACCAGTGTTGATAAATGATCCTTTTGAACTTTTTGGTGGCAGTTGAGAATTTGGAAACGACCACTATACGTGTCTGTTCTTTTTTAGCGCTTGGTTGTAGAAGTTTGTGTCTCTCTAGGTTATTGATCCTCTGTATGGAGTCTTTGATGATAGTTTCCGGGTAACCTCTGTTTCGAAATTTGGTTGCAATTTCTTTGATGCGTTCAGTGGCATTGTCTGGGTTTGATGTGATCCGTTTTGCTCTTGCCATTTGTGAAAATGGTAGGTGAGTTTTTAGGTTGGATTCGTGAAAACTACTGTAATGTAACATGTTGTTCTTGTCAGTAGGTTTGGTGTATAGGTCGGTTTCGAACACTTGACCCTTGATAGATACTCTAACATCCAAGAAGTTAACACAGTCTTTATAGATTTCCCACGTCAGTTGTATTCTGTCATCTATTTGGTTAAATTCTATCAATCGGTGTTGTAGTTCTTCTTGTGTGCTTTTCCAGACGATGAAAATGTCGTCTATGTATCTTGTGAAAAGTAATAGGTGATCCGTCCACTGTTTGTTATTGAGTATGTGGTTTTCTTCAACTTGTTGCATAAAAATATTTGCATACGCGGGAGCCGCTGAATTGCCCATCGCCATTCCCACGAGTTGTTGGTACCATGTATCATGATGTTTAAAATAGCTTTGGTACAACGTAAATAACATGAGTTCCATCAAGAACATCTGGAAGGTTGTTTCCATATCCGATTTAAGTAAAGACTGTTCGATCGCTTCAATCCCTAGGGAGTGGGGTATAGACGTGTACAATGAACGTACATCAGCTGTACATAGGATCAGTTCATCATTTGTGTCTAGCTTCAAATTCATCAGTTTCAAAATGAAGTGTGTAGTATCCTTAGTATATGTTCTCATTGTTTGCACCATTGGTTGGAAATATTTATCCAATAGTTGCCCTACGGGTTCGTGGAGGCTCCCACAAGTAGAGACTATGGGTCTCATGGGGGGGTCCCTTAAGTTTTTGTGGATCTTGGGGACCATTCGTAGAGTAGGGTTGGATTTGGTAAGAAAATTCTTGGTTCTTTCATTGATTATTCCCATGCCATGTGCTTTGTCCAGTATGTTCTTTAGAGTTTTCATGTATTCCATAGTAGGATTATTATCCAGTTTCATATATGTTGTTGTGTCACTTATGTGTTCCATCACTTTGGATTCATACATGTTCGAATTCATGATTATGAGGGCGCCGCCCTTGTCTGCTTTTACACATGTAATCATTTCATTGGTAGATATTTTTCTCAATGTGCTTAAATCCTTCTGTGTGATGTTCTTGGTTTTTTTATCCATACATTTGATTTTCTGTAGGTCTTGTTTAACTCTGTTTTCGAATAGATCCAATGTTTTGTGACTGACTGGTGATTGAAATGTACTGTGTGGTCTCAGTCCCTGTAGTTGGTCCGGTTCTGTTTTCGGATTGGGTGGTAGCACATTATCAAAAAAGTGGCGTAGTCGAAGTTTACGCATGAGTTTAAAGAAACTGACTTCCAGTTCCAAGGTGTTAGAGTTGGTCGTGGGTACAAATGATGTTCCCTTTTGTAAAAGCTGAGTTTCATGTTCGGTGAGCGTGTAGTCACTGATGTTAATGACTAGTTGTTCTGCGTTTTCTTGGTCTGCTTGTCCTTGATGGTTCCCGTGGTGCTTCTCGTGGTAGGTGGGTCCTTCCTTGTTTCTTTTTCTTTTGTTTTGTCCTCTCCGGGGTCTCCTTTTTGTGCCTGGCCCTGTTCTAAAAAAGGACTTGGGTCTGTCTGTTGACTGGTTGTTGGCTGTTGTGCCATGATTGTATCAGACTCTGTGGTTGTTGGTCTGGTTCTCCTTGTTCTTTGGCTGTTATCGCTGTCCGAGGAGGAGGTTTCTGTCTGTGAGGTGTATGGTTTGTTGCGTCTTTTTTGAGCGTAGACTTCGGCCCATGTATAAACCTCTCCAAGTTTATAATCAAGAGTATCCCTCTTGTACTTGCGGATCTTACGTTCGTTGATGTCGTTGGTATATTTATCCATTTGTGTTTGGATGTCATCAAGTATGTTTTTAAGTTCGTCTTCAGATAACATTTTGGACAGTTCCCACCTACCACGAGAAGCACCACGGGAACCATCAAGGACAAGCAGACCAAGAAAACGCAGAACAACTAGTCATTAACATCAGTGACTACACGCTCACCGAACATGAAACTCAGCTTTTACAAAAGGGAACATCATTTGTACCCACGACCAACTCTAACACCTTGGAACTGGAAGTCAGTTTCTTTAAACTCATGCGTAAACTTCGACTACGCCACTTTTTTGATAATGTGCTACCACCCAATCCGAAAACAGAACCGGACCAACTACAGGGACTGAGACCACACAGTACATTTCAATCACCAGTCAGTCACAAAACATTGGATCTATTCGAAAACAGAGTTAAACAAGACCTACAGAAAATCAAATGTATGGATAAAAAAACCAAGAACATCACACAGAAGGATTTAAGCACATTGAGAAAAATATCTACCAATGAAATGATTACATGTGTAAAAGCAGACAAGGGCGGCGCCCTCATAATCATGAATTCGAACATGTATGAATCCAAAGTGATGGAACACATAAGTGACACGACAACATATATGAAACTGGATAATAATCCTACTATGGAATACATGAAAACTCTAAAGAACATACTGGACAAAGCACATGGCATGGGAATAATCAATGAAAGAACCAAGAATTTTCTTACCAAATCCAACCCTAAGAGCCCTACTCTACGAATGGTCCCCAAGATCCACAAAAACTTAAGGGACCCCCCCATGAGACCCATAGTCTCTACTTGTGGGAGCCTCCACGAACCCGTAGGGCAACTATTGGATAAATATTTCCAACCAATGGTGCAAACAATGAGAACATATACTAAGGATACTACACACTTCATTTCGAAACTGATGAATTTGAAGCTAGACACAAATGATGAACTGATCCTATGTACAGCTGATGTACGTTCATTGTACACGTCTATACCCCACTCCCTAGGGATTGAAGCGATCGAACAGTCTTTACTTAAATCGGATATGGAAACAACCTTCCAGATGTTCTTGATGGAACTCATGTTATTTACGTTGTACCAAAGCTATTTTAAACATCATGATACATGGTACCAACAACTCGTGGGAATGGCGATGGGCAATTCAGCGGCTCCCGCGTATGCGAATATTTTTATGCAACAAGTTGAAGAAAACCACATACTCAATAACAAACAGTGGACGGATCACCTATTACTTTTCACAAGATACATAGACGACATTTTCATCGTCTGGAAAAGCACACAAGAAGAACTACAACACCGATTGATAGAATTTAACCAAATAGATGACAGAATACAACTGACGTGGGAAATCTCTAAAGACTGTGTTAACTTCTTGGATATTAGAGTATCTATCAAGGGTCAAGTGTTCGAAACCGACCTATACACCAAACCTACTGACAAGAACAACATGTTACATTACAGTAGTTTTCACGAATCCAACCTAAAAACTCACCTACCATTTTCACAAATGGCAAGAGCAAAACGGATCACATCAAACCCAGACAATGCCACTGAACGCATCAAAGAAATTGCAACCAAATTTCGAAACAGAGGTTACCCGGAAACTATCATCAAAGACTCCATACAGAGGATCAATAACCTAGAGAGACACAAACTTCTACAACCAAGCGCTAAAAAAGAACAGACACGTATAGTGGTCGTTTCCAAATTCTCAACTGCCACCAAAAAGTTCAAAAGGATCATTTATCAACACTGGTCGCTATTGAACCTGGAGCCCGACTTCAATGAAATTTTCCAGGAACCTCCATTATTCGCGTTCACAAGATCACGCAATCTGGGTGAACTGGTACAACACAAGCCAAACATAATTGTCAACTACTCAGGTACCAAACCATGTTTCAATTGCGGAAATTGCAACAGCATCATCCGTGGTAACTCAATTAACCACCCAATGAAGGGCCACAAAATAAAACTTCAGGTCAACGCCACATGTGACACTAGCAATGTTATCTATGCTTTAAAATGCCCATGCGGAAAACTATATATCGGCAAGACAGAAAGAAAAATCAAAACTAGACTTACAGAACACAAATCTAATATTCGTTTGAAGAACACTAAATCTGCATTGGCAGTTCATTTCCATGAAGAGAAACATAACATTTCTCAACTAAAATTCGTCATACTGGAAACAATTGATAAACAGGAGGGTAGCGACAACACCAAATTCCTCCTTCAAAGAGAGAATACATGGATCCAAAGACTGTCCTCACAGAAGCCATTTGGGCTTAATGAAAGAATTGAACTCTCTTGTTATCTTTAAATGTTGCCTACGGACTGAGCTAGTAATTCCTGCTAGATTTAAGGACCACTTACTCTTAATTTTTTTTTTTTGATCCTATCGTTTACCTGTTATTTTCACATTGTTAAACCTTTTTGAATCCATGCTGGTTCAACAGATTACACCATTCCCCTACACATTTGGCGCGCTATTGACTATTTTCATCTCACCACCCCCGTACTAACTACCGACCCGCACCGGGTTTTAGAGTTCACCCTAGTTCACGTTAATACTATTCCGTCTCTTTAACAACATAGCACACCACCGACCCGCACCGGGTTTTAGAGTTAACCCTAGCTCACGTTAATACTACACCGTCTCTTTAACAACATAGCACACTCCCATTTGCACACGTGACCGCGCCCTTTTAAGATACGTAAACCGGTCTCCGGTGTTTTCGCTGGGACCGGCATTCACGAACGGAGGAATCAACTAACAACACACAGGTTAGTCCGACCCCGTAAATAAATATCGGCAATCACGTTCTCGCAGTTATACTCTTGACAACCACTTAACCATTGACTAACACACTTCTCCCGATATTTCGATCTACAGAACCATGCGTACCTGATTAACGCGATACACGTAAGCTAGGCTCTGCCAATTCTAATTGTTATACCTTGTGCACGGGATCATCCAGGTTACTCTAAGGTGAACCCTATAAATACCATCACTTTTTCTAGCGCCAACACTTACCCTGATCAGGGGTTGAGTTCTCAAACATGTGTTTATTAATGTCGCACATGTACTTTGCTTTGAGATATTATTTATGAAGTTCATGTTTCTGATTACAGTGTCCTTTCCCTGATGAAGGGGTGCATGATAACCCCGAAATGCATTGGATGTACATAAGGATTGTATCGCATGGTGAAAATGAAGAATGTTAATGATTTAAACTAAAGAAACCCATGAATAAATAGAGAATTGAAAACATCACCAAAAGTCTTTGAAACCTCTGTGACCCACAGAGCGATTATAGTGTGCATACGAGGATGGGATTAGTGGCTCACTGACCCCACAACTTCAAACTGTTACGCCGGATGTCGAGGGACGCCTGACATCACTCGTAAAGCACCTAAAACTAACAGAAAACCTCTACTCATAAACTGTTGTGCGCCAGCCCTACCCACATTTCACTTGTTTGTTTGTTTGCCATCCGGACACTGAGGGGCAGATTTACAATGAAAGTGATTCAGTGCATTCCGCAAGCTATTTGGCTGCAACACACTGAGTTACTTTCAAAGCACAGCGATGTAATATATTTACAACAATATGTTTCATCTCCGTGCTTCCCCCCTGCGCTGACGCACAAAGTGATGCCATGAGCAGGGGCAGGCGCTTCCCCCCTGCGCTGACGCACAAAGTGATGCCATGAGCAGGGGCAGGCACGCTTGCACCATGGTGCAAGGATGCCTGTGTGGTGGGGAGATTGTTTTTGAGCAGGAAGTCCAGGAAATTGCAGAATGTCATGATGACCTAATGGATGTAGATTAGGGATGAGTTACCATGGACGGCCCGATATGCTCTCCTGGAATATAAATGGGGTTAATAATTTAAGTATACAAGACGTTTTTAAATATTTACCTTTCTCCTATGAGAATCTGTATTTTCGGGAGACCGGACTGCATATAGACAGCCCTCCCTTGATACATGTTTTTTAACAGGTATATTTGAGGGCAACGCAAAGCTCATCAGGTCGCTCCCCTGGAAGTATAGATAAGCTTATATCTACCAGGGTTGCAACAAGGCTAAGGGAGATTAGAACAAGAAGCAGTTGGATTTCACCTGTGGTGCACAGTTGAATGTTGAGAGTATGCCAATTACTTGTTTAATTGTTATAACTGTTTATTTACAAGTGGTGGTTCCTTTTGGATATGACGAGGAAATTGACATTTTTATGGATCTTACTAGAATTCTTTCTACATTCCAAACAACTGATTATGTTGGTGGGAGTTTTTAATCACATATTGGCCCATTGTAAGATTGATTTATTGCATAAAGATCTAATAATGGCATATAATATTCAATCGTCAATCCGCAACCTATCCAGAAAGCTTGACTACAATAAAGGACGCATCATTGGTGAGCTTGATAGCATTAAATGGGCTAGTTAGATGGGGTGTCAGATGGGAATGATCCATTTAAGCTAAGAAAACCTTTAAATATGGAATTCAGAATTGTCTGATTGATTATGCTTTTTATGCATGCTTGGGATATAAAATATGCAGTGCAATTGGAAGTTGCATTACCCTATTCACATAGCAATAAGTAATGGGTAAAGGCAAAAAAAAGATTAAAAATAAATTACCCTGGGTGTCTTAGAACGAAGTTAATGGAAAAACATTCAATGTTGTTCAAAAACTACCAACAGCAATACATGACAATCAATCAATCAATCAATCAATCAATCACAGGCATTTATAGAGCGCTCTACATACCCGGAGGGTCTCAAGGCGCAAGGGGGGGGGGGGGGTGTTCTGCTGCTACCCGAACAGCCAGGTCTTGAGCTTCTTCCTGAAGGCGAGGTGGTCTTGGGTCAGGCGCAGGTCGGGAGGGAGGGAGTTCCAGGTCTTGGCAGCCAGGTAGGAGAAGGACCTTCCTCCTGTTGTCGTTCTTCGGATGCGGGGGACGGCGGCGAGGGTGTGACTGGCTGATCGGAGGTGTCGTTTGGGAGCGTAGAAGTTGATGCGGTTGTTGAGGTAGCTCGGGCCTTGGTCGTGAAGAGCTTTGTGTGCGTGGGTAAGGAGACGGAAGGTGATTCTCTTGTTGACCGGGAGCCAGTGCAGGTCTTTTAGGTGTCCGGAGATGTGGCTGTGTCGTGGGATGTCGAGGATGAGTCTGGCTGAGGCGTTCTGGATCCGTTGGAGTCTCTTCTGGAGCTTGGCGGTGGTTCCGGCGTAGAGGGCGTTGCCGTAGTCCAGACGGCTGGTGACGAGTGCCTGGGTGACCGTCTTCCTGGTCTCGGGGGGGATCCACCGGAAGATCTTCCGTAGCATGCGCAGGGTGTTGAAGCATGACGAGGAGACGGCGTTGACTTGCTTGGTCATGGAGAGGGAAGAGTCCAGGATGAAGCCCAGGTTTCGTGCGTGGTCTGTCGGTTTGGGTGCGGTGCCCAGGGCGGGGGGCCACCAGGAGTCGTCCCAGGCGGAGGGCGAGGATCCCAGGATGAGGACTTCCATCTTGTCCGAGTTCAGCTTCAGGCGGCTGGTCGACATCCACTCGGCTACCTCTTTCATCCCTTCGTGCAGGTTGGCTCTGGCGGCGGCAGGGTCGTTGGTCAGGGAGAGGATCAGCTGGGTGTCGTCGGCGTAGGAGATTATGTTGAGGTTGTGTTGGTGTGCGATGGCCGCGAGGGGGCTCATGTAGACGTTGAAGAGGGTTAGGCTCAGCGAGGATCCTTGAGGGACGCCGCAGATGACTTTGGTGGCCTCTGACTTGTACGGTGGTAGACGGACTCTCTGTGTTCTTCCGTCGAGGTAGGAGATGATCCATTCCAGCGCCTTCTCCTGGATTCCGACGTTGCTGAGGCGCTGCACTAGGGTGCGGTGGCAGACGGTGTTGAAGGCCGCGTAGAGGTCTAGTAGGATGAGGGCCGCTGTTTCTCCGTTGTCCATCAGGGTTCGGATGTCATCGGTGGCAGCGATGAGGGCGGTCTCGGTGCTGTGGTTGGCTCGGAAGCCAGACTGTGAGGGGTCGAGGGATCCGTTCGTCTCGAGGAAGGCGTCCAGCTGCTTGTTGACGGTCTTCTCGATGACTTTGGCTGGGAACGGGAGCAGCGAGATGGGGCGGTAATTCTTGAGTTCGGTGGGGTCCGCTGTTGGTTTCTTGAGTAGAGCGCTGAGTTCGGCATGCTTCCAGCTCTCAGGGAAGGTGGCGGTGGTGAAGGAGGTGTTGATGATGTCCCGCAGGTGGGGTGCGATGACGGCGTCGGCCTTGTTGAAGACGTGGTGAGGGCAGGTACCAGTACAATTTATTGCCTGGTATGAGAAACTGAATAAATGGATGGTATCAAGGTTAAAAGTTAGCCTAAAGGTAATTAACCAAAAGGAAAATAGGAACAACATTGAAAGTGTGATAAAAACCTGTGGTTTGATGACGATTATAGGCACTTAATAAAATGAGTCTGAAAATGGGAAAAATCTGCAAGGCTTTCCAGAAATAACACGTTTTAGAACAGTTTATTGCATCGCAAAGAGAGTATAAAGGGTTAATATTTAACCAGAATAGGTTGCATCATGAAAATGCTCTTCGCCATGTTTGCCTATCCTGCAGTGAATATGGGATGGTGATGTGCTACTACACTCACCTGGTGATGCATCTAAATTGTGCAAAAACCACAACTGGAGTGACTGAGAGATGCCAGCTGTGGCCCTGCTGGTACTCTGAATGGTTCAGTTGTCAGGAAGTAGGGTTCTTTGAAATGTGCAGAAATGGCATGGGAGCAAGCTGGTGGTGAGTTGGGCCCTTGCTATTATTCTGCTGCCATGTAAAATATCACACCTAGAGGGAAGCAGTATCGACTCACTTGTATTTCTGTCTCTGTACTAGCATTCAGAGCACAATTGTTGGCAAAGAGAAAGTCTTGCAGCACACTATGCTTCACTTTGGTGATGGTACGCACTTGTGTCAAATTGAATAGTCCCCCCTCAGTTCTTTACTTCAGGCCTACTCCGGTGCAGGCTGGAAGGCTTTGGACAGACAGGAAGAAAATGTCATGCTGAACAGTGCGGGTGCTTGAACACTCCCTTGCTTGATGCCCTTGGTGACTGGGAAGGCCTCAGATGTTTTACTGACATTCAGGACATGCGCCTTTATAACGTCATGAAGATGCTGCACTATTAGCATGAAGCTGTCAGGAGAGCCGAATTTTGACATGATCCTCCACAGTCCTGGCAACTGACAGAGTCAAACACTTTTGGTAGGTCCTCAAAAGTTGTGTAGAGCTGACGATTCTGGATTCTGCTCTTGACACTTCTCCTGTAGTTGACGTGCAATGAAGATCATGTTAATGAGTCCACATCCCATGCAGAAGCCGCACCTGCGCTTCTGGCAGTAAGTCCTGCTCCAGGTGAGTGATCAGATGGTGCAGCAGAACTCATGCAAGAGCTTTTCTCGCTGTTTAGAGCAGCAAGATTCCATGGTGACTGTTTTATACCTGGCGATAACCCTTCCTCTTCTAGAGGTGTACGATGAAAGTGTCTGTGGAATGGATCCTTGTTTCCAGAAGAATGATTGATGTTTTCTGGTGGATACCGCCTATTGCCACTGATGCTATCACTAATTATCTTATTAATAGAGTCCAGCTACTGCCCTCGGCTCTCGGCTCTGAACCTGGGCTTTGCATTTATTTACACATAATAAGTACTTAGCGTGGTAGGTGAAAAGTATCTCTTGCAATGATTGTGACTATGGGCCCGATTCACAGAACTAACTTAAGACAAAATCCTAAACTTACTTTTAGGATGTTGTCTTAAGTCTGTCTTAAGACAGACTTAAGACAACATCCTAACTTCTGTGAATACCAAAAGGAGTAAGTTTAGGATGTTGTCTTAAGTTAGTTCTGTGAATCGGGCCCTATGAGCTAACATCCACCTGAGAGCATGTTTTCTAGAAGTTTGACGTTTTCATAAATATTTTCGGGAAAGTAATTTCAACATTTTCTAAGATGATAGTAACACAACAAAGCATTATGAGAAAACAGTGAAATTTAAATGATTAAAAAATGTAAGAATGTCTAGCACAGCTCCCATTACAGATAGATGTTTTTAAAAAAAGAACACTATTAAAGTGATAAGTGTCACAGCTATGATTTTAAGTCTGACTTGAATCACTTTAATACTGTGTCTAATGTGGACCAGATGTCCCACAGTTGTATTTATTTGCACTTCGATTTTCTTGTTTAAAGAAAGCAAACATATGAATTTTCAGACATATACATGGTAAACCACTTCATTAGTGGTGAGGGCAACTCTCCCCCGATACAATCACGCGGTTGCCTGTGATTGAATCATCATGCCTGTTTTACAGAACGGTATATAAAAAAAACCTTACAACTGGACATGAGCTTACTGATGTATAATAAAGTGAGAAATCCTGTAGATCCACTCGCAATTTCTAATCAACATTCTGTGGTGCAAAGAAAAGGCGGGCTTTCAGAACTTAAGCTCTGTCTCATCGCAAGGCGAAGGTTCATACCAGGAGGTAGTACTGCCTGGAACTTATCTATACTGCGAGGTGAGTATTTTCCGCTGTGAGATATTAGTTTCCAATTTTTGTAGTTGTAAATTGCATTTATATAGTGCTTACTAGCACTAAAGAGGCGTCGAAGCGCTTTGCCTCAAGTAACATGCTACTTCGTACCCCAATGTTAGAGGTATTTCGGTAGCAGGATAGTAATATGTGCTTCCTTCTCCAAGTAGAATTAATTTCGCCAAGATTGTGCTCGTGAGATCTCAGGCGCCCACTCTTGTGTTGTGCAAGGAGATAGATTAATTAAAGTAGATTTAGGAAAATATAAGATGTCTTTGAGTGTGTGACTGTCAGTGGGATGAATTAGATAGAAAAGAGGGAGGTATTTAGGAAGCATATTTGGGAGTTATATGTTTATATTCATATTAAGGTCTAGAATGTATGCTAATTAAACCATAATTGTATACATTTAAGGTGGTGTGCTTACCCAACTATTTGGCATTCAGGTTGTGTCTTCCGCAGGGGGATGCTGGGGTGTGTTCCTTGTGGTTTTCTTGGCATAAGTTAAAAAATAAATACACCACCAAATGGGTATACTATTTGGATGTCGATATTAAGCCAACTATAAGGGTCTGTTGTGTGTATGGCGGTTCCAAGTCATGTGCCCTTTGCGTTTTGTTGCTGTAGAATGAATATGAACAGAACTCTAATATGGTGTGCTGCAGAGACAGCATTTAGCCAACCATGTTGCTTTGGTGCCTTGCAGTGTACATCGTGGTGTTAATGTTTCTAATGCGTTCTGTTGTTACAGGGATTGTTGTTCTGTTGGTGCAAGGTGAAGTATAAATATATCTGGATTTAGTATGATGTATTTTAAGAGAATACCGATGCACTTTTGATGTAGCACAGCTATTAGTCCGACTAAGGCCATGTGGGATTTCTACAACGATAATATAACACCCTAAAGAACAGGCACCGCAGGTATCAATATATCCAGGTTGGGTGACTACCAGGTTAGTAGGTGTAAGCCACTGAGAAATGAGGAATAACATTTAGAAATCAGTGTTTTCGGCAGGTTTTCGCCATTTTTGTCTAATATCCCACCTTCTTCCCCCTACACACATTTCTCCTGAATTCAGCAGATGAAATGTCAGGCATGTGAAGTTAAGTTCCTGCAATAATCATAATTCTGATATATACATATATATATATATATATATTAGCTTCACAACAGAACTCCTTCCGGGTCCCTTGACCCATGAAAGGTGGCGTGGACGTCGGCTGAGTGCTTCCAACGATAATCTCCTAGTGTAAAGCGTTTCCCGTTTTTTTAAACCCATTCCATGATACAACTCTGCACTCAAAAAAAAATCGTTTGTGAAACTTTATTGTTTGGTTTAAATTTTATGTTTTATATTGAGTATGACACATAATCATCAACAGTATGCCTTGTGTATATGTAAAAATGGTTAACAATTTTTGCCGGTCCAAGGTCATAGAAGTAGATGAAATTAACATTAGCAGCGTTTATTACGTGTGTATGAGCAATCTACTCCACTTGGAGACGATGTGTAGTGAAACAGAATTACAAACAATAGGCAATTTACCCTTAACACTTCACATAAATTTATATTCTGTGGGCTACGTTGTAACTTTGCTCTCGTAGTTTCAACACGATAATAGTGGTTTTTGTGAAAGCTGTGACTGAGTATGATATAAAGACATGCAAAAGCGCTAAGCATATCAGGACTGAGAATGTTACCAACTATACAATGACATTAATTGTATAGCAAAGTGGTAGAGAAATGTGATGTGCGTATATATTTACGATATATTTAACTATTTTGAAATTTCTCTTTGCAACCGGTATGAAATACGCAGTAATACTTTCAAAGCTTCACGGTCGCTTGTTATTCTCAGCCGTTTGAATTGGTATATCTATTGCAATGTTTTACTGTATGGTTAAACACGGTAAATTTAACATGTCACAGAAACTACCAAATCTTCTATGTCTATGTCTATATGTGCTTGGACCATGACTCATGGTAACTATGGGAATGAATAGCCAATCATGACAGAGGGTCTGTTTTTGATGTGTCATCATGTTAAATGCTATATATGCTAATGTCACTCACAGCAGAGTAAGTGAGCAAGGCGGAGGCTTCCGCCGAAACGCGTCTTTGCAGCATGTCAGATTAAACACTTTCCTTGAGTTAAATTCATGGAGTCAGTGCCTTCCTTTTATCATATGGGAATCGGATTGGTAAACAATATATATATATATATATATATATATATATATATATATATATATATATATATATATATATATATATATATATATATATATATATATATATATATATATATATATATATATATATAGTTTAATTTTTGTTTTATTACATTTTCATAACTAGATTTTATTAGAGCCAGTGTTATATTTTCTTGTCTTCTAGACTTTAAAACGAATCTGTCCTTAATTCTCCAGGAGGTCTAGGGCTTCATTTGGACGTAGGTATTACGGTTTTGTTCCTGATGAGTGCTTGGAATAGGGCTATGATTTACTGTAAAGTCTTTGTCTCCTATTGGTTCTAGAGTTTAAGGCTAGTGTTGTGATTGGTTAGGGGTAGGTATTCCATTGGCTGAACGGGTCACCTGATTACTAGGGCTGTAAAAGGCTAGGGGTTAGGTCGTCTCAGCCCAGGCGTCAAGGCTAAGGGTGGAGAGGACGAGAGTGAGTGCCTGTTTGAGCTTTTGGTGACTGGTCGGGACCAGGGCCAGAAATCCGGCCCATTTTCTCTTTCGGTAATACTTACCCTACACCATCCACATCCACAAACAGAGTAGCACACACACCAAATGTACTCCACACATTTACTACAAACCAAGCCTATGCACAAATCAATGTACCAGCACACACTACAAAAGCTCACAAACCACACCTATATACCCTTCTATCCCTGCTATCACACATTTCCACCATCACCTACAAACAGTACACAACTCTATCCTATACCACTAACCAATCCACTCATCACTAACAGAACCAAAATCCATACCATACTTAACTACAACCCATCCAGACACACACTCACCTCTCTAATTACTCCTAACAGACCCCCTTTTATCATTCACAAACCCATACTCAGCCTTCCATCATTTGTCCAACCAACACCCTCCTCTTCTTTCTACCACAATAACACAACAACACAGCACTTACACACCACAGCACCACACATTTTAACTCTCTCAGCAAACAGGTCTAAGACAAACAGTCCTAACGTGATTTCATCTCCTCCTACATAAAACAAAACATATCACACACACCAGCATGACAAAATCTCTCAAGCGCAACACCGCATAATGCTTACAGTCACAAATTACAATCATACACCCACCTTTCAACCTACACAAATCAACAAACTAAAAAGCCAACCTTTCTCTCTTCCACCATACCTAACACACATACAGCAACACAGCAACTCTCTTCTAACCTCCTCTCATCCATTGGACAATTGAGAACATTACTACATGGCCTACATGCTGCACCACCACCCATAACTCATAAAACTTCTACCCTAAATACGCAAACAATGTAGGCAACTTGCTACGCATCACAACTTTGCTTCTCCATGTCACCTGTACAACAAGTTTACACCACAAAAAGAACACAGCAAGCACACCAACTCATTCTCAAACACTGTCTCCACCACCTACGCACACTAACCCATCAAAATGCATTCTTAGCCTGCTGGACGAGTACCAAGTTACAGAAAAGCTACACAATTGCTATCCTAATCCGGCTAATACAAGCATTAAAAACACACCTGCTACAAACCCTCACAATACTGATCACTCTTCTACAAAACAAGGTCTCACTGTCACCAAAGCACATTCTCTAAACTGTCTACTAATAAATGCTTGATCGTTCTCTAAAAGCAAACATCACATGTACAACCTTCTCACTGATGCAAAAACAGACATACTTTTCTTAACTGACTCATGGTTAGGAGATGACATGGCTCCAGTCCTGCATGAAGTCGATCCTCTAGGCTATCAAACGATCACCTAAAGTCTGATTGCATTCAGCCAAACATTACATATCGGTAAAGTTGTTGACATCTCCATAAAGAATTGTGAGGCTCTTCTCACCAGATGCAATCCTACACTGTCTTCCTCCTGTAACTTCCTGCTTCTTTACAGACCTCCACCTAGAAATGCAACATTCCAAGACACACTTCTAGACACAGTTTCAAACCTGATAAAAATACACTCCAACCTATGCATTCTGGGTGACCTCATCATTTGATTTGACAAACCCATTATGACCCATCCGAAAACAATTATCACTGGCCCAGATGCACTGAACCTGTATCAGATCGTCCACAAACCCACACACATCACTGGACACATCCTTGATGTTATTTTTGCTAATACCAAACTAGTTAGCTTTCAAACCTTAACTTCAGTCACATGGTCAGACCACCATTTGCTTGCTTTCCAACATAAAACAACACTAAGCAACTCACCTAAACCACCTTACGTGCATCCACCTATCGACCATGGAACAAACTCAAATTGGATCACTTAGAAACACAACTAACATCCGTTACATTGTTGTAGTACTTTATTCGATAGCAAAGTATCATAAAAGTAAATACATCATAAATTGAATTAAAATACTATTACATCATAAAAAGAATAAAAGTTGCTAAAAAAGTGTCCAGATGTAAATTTTGTTTAAAAAAGGGTTTTTTTCTAAAAATTCCAGGTTAGTAAAAAAGGACAGGAGCCCAAATGAGTACGTCACAGCAAAAAAAAGGTACTAGGAGGTAAAGTGCTAATTCAAACAATTTAACAGAGTTTAAACGTCTACCCAGTACTCAATCGCACCAGCTTGGATCGTATTTGCCATGCACTCCCCAGAAATTTTGCAACCCCGGCAATTATCAACATGGAGGAAGTGTCCGTTGTCAAAATGCGAAGGGCCACTGAGCACTGCCGTGTCCCCAGTTCTCTGCATACTGGGCTTAGCCATCTTTTCCTTGCCCCCTTGTATGCCCTACAGGCAAACAGGAAGTGCCCAAGCATTTCAGTGGGATTAGGGCACCCCGGACATGCCATTTGGTGATGTTACAGATCGGGAAACAATAAATTCTGCTCAGAAACTATATGACTGGCTACAGGAAGCTTTTGATATCGTGATACTACTCAAAACCACACAACAGAACAAAAGAAAACAAGCACCTTGGAGAAATATAGAGATAAAAGATATAAAACTACAAATTAGAAAGCTGTAACATGCCTGGCTCCAAGCAAAGACCAAACAGGACAAACTTCGCCTACAGAAAATTAACAGATTATACAAGTCCGCCATCAAAAAAGCTAAGAAAAGGTACTATTCATACAGAATTAAAAATGCTAAATGTGCAGATAAAGAATTCTATAAAATACTAACTGAATTTTGTAAACCAATTTTGCCTAGAAGGAATTCATCCTATTAATCAAGATTTCACAGACAAACTGGTAAATCATTACACGGACACAGCAGACAAGTTGGACTTTTACTTAAAACAGATACAAAGTACCAGCACTAACCCTTTTACAAAACAACAATCCAAAACTACTCTAACTCAGCCTCTCCATTTCCTTCCAACAAATTTCACACAATGAATTTATGGACCTGGTCTAAGCAAGCATGCCTGCCGGCAGCCCTTCTGACCCGTGTCCATCCCAAACTTTCAAGACAATTCTTCTAACAACCTCTGCTGCCACTCCAGTAAGAAGAGTCATCATCCATTCCTTAACAGCCAGAATATTTCCAAGAGAACTTAAAAAGTCATACATATGCCCTTTACTGAAGAAAACAAACTTGGACCCGCTGAACCCTCACAACTACAGACCCATTACAAATGGACCTTTCCTGGGCAAACTGATAGAAAGAGCAGCGTTCGCCCAGATGTCACAATTAATTGAAGTGAATGCCATACTTTCAGACTTCCAAACAGGATTACATCCCGGAAGAGGCATAGAATCTGCCCCCTTCCCATCTAGGATGACCTGAAGAACACAGTTAACCGCAACAGGGTTGATGTGCTACTCCTCTTGGACCTTCCAGCTGCCTTTGACACGGTTTACCATGACACTCTGATACAAAGACTTTACCAAGCTGGCATAGAGGGGACTAACCTAGACTGGATCTCGTCCTACCTTCGGAACAGAACTAATGTCATCCATACCCCACATTTCTCATCCAAACCATACTCCACTAAAGCAGGGGTCCCTCAAGGCTGTATCATCTCACCCATGCGTTTCAACATCTATATGAAGTCATTAATCAATTTCACCACACGTGTTATAACTATGCAGATGACACACAAATACTCCTTCAACTGGAATGACTCAAATACATTGGAAACTCGCCAATTATCAGTTGTCTCAGATCCGTGGCTCAATGGATGACTTGGAGCCATCTCAAATTGAATGCTTCAAAAATGGAAATACTCATGTATGGTGATTGGAAACATTATGACCCACTTGTCACCTGGCCTGATGAACTGGGATCACCGCCTAAAGTATCGAAGGAAGTAAGAAACCTCGGAATGACCATGGACTCCAAGCTATTGATGAATGCCCAAGTGGACAAACTAGCAAGGTCAAGCTTTGTTACTATAAAACTCTGCAACAAATCTTCCCCCATTTGGGATTTCCACACAAGGTCCAAGCTACCATCTCCCTTGTTTTGTCCAAACTAGATTACGCCAATAGACTCTACCATTGATCACCTTTAACGACCATTAAAAGCCTACAACAGATTCAGAACTCGGCTGCCAGAATACTCTTGCATATCAAACCGCGAGACTAAATCTCCCCTGCCTTGAAAGCCCTGCATTGGTTACTGGTTGTCAAAATTCCACGTTCAAGTTGCTTTGTATCACCCACAAAGCATTAAATTGAATGGGACCACTCTTTATCAGGAATAAAATCACCAAACACATTCAACAAAAGAACTTCCACTCTAGAGTGGCACCACGCCTAAAAATCCCAAGATACAAGAAAAAAAAACATGGGGGACCCATCCTTCTCTGTTCAAGTAGCCAATCTATGGAACTCTTTATCCCCCAACATAGGATCCACTTACAACCATCTTATTTTCAGAAAATTACTCAATAAGTGGCTCTTCCCCACATAAGCACTAAAACGCAAACAGCATATCCCTCTGCATATGAGCATTTATTTGTACTATAGATATGAACCTATACATGTGTATTGCTTTGTATAAACATGTAGGATAATTGTTTAAAAAATAAAAATTCAAGTACAACACTTGAAAACCAGAGTTTATCTAATGCATCTTTAATCTACATATACTTACTTTCTTTATGCATCTATATACCTTCCATCTACTTGGATCTATATATTTATTAATTTCCTCCCAAAAAAGCATATTCAATGCACTACCCTATTTCTCACCCTATACCTCTATCAATATCTTTAATTTACATATGCTTACTTCCTATATGTATCTATATACTTTCCATGTACTTATGAATCTATATATTTATTACTTTCTTCCAATTCAGCATATCCAATGCACTACCCTTTTTCTCACCCTATACCTCTCTCAATATATCATCTACCTCAACTCTCTGACTCATCTCAAACCTCTTTCTACTACTCTTTCCAATGCACTACCCTATTTCTCACCCTATACCTCTATCAATATGTCCTCTACATCCACTCTGTCATTCATCCCAAACCCCATGCCACTTTTATGACCCCAAAATAGCCCCTTTCTAGACTCTCCCCACTCCACACCTCCTTGCACCATCTGACACCTCTTTTACTATGCCGATCCCTAAAAACAAGCCTTTCTAAACTCTTCCCTCTGACTCTTCCCCTCCACATCCCTTTTTATTTACCCTAAACGGCCTCCTACTGCTATGACCGCAAATTCAAACAAAAAAAGTCTAAATCCTTCACTTTTCTATCCCTCCACTATCCTTTTCAATCAAAGTAACAGACGAACATGTCCACTTCTCAAATTTCATATTTCACTATACTAATTCACCGCTAATCCTTTATGGGTTCCTGAGTAGCATGCTACTCGCAAAAAGAAAGTGCTTCAACACCACATCAGGAGTAGCAAGCACAATATAAATGCAAACCTTTTTCCCTCTACTATCTCTCCGCTACCTGTCTATATACAAATACTGAATAACGTATCCACCACTCAAATTACTTTCATATTTCACTATACTAATTCACCACTAATCCTTTATGAGTTCTGGAGTAGACTGCTACTCACTGAAAAAGTGCTTCCACGCCTCAGCAGTGGACATAAGCACTATATAAATGTCATTACAATAAGATACAAGAAACTGGCGCATCGCTGCATTAAAGCAGCAATGCACCACTTTTCTTGCTCCTGCGAGAGCAACCCTTGCACCACAATGGATGCACTGTATTTACTACTATTAATCAAAAAGAAAATAAGTTTGAAAAAGACAAAAGGAATTTCTCATTGGATATGGTTTATCGGTATCTACAAGCAGACTTTTATACCAGAGCAGACTCTCGCAGATATTTATCCGACTTCCAAGGAAGGTCCAAAAATCAATTTATATCTTTTTTGGAATTTTCTTCATCATCTGGAGGTTAAACTGACAGCAACGAAGGACTTTCTAATTCTAATTCAAATAGAAGATGGAATGCCAAACAACAACCTGGCCAGCCGTCTTTTTCAGGGAGAGGCCAACCCAAACCCAGGGGGCGAACCAGGTTAAATAACCAACCGTGGGAAATGACAACCCGCCGACAACACTACAAAAATTGAATAAATCATCAATTTTCAATCTATCTGGACGGGTACTTACAGCTGCTGAAGCAAGCTGTCCCTACAAGACGTACAGATTTCATTAAAATGAAGACAGAAGAATTGAATTCTGTCG
The DNA here is from genome assembly GCF_964263255.1 of Lissotriton vulgaris. Classification (NCBI taxonomy): domain Eukaryota; kingdom Metazoa; phylum Chordata; class Amphibia; order Caudata; family Salamandridae; genus Lissotriton; species Lissotriton vulgaris. The sequence continues at coordinate 337,405 of NW_028243192.1, read as the reverse complement.
CAAAATCCGTTTAAAAATGTTCTTCGCTGAAACTGAAAGTTCAACAGCTTTGGAAGTTACTGGACTGCGCAAAAAATCTAATATTTGTCCGCCAGAGAACAGAATCCCGCAGGAAATTAAAACTATTGAGAAAACTATCCTGGATGCAATTTCAAACATGGACTGCAAATCCAAATATGTCAAGCATAATATCACTAAGGCTGAACGAGAAGCTTACCCTGCAGTGGTCATAAAACAGGCAGCTAAAGGTGGCTCTATTGTGGTGTGGGGCTCTTCTGAATACTCAAATAAGGTATTTAAACAACTTAATGACCAAACCTGTTATAGACGCATTCTGAATGATCCAACAAAAGAACTCCAGGCCAAACTCTTTGCGATTTTAAAATCAGGATTTGATGAAGGTTTCCTAGGCAAAAATGAATACAACTTGCTACAGAATAGATTTTCAAGAATTCCTGTCTTTTATGTGCTTCCTAAAGTAGACAAAAGTGTGACTTGTCCGCCACGCAGACCAATTGTGTCTGGTTGCGATTCATTGATAGAACCAATATCGAAGTATATAGATTTCTTCCTTAAACCTTTCATGGAGAGTGTGCAATCTTATCTCCAGGACACTACGGATTTTATAAACAAGCTGGATAACGTGGATTTAAAAAAAAAACAAAGATATAATGGTAGCACTAGATGTGACTTCTTTATACACCCAGATCTCGCATGAGGGTTTGGCTGTTTTGGAATTCCATTTGGAGAAAAGATCTAAACCATTAAGGGTCCCCACTGAATTCAGTTTGAAATTGCCACTTTTGCACTAAAAAGGAATTACTTCATGTTTGATAAGGAATTTTTCTATCAAACAAAAGGAGTTGCAATGGGGTGTCCCTTTGCCCCAGAGCTGGCAGATCTTTTTATGTCATTGTACGAGGAAAGATTTGTTTATAACAACAATCCTTTCAGACAGTGTATTAAATCATGGATGCGCTATATTGATGATATTTTCATGGTGTGGTCAGGCGATGTCGTTGAATTACAACAGTTTTATGATTGGCTCAACCAAAGATCTCCGGATATAAAATTCAGTATGGATAAATCGTCACACAGGATGGCTTTCTTGGATGTAGAAGTGTACCCATCTGAACAGGGGCTTGTAACAACTCTGTATAAAAAAACAACGGACAGAAATAAGGCACTTCTGTTCATGAGCAATCACCAAAGATCTCTTAAAGAGAATTTACCACATGGACAACTGTTGCGGATTTGCCGTAATTGTACATTTCCAGATGGAAACGATGTACATGCAAGAAATTTGAGTGAGAATTTGACTGAACGAGGTTATCCTAAGAAACTGCTCAAGTCCACAATGAAGAGAGCAAGGTGGACACCAAGAGAGACATTGTTACAGAGAACCATTAAAAAGCCAATGGAACGCCAAGTTTTTGTAACAACCTTTTGCCCCAATTCAAATCTCCTCAAAATAACTGTTAAACAAAACTGGCATTTGATTCAAAATCTTGACCCGTCTTTCTCTAATGTTCCACTCTTCGCGTTCAAGAAAGAAAAAAGTGTAGCCAACCATATTGTGAGAGCAGCCTTCAAAACTTCGCAACCACCATCATTGAGACAAATAGTAGGTCTACCTCCAGTTACAGGTCATCACAAATGTGGTACCTGTGCATGCTGCGTCCAGACAATTGAAGGCCCACTATTCAGCCACAATGGAATTCATTGGAAACATGATTCTTTTACGAATTGTAGAACGAAAAATGTAGTGTATGGTGTCCTGTGTCCTTGTTCTTTGCTGTACATAGGAAAAACCAATCAGGAGGTGCGTCAACGCATCATCCAACACAAGTCACGAATCAGGAAAAAGATGATAACTGCTCCAATGGTTAACCATTGGATCAAGAAAGCGCATTCGGATCAAGATCTCCATTGGACAGTAATTTCCAAGATTGCGACGAACCAAAGAGAGGAAACCCCGAGCTACGATTAACTCAACGTGAGGCGATGTTAATCATTAAATTTGACACAGCATGTACAGGACTCAATGAACTCTCGGAAATCCTTAATTTGTAAATATTGAACCATTTTAGCAAAAATGATTTCACCATTGAAATGCACCATGTTAGCACTGAATTACAGTAACCAGAATTCTTCATTAGGCCGTGGGGTTTTCCACAATCCTTTGCAATACCTTTATCACTTCCGGGTGAGGCTCAGCACGATGCGAGCCACTGTGAAGGGAAAAGACGATTTTTTTTCTGCCACGAGGAGTTATACTATTGAAGTAAGGCACCTGAGACCTTTCTTGGGATTTGCATCCCCGTGGTGATCCAGGTTAACTACAATTGCGCTATGCTCTTATTTCAGAAATTCCACGCACAAAGGAAATGCTGTGTGCACGCAGCTGCAGCGATTAAATGCTGCACAAGAAATGCCCGGATAATTGCTCCTGGTGTCTCTTTGATAGTGAGGTAAGTGTGAGCAAACAGTGCTTAAATCTAATCTCAATGGTTTTGGTAATTCGAACCTTGTCATCTTTAGAAATTAGACCGTGACCTGAAAGTTTGAAGACTCCGACCTGGACGCATGACGTCTTGAAAAGCTCAGTTCCGGTTTCTTAAAGGTATACCCTTGGGAGTAGTTTCACTAAACCTCGCCATTGCAAACTCTGCGCCATTGTTTTGGATTTTGTGACATATACTGTTGTTCTATTCCAGGACTGTGTGCACTTCTAGCACGATTCCGCTTGAATTTTCGGTTGGACTTATTGGATTAAGATCCACCCCATGATATCAGGTATGCATGACAATCAACCGCGCTCAGTCACGCACTGGACACATTAACAACTCCAGGTACAATTTTTCAAATTATGGCAATTTTCTTTCCGCAGACACTTCAAGTCCGTGATATATGAATTTACATCGCCGCGTTCCTTGATATTACTTTTTCGCAATCGGTAAGACCTTTTTCCTTTGGTTGAGACAATTCGAGTCTCAATACCGCTGACAGCGCGTTTCATTTATTTGGTTTTTTGTTTGTCATGTCTCACTGTTTATGTCTGAAACTTTATTAATCACTGTTGGATCTAGAAGACAGGTAAGATTTAGATCTTCTTTGGAGCTTTGAGGGGGTATGCTTTTGAGTTTGGGGGTCAAAATCATTTTGTTTTCTTCTCTCTTTTTTCTAGTTGTTAGTGGTCCTGAGGAGAACCCAATGATTAATAGGGTTCGAAACGCGTAGACCTTTTTTGTTGTTGTAAACAAACAAATGCTTCGTTTAAGACAGTTAAGGCTGGTTATGTAGTGTAAAATAAGTGGGTGTGTATTTTGTGTAGTTCAACTTTTGGGTTAACACAACCAAGCCTGGTTAACATCTATTGCATTATTTGTGGTATTGGGTCCCTTTTTCCATTCTATACAGAAGGATCCTTGAATAATGGAACTTACAGGAACTGTTTTGAGTATGAGTTTGATTGTGTAGTATGAGTGAAGTATTGTGGGTTGAGTGCATGGAAAGTGTTTGATTGGTTGGAATACATTTTGTGTGAGTGATGTGTATATATATCTATTTTGAATATTGTTTTTTGTATTTTTATATTAACATGTGGCGATGTTTCAAAAAAAGTGTATAAAAAGATAAAAGAATTCGACTTTGAAAAAATTAAAAGTTTATTAATTAAACTTGGCACATTTTTGACTAGTGACTTGTGTGCCATTGAAAGCTGGTCTAGTGTTTATCAGTATTGGCAGTTTTGGTTGTTGGTATTTACAATACAGCGCACTATAGCATAGGGTTTCTTGGCGCATTGCGAAGTGGGCGAGAAAACCGACACAACTCGAGCAATGCATCAAAATACAGTTTTAACAGACGCATCACCTACTGAATTGGAACCAGTGTGTTTGAGCACGAAAAAGGTAACAAAGTCACCTTGCGCTCAAACATATTGGTCCTGGATGTGATGCACACAAGTGGGCATTGTGCCCACTTGTATGTGTGACATTAACATGTAATGTCACAAACTTTGACATTGCATGCACATACTTACCATTTGTGGCCTTGTGACTTGATAGCATATTGTAATCAAGTCACTACAGGTGGTGTAGTCCCTTGGGCACATCCGATGAGTCATCCCTACACATGGGTTTTGCAGGCGTAGGGATTGTGATGCATTGTTAGTGCAGCAGCATGGTACGTAAAAAAGTGGTAAAGACCACTGCGTCAGTTTCAAGGTATGGGTTTAGTGAAAACCAACGAAGCCTATGAAAAATTGACGCATCTGCATCCATGTATATATGGAGCATATCCAGCGACACCTTTCAGTAAAAAAGAGTGACACAATGGTGGTGCAAGGGGCTTGTAAATACGCCCCCAAGTGTGCAGGAGTCCCTTGTATCAATTAATCCTTCCTGCAAATGGTTCTGCCCTCTAGAGGTCAGTCAGCACCCAAGCCACATTTTTCCCTTGTCTCCTTGTATCCTGGGTCCCAGTCACCAAGACTCGCCTGCGGGACTCCCTGTATCCAAGGTGGAATGCATTCAACAACCATTTCAAACTTCACACAGGACTTCCATGGCTATCTTCTCTGGCTGTCAGAGATATCTTCTTATAAGGAAAAACCCTACCAACAGTTGCTATTGGTTCATATGTTTACAACACTGATCTTGCTGCAGCCCCCTATGCTTTATTTCTAGTTAAATCAGGTAACTTTAAAAGCTATGAAGGATTCTAAAATGCATAAGCAATGTCACTGCCAATTCACAGTTCGATTTGCATTTTCAAATTACTAAAGATAAATTCGGTTAGAACGTGTAACAATTTTTTTGTAAAAACAAAACAAAAAACTATTCACCTTTTCTTTAAAATCATAAAAATTACAACAGTTCGATGATCATCATAGGTGCATAATGTAGTCTGCACTTTAGCACCCGAAACATCGTAGCATATGAGATACAGCAATGTGAAGAACAGCAATTTCGCACTGAGAAGATCTCATTTGTGATTCAGTACAAGGGCACAACATGTGCATTCTCCTTAGGCTCATTCGGAGCTATCAGTGCAATCTTGAAGCATAATCACGAAGAGTGAGAAACAGTGCACAATACAGCTTAAGAACTCAAACATAACACAGGGCAAGCCGATATGTCGCGTTTTGTCACCCTTTGAGATCAGGTGCAGGGTAGTCTAAGCTTCTAAAGATCAGTCACAGCCTCTATGTTGCCTTCCGTCACACGCTAACATGGTGCAATTTGACATATGAATTTCTCATCCTTCATAACCATATTTTCAACATTCACCCATTTTTCATACCCAAGAGCCAGAGTGTAAGTACAATTATTTACTGAAGAATGAATCAAGAAGGGGAAAAAAGGATCAGGGAAACCAGATACTTTACAAAACAAATTATTTTGATACATTCACATATCTGACATATTCAATTCAACCCCAGCGCCAGCAACAACGACATCAAGCTCTCGCAAGACCTCTGCGACGCACTCGCCTCGTTCTTCCACCACAAGATCGCCAACATACACAACAGCTTCAGCGCCCAGACCACGCACCCTACCACCGAACCAACGCCCCCCACCACCATCCTCTACGCCTGGACCCCTGTCAGCACTGAAGACACCACCCTCCTGATGAACACTATTCACTCCGGCTCCCCTGCCGACCCCTGTCCTCACCATATCTTCAACAAAGCCGACACCATCATCGCACCCCAACTCCGGAACATCGTTAACAACTCCTTCGCATCCGCCACCTTTCCGGAGAGCTGAAAACATGCAGAGATCAGCGCCCTCCTGAAGAAACCCACCGTAGACCCCACGGACCTCAAGAACATCCGCCCCATCTTGCTCCTCCCGTTCCTCGCTAAAGTCATCGAGTCACCGTCAACAAACAGCTAACCTCCTTCCTCGAGACTAACGGATCCCTTGACCCTTCGCATTCTGGATTCCGAGCAAACAACAGCACAGAGACCGCCCTCATCGCAGCCACCGATGGCATCAGGGCCCTGCTCCATAACGGGGAAACTGCTGCCCTCATCATCCTCAACCTATCAGCCGCATTCAACACAGTCTGCCACCGCACCCTAACAAGCCGCCTCCACCAGGCCGGAATCCAAGGAATTGCCCTGGAATGGATCACCTCCTTCCTCTCCGACAGAACTCAGGGAGTCCGCCTCCCTCCTTACCATTCTGCGGCCACCAAGATCATCTGCGGCGTACCTCAAGGCTCCTCGCTCAGCCCCACCCTCTTCAACATCTACATGACCCCCCTCGCAGCCATCGCACACCAACACAACCTAAACATAATCTCCTACGCCGACAACACCCAGCTGATCCTCTCCCTCACCAACGATCCCGCCACCGCCAGAGCCAGCCTCCAGGAAGGAATGAAAGACGTTGCGGAATGGATGAAGCTCAGCTGGCTGAAACTTAACTCAGACAAGACGGAAGTCCTCATCCTGGAACCATCCCCCTCTGCCTGGGATGACTCCTGGTGGCCCCCTGCACTGGGCACCGCCCCACGCCCACTGACCATGCACGCAACCTAGGCTTCATCCTGAACTCCTGCCTCACGATGACCAAGCAAGTCAACGCCGTCTCATCATCATGTTTCAACACCCTCCGCATGCTCCGAAAGATCTTCCGGTGGATCCCCACCAACACCAGAAAGACGGTCACCCAGGCCCTCATCACCAGCTGACTGGACTACAGGAACGCCCTCTATGCCGGAACCACAGCCCAACTACAGAAAAGACTCCAACGCATACAGAACGCTTCTGCACGACTCATCCTGGACATACCCCGTAACAGCCACATCTCTGCCCACCTGAGAGACCTGCACTGGCTCCCCGTCAGCAAAAGGATCACGTTCAGGCTCCTCAACCACGCTCACAAAGCTCTCCACAACACTGGCCCCGAATACCTCAACAACCGCCTCACGTTCTACACACCCACCCGTCAACTCCGCTCCGCCAGCCTCGCCCTTGCCACTATCCCACGGATTTGCAGAACCACCACCGGAGGAAGATCCTTCTCCTACCTGGCTGCCAAGCTGTGGAACTCCCTCCCCACCCACCTACGACTGACCCAAGACCATCTCTCCTTCAGGAAGCAACTCAAGAGCTGGTTCTTCGAGCAGTAGCAGTAGCAGTAGCAGCACCGCCCTTCTCCCCACCCACCCCAGCGCCTTGAGACCCTTGCGGGTGAGTAGCGCGCTCTATAAATGTCCTGATTAATTGATTGATGATCAACATGCTATTTCCTGTTTGACCAGAAGAAACCCCAAATTAATCAACATTCATTGGCAGGAAGTTGCATTGGACTCATTCTATATTCCCAGTAAGGCCAAGGGAGCAGAAATCACTAACTCAAATTTTGAGTTGAATCAATCGGTAGCATGCCTTAATTGCTACATTTCTGGGGATTGTAAAATGTCTACCCAATCAGCATCATCTACTGCTCCAATATCAACCTGCCATATATTTCTCAAAAGTACCAGATCTTTCTGGGTGTTTCTTATCAAGGTCCAGTATATAAGAGATATCATTTTCGTGTGTAGGGGACCATCCAATAATATATAAAATAGAGGGGAAGATTCCATGGTTTCTTCATGCCTTGATAGTTGTGCTTCAAACACACCATGTCATAACTGTAAGTATCTAAATATCTGGGAGGAGGGCATCTAATACTCAGCTTTAAAGTGTGAGAATGGTGCCCCCCCCATTAGCCCCCCAAATGTCTGCCAAACAACTAATCCCAATTAGATCCCAATGCTGGAAGCTTTCAAGGCTAGGGACTTTTTTCAGTCTTGTACCCATCCATAATGGGGTCTCCTGGGTAAGTCTTCCGTTGCATCCGATCGGTCTACGAAGCTCATGTCACAACATCACAGTCAATTTGGTGGCAGTTGGAGCCTCAATTCTAAGAGTCCCCCATAGAGCACGTGCAGGCAAACTTTCTCTCCCAGCATCTCTTTATCAATGCAAAAGGTAGGGTGAGTTAGCAGAATTTTGGTGTAAATTAATTCAATATTATTTGAGAAATTAAGTTTCAAAATGCATATATCACACACCGGAAGATCTACGGGTCCAACAGATTCAAAAGATAACAACTAATTGGCTGCCACAACACCAAGAAAGATTTTGCATCAGCTATTTTAGGAATCAAGGACTCAGCCCTTTGTCCTGCAAAAAAGAATTTAAAAAACATATAGGGGGCACTGTAGGGACACACCCACTCCCAAGGCAGTTGAGGTGGAGGGGGGGGTCGGAGCAAACATTTAGTTTGAATAGAGGGCATGTGGCCCTACTCCCCAAGCCAATTTTGTATTGCCCCAGGAACCTTAGACCCCAGGTCTGATATGTTTATTTATGAGGATAGGGCATGCTGCCCCCATCCTCAAATCATTAGAAGGTCACGGGGACCCTATCCCCCTGGATCGATATCATATTGAGGGGAGGGGATGTGCGCTGGCCGTCCCTGAACCTTTAGAAGGCCCCATGGACTACATCCCTCTGGGACAAAATCTTTCTTTATGTAGAGGGGGTATGTGACATCTCTTCCTGAGCCACAAAATGGCCCTATGGAATACATCCTTGAGGCCCAAAGAACCAGTGTCACTGACTTGTTCCCTGCCCAGGACAGTGCATACAGGGAATGTAAATCTAATTCCCTTCCTGCACTCTCCCGGGCTGGGAACGCAGCTTTGCTCCTGCCCAGTAGGAGCAGTGAGGAAAGCTGCTTCTGCCGGGCTGCCTGGGCTGGATCAAAGTAAAATAGCCGGCTACAGCTACCACCTAAGATGGGTGCTGGTTGGAGAGCTGACAGGGGCTGTGGGGCCATGGACCTCCCTTCACGGTCCCCCACAATGTGCATGTTGTTGGTGCCATCGGTGGCACTGGGGCACCCATGGTAAAATAAGGGCCAGTACCCAGGATGGTTGCTGGCTGGGGAGATGGCAGTGATGTGGGGGACTTATGGTTCCCCCAAGGCTACTAACAATTCAAAAAGTATTGTATACCCCGGTTGACACAGGGGAACCTGAAAAACAAAAAAAAAGGAATATTAAATGAGTGGTAGGAGCCCCACATTTAACATTGACTGCACAAGAAGAGGAGTGCAACATAATGCTGTGCAAAGGCTTTTTCATTATTTTTTTTTTATCCTGCTGGAGTATGGGCACCATCAAACATGTATCAATGTTGTGTAGGACTACATAAAGCTCAGCAACACCCCCAGAAATAAAAACAATTCACAATAAATCTCCTGCGTCATTGAATCCTTTACCGCAGGAGAGCTTACTATTATTTTGTAAAACACTTTGAGCTGGAACCTGTATGATCTTCAGCTAACATGCAGGGACCCATTCTGGTTTACGTTATGGCTGCATTTTGTGGCTGGAATAATGTTTTTAAAACGTGACATGTTTAGGTATGTTTCAAAAAATGCTTTATTTAAAATATTTTGAGACAATAAGTATTAAACATTGCAATGTGTGTATTTATAACATATACATGTTATTATAATTATCGATGACAAAGTCAATAGGTCTGCTTCATATATGTTATATATGTTGATGTGCTCACGTCCTGATAAAGACAACAGGCCTGCCTTTTATATTTTATATTTTAGATATTTATTGACAAGGGTGTTTTGTGCCCAGGGTTGGATGGGTGTAGGGCCTGGCCGTGGAAGGGGGTTGAGTGCTCCATGAATAACCTTTTGCTTTTGGCTGTGCAAAGCAGGGGGTTAGGCACCCATGGGGGTCGGGGGTATGTTTGTAAGTGTTTTGCGATCGCAAACCCTGAAATTCGCAGAATCCTGGGTGTTTGCGATCGCAAAAGTGTGTGATGCGATGTAGGTAAGTAATGTCAATGCAAAATAGCTAATCGCAAAATTTGCGATTACCAACTTAGCGTGTAATGGATTCTGCTAATAAAATTGCGAGTTCACAAGCTGTGTCCCAATAATTGCGATAATCACAAACACCGTCACGCAAACATGCAATTTGCTATGTAGGTAAAATCCGCAAATAGCAAATTTTTACGAAATTCACATTTTTGCACTTCTGTAATACCACCAACTCAGACCAGGTGGTAATCAGGTGCAACCTATTTAAACTGGCCCATAATGCAACAGTGGCTTCCCACAATGGCTGGGCTTTATGTAATAGTCAGGAGGCTGCGTATCCGAGAGGCTGAAGAGAGATGGAGCCGCCAGGAGAGGATCTACAGGACACGCATCACCCTCTTTCAATGCATTGCGGAGGACATCCATGCGCACTACAGGCTGCATCCAGAAAGTATCATGGAGCTGATAGAGGAGCTGACACCCATGCTGGAGCACCCCACATGCAGGGCCCACACCATTCCCACACACATACAGGTGTTGTGCTCACTGAACCTCCTAGGGTCAGGGAGTTTTCAGGGGATAAAAGCAGCAGTAGGAGGGGTATCCCAGAGTGCACGTTCATGCTTTTTCCACGCTTTCCTCAATGCTACGATGCAGAGGATGCATCACCACATCAAATTCCCAGAGTCACAGCAGGAACTGGACCAAACAAAACAAGATTTTTACCAAAGTGCTCAATTCCCCCACGTGATTGGCTTCGTAGACGGAACACATGTCGCACTGTCCCCTCCATCACACAATAAGTATGTTTTTGGAAACAGAAAATCATACCATTCTCTAAACATCCAGGTAGTCTGCAATGCTAGACATGTAATCACAGACATAGTAGTAAAATTCCCAAGAAGCACTCATGATTCCTTCATTTTTCGACACTGTGGTTTACATCACAGACTCACAAATGGCGAGTTTGGAGAGGAATACCTTCTAGGTAATTGTATGGCACACACAAACAGTAGTATGAAATGTCTGAACTTCCAGTATCTAACTAAACATCAACATACTTTGTCCCTGCAGGAGACAGTGCATTTGCTGTGCAGGACTACATCCTCACACCCTACCTCAATCCATCCACAGCTGCTGAGCGGAGGTACAACACTGCCCACAGAGCCACAAGAGCCACCATTGAGAGGACCTTTGGAATCCTCAAAAGCCGTTTCCGATGCCTCCATAATAGTGGAGGTCCCCTACAGTACAGCCCGGAGACGTGTTGCAAGATTGTGGTGGCTTGCGCAATGCTACACAACATCGCTACCAAGAAGGGTACCCCAGTGGATCTGACAGATTCAGACACATCAGATGAGGAGGATCTAGCTCCACAATGCAGACATGCAGGTGGAGACGGGGCAGCTGCCGGGCGCCTGAGACGTGATGAGATCACACAGAACTACTTCTAGGTGAGAAAATAGACCACAATGACCAATGTTGATGAAAAGAAACTAAGTTTATTCCCTTGACTGCGGGATGTGAAAAGTCACACAGTGTGACTGTAACTTTGTTGATAGCACATGTTATCATGATAGTGAGTTAGGTAGTCCTCATTGCATGTGTTGCCTCGCAACATGCCATTGATGCATGTCACCCCTTCACCTCCGGCGTGCACGCCCTGATGCCCCTCCTTCAGCCTGTGCCCTTGCCTCGCTGTTATCATCCACAGCTTTGCCCTGACACCCACTCCTACACCTTTCAGCAGGAATCAGTGTGCTCCTGCTGGATTGCCCATCTGTGTCCAGGCTCCCTGGTGTCCCTATTCCCCCTGTGACAACAGACCGCAGTTGGTCTAGTGCATGTGTCATCTGCACTAGGCCCCAGGCACCATCCTGGCAGCAGTGTGCCATCTCATGTTGCATGCTTATGCTTCTCTGTGCTAGCATGGATATTGCTGTGGATTGCCGGCTGACAGCCGTAGTGAACTGGTCCAGGCGGGTGTGTAGCCGATGTTGTTCCCTGCGCTGGGCCTGCCTATCCCTTCTGTTTCCCCCAGATTTGCACCCGAAGCTTGTGCAATTGCTGTCACCCCCATTCTTAGCTCCGACATGTGGCGGTTGTGTTGTGCTAGCTGGCGCTGGATTGACATAATTCTTTTACTTTGCAGGAGCTGCACACGCAACATGTTACCCTCCATCCCTGCGAAGACCGAGTCTGTACCTGAAGAGGCATTGCTGGTGTTGTCCCGTGCCCTCTGTCTTGCACCACTGCTAGTTGTGTTTGGTGCACAGGATTGTGTTGTGCCCTGCCTTGGGTTTAGTGTTTCTGCATTCTGTGTCCTCTTCAGCATCCGTAGACTCGGATGCCATTGGTATTAGTGCAGGAACAATTCTGCGCCGTTTGGTTGCTGCTGATGGTGTGTCCCATGTGGCACCCTGCCTCTCCTGCCCTGCCCGGTCCTCATCTTTTGCTGTCTCCCCCACTGCAACCACTGTGTCCTGTGTTGTAGGACCAGCTGAAAAAAATAGCACACATGAGTTGTGTGTCTTTTTTTTTCATGACAATAAAGCTCTTGTTACTACAAATGACATGACTACTTGTCTATTTTGCACATTGCTAGTATGACTGTTCCCTATGTACCCTTTGTGTGTGTCACAGGACCAAGTTACAATGCATGGGACTACATTTCCCATAATGCAATACTTGGTGACCATCAAAACATGTACCGGATAATTATTCATGAATGGGTATTTTGGGGTATGAGTGGGATGGGTATGTTTTGGGGATATTGGCATGCATCGTTCCTTCTCTGGTGTCTCTGTTGTTGGAGCTGTCAAGGTCAGCCACACCCGTCATTGCCTCAGGAATGAGTGTGCCCTCCACCAACTCCTCCAGGGGTGTCGGATCTGGTGCAGTGGAGGTCCCACCTCCAGTTGCCTTTGCCTCTGCCAATCTGGTGGCCACGCTCTCCTTTGATCTCTGCCTCATGTCGTACCACCTCTTCCTTAAGTTCTCGGTGGCACGTTGGGTTACGCCTATGGCATTTACCTTCTCTTGGATGTCAGTCCTTATTTTTCTCTTCCTGGCCTCAGGAACACGGAGTGAGGCTTTCCCAAACAGGAGGTCATGTTGCCTCACTACCTTCTCAGTCAATACCTCAAGCTTCCTCTCTGAGAACTTTTGCTTTCTCTTCCTGCTGTGTTCCTCAGCCTGCTTGTCTCCACCCTGGGATTCCATTTCAGCTACTATTAGTTGCAGAGACACAAACACACTCCTCCTCACTACTGTCTCTCAGACAGCAACTTACTCAGGTACAGGTGCAGGCAATCAGGTGCAGCATGGGCAGTCACACTTCCTGGTTGTGATGTCATCATTCTGCACCTGAATTGCTTTTTCCCGTTTTTGCGATTCTTTATTAGGAAATTTGCTAATAAAGAATCGCTATTTGAGTGATCGCACAATGAATCTGCAATTTTTTGGTAATCGCTATTTAATAGCGATTTTTTATCTACATCCTGTTTTGCGATTCCAAAAGTGTGATTCGCAGAAAATCGCATTTTCAGAATCCCAAAAATTGATTTACCAACATATGCCCCTTCATCAGGTATTTGTATGTCAAATAGTTTGTTCACAAGGATAGGGATTGCAGTTGCAGTATTTCGCCAGGATAATCACATCAGGGTTTCAGGTCGAAAAGTGATCACTTTTTGTTGGCTACCATGTCTAGGCTGTGAACCCCTTAACACGAGATTACTATTTGGGAATTGATTTAACCTCAAACCCTGACGTCTGGGTGATTTTCCTAGCAAAATACTGCCAAAGGACCGGGAGCCCCATACCGGTAAGAAAACCAGTCGCAATACTTCATGAAGCAATAAGCGGGTAGAGGGATAAAGTGCTGGAGAACAATTATGCCAGTTGCATTTGGCACTGTTATAGGCTAACCATTTATCAGTAACTACGAAAGATTCACAAAACTCATAAATGTGTCATCCAGTGACACGCTACGTGACCGAGAGGCAATGGCAGAAGCACTCTTTCAAAACCTGCCAGATAACAATAAAGAGCAAAGAGGACAAGCTAAAACAACAGTAAGCAATGACGTAAGATCATTGTTAAGGACATTGGATAAATTACAAAAAAATGAACTCACAAAGTAGTGGGAAAAGAAGTCCCTTGAAAATGTTAATCGAGTACCACGGTATCTCGAGTGCTGAGAGCACAGTTTAAGAACCCAAATCCTGCCATGCTAAAGGAGTGGGAGGAGAACAATTTGCAGGCGTCCATGAATATGGTAAATATTCTCATCAAGTATGCAGAAATCGATCGAGATGGGATTCTCATGGAAATTGACTGAGTGAACGGTTTATTGGAGGCATCAGGGCAACCAAACATGGCCGCAAGATGTCGTGCTGATATCGATATAAGATTCCAAAAGCATGAAGATACGATTAAGGCGCACAAAATATTTAAGTGTGCTCGTGACCAAAACAACTACCTCACTGGGAGAATATTTACACTCCCAAGAAAATTTTACAACTACAAACAACAGGCGTTGGCAAACAAACTATCAAAACCCTCAATAACTACATCTAGTGTGAACACCATTCCAACTATAGACTCTGTTGCGAGTTCACTCACTGCTACTAGCGAATCAGATGATGGCGGCCCAAGTACATCTGGAGCACAGCCTACATGCACTATGAATTTGACACCAGCGGAGTAACTGAATTTTCTCCATCAGGACCGGAGGCAAACCTTGCGCCCCCGCAATCCGCCAACACAGCAAGGCGAAGGAACAACCAATGCAGGAGGGAGAGGAGCCGTAAACATCGGCAACAGTACAAACAGAGTGAATGCGGCCAAAAAATAGAGACATTAGTGTCAACAGCTAACAATGCTGTAATCAATCTTACTGATGTGGAATTAACCTCAGCAGAGTCACAACTTTTAGCTTTGGGCTTAAGCTACAGTCTGGAGAGCAATTTCTCTTATAATCAATCTCGCATAGATGTCTTTAAATTAAGCATGGGCGCAAAATCCGTTCCGCTCGCGGATTTTGCGGATTTTCGGTAAATTCGCTATCGGCGAACTCTCGTGAATTTGCCGAAAATCCGCAAATTCGCACACAGCGTATTTTTTTGCTTGGTGATACAATATTGCGGCACGCGGCATTCACTTACCGTCATTCAGCGTTTGCCGAGTTGTTTTTCTTGATATTTTGCGTGTGCTGCGCATTTTGGATCTTGCTGCCGGATCCCACGAGAGTTTGGCGACCGCGATTATGTCATCGCGGCTTACCACCTTGCACTGCTCGAGTTTGTCAACGCGAGTACGCCGTGATCACGTGTCGCGGGAGTTCGCAATTGTGAACGCGTAGATGCGGCGGGCAGCAACAATTCTGCACAAGAAATCCACCAGCAAGCATCATAAACCTTCTGAAAATGATGATTTTTATCAGAATAACCCCTCAGGTTGACATTTGCCTGCACTTTTTTTTGCAAGGAGTCCATTTTGGGTGGGGGGTGTGGGAGGAAGGAAGTGCCCCACAGTCTCCAACTTCCTGTTCCTGTACAGCAGGCTCCTCCCAGTGCTTTCTTCATGTGCTGGTCACTTTCATTCAGATCTTGACCTGGAAGGATTACTTTTTGTGGATGCTGCTGGATTTTTGGATTTGAGGCCTTTTTGACTTTCTTTGGATCACTTTTGGATTAGAAATTTCACAAGTAAGTTTGTTTGGGGCATTACAGTTGCTGCAACTACAACTTTGGAATTTTCGATTTTTGGGCTGTTGTTGGGGCCTTTTGCCCAGGGGTAGTGAGTGGTGCATGGACTGAGTCTTTCTGTGGGGTCTCTTTAATGTAAACATCATGGAGGGCATGGATGGCATTGCATTGTGCTGATTTTTGTGTGTTTTTCGATTTTTATGGCTGCTGTTGGGGCCTTTTGCCCAGGGGTAGTGAGTGGTGCATGGGCCCAGTCTTTCTGTGGGGTGTCTTGAATTTAAACATCATTGAGGGCATGGATGGCATGGGATTGTGCTGATTTTTGTGTGTTTTTCGATTTTTTGGGCTGCTGTTGGGGCCTTTTGCCCAGGGGTAGTGAGTGGTGCATGGACTGAGTCTTTCTGTGGGGTCTCTTTAATGTAAACATCATGGAGGGCATGGATGGCATTGGATTGTGGTGATTTTTGTGTGTTTTTCAATCTTTTTGGGGTGTTGATGGGGACTGGCCATGTGGGTGGGGGCCATTTTGAGTGCTGGTACAAGCAGGCCCTGGCCATGTGCTGGGGGGCAAGGGGCCATTTTGAATGCAGGCAGTGTTCTCAGGCCTGCAGCCATTTTGCCTAGCTTTCATCCATTATGCCCAGGGGTATTGAGTGGTGCATGGGCCTAGTCTTTCTGTGGGGTGTCTTGAATTTAAACATCATTGAGGGCATGGACGGCATGGGATTGTGCTGATTTTTCTGTGTTTTTTGATTTTTTTGGCTGCTGTTGGAGCCTTTTGCCCAGGGCTAGTTAGTGGTGCATGGACTGAGTCTTTCTGTGGGGTCTCTTTAATGTAAACATCATGGAGGGCATGGATGGCATTGGATTGTGGTGATTTTTGTGTGTTTTTCGATTTGTTGGGGTGTTGATGGGGACTGGCCATGTGGGTGGGGGCCATTTTGAGTGCTGGTACAGGCAGGCCCTGGCCATGTGCTGGGGGGCAAGGGGCCATTTTGAATGCAGGCAGTGTTCTCAGGCCTGTACCCATTTTGCTTAGCTTTCATCCATTATGCCAGGGGTAGTGAGTGGTGCATAGGCCTAGTCTTTCTGTGGGGTGTCTTGAATTTAAACATCATTGAGGGCATCGATGGCATGGGATTGTGCTGATTTTTCTGTGTTTTTCGATTTTTTTGGCTGCTGTTGGGGCCTTTTGCCCAGGGGTAGTGAGTGGTGCATGGGCCTAGTCTTTCTGTGGGGTATCTTGAATTTAAACATCATTGAGGGCATGGATGGCATGGGATTGTGCTGATTTTTGTGTGTTTTTCGATTTTTTGGGCTGCCTTTGGGGCCTTTTGCCCAGGGCTAGTGAGTGGTGCATGGACTGAGTCTTTCTGTGGGGTCTCTTTAATGTAAACATCATGGAGGGCATGGATGGCATTGGATTGTGGTAATTGTTGTGTGTTTTTTGATTTTTTGGGGGTGTTGATGGGGACTGGCCATGTGGGTGGGGGCCATTTTGAGTGCTGGTACAGGCAGGCCCTGGCCATGTGCTGGGGGGCAAAGGGCCAATTTTAATACAGGCAGTGTTCTCAGGCCTGCACCCATTTTGCCTAGCTTTCATTCATTATGCCCAGGAGTAGTGAGTGGTGCATGGGCCTAGTGTTTCTGTGGGGTGTCTTGAATGTAAACATCATTGAGGGCATGGATGGATGGGATTGTGCTGATTTTTCTGTGTTTTTTGATTTTTTTGGCTGCTGATGGGGCCTTTTGCCCAGGGGTAGTGAGTGGTGCATGGGCTGAGTCTTTCTGTGGGGTATCTTTAATGCAAACATCATTGAGGGCATGGATGGCATGGGATTGTGCTGTTTGTTATGTGTTTTTTGACTTTTTGGGGGTGTTGTTGGGACTGGCCATGTGGGTGGGGGCCATTTTGAGTCCTGGTACAGGCAGGCCCTGGCCATGTGCAGGGGGGCAAGGGGCCATTTTGAAGGCAGGCAGTGTTCTCAGGCCTGCACCCATTTTGCCTAGCTTTCATCCATTATGCCCAGGGGTACTCAGTGGTGCATGGGCCTAGACTTTCTGTGGGGTGTCTTGAATTTAAACATCATTGAGGGCATGGATGGCATGGGATTGTGCGGATTTTTATGTGTTTTTCGACTTTTTGGAGTGTATAACTGATGTTCCTCTGTCTTCCATTGCTTTTAGGTGCACAAGAGAACCACCAGTGCCAGGAAGAAGTCCTGCAGCGGTGTGTGTGCAGCATAACGTCACGCGACGTCACGTGTGGCCACAGACAAGACAACTCTGCAACTCGTGCAACTGCTGCCTGCTGTTCTGACATCTGAAGAAGAGGGCCCCAAAAAAAGTTCCCCGTAGCTCCTCTAGCAAGAAAGTTGCCAGTAAGGAGCAGAAGAAGCAAGTTACCAAGGAGACTGGTGTGCCGCCCGCCACATTTTTGGGAATAAAAAAAAAAGTACGCCTGCAGCAGCAGCGGGATCCGCTGAGGACCAAGCTGGGAGCAGCACCCCCGCTCTATTGGGTCCCTTGAGTGCTGCAGAGGCACTTAGTCTTGTTGTTCAATCACCATCAACCAGTGATGTTGGCTCATCGCAAGAAAGTAGCAGCAATGTCCCTCAATCAACACAGGTTGTTGTAACTCATCTGACGAGTGTTCAACAACCACAGCCGCAACAACAGCCACGTGTGCAAGTACAAGCCCAAGTACATGTGGAAGGAGAGGCAGCGCAAGGAGATGCGCAAGCAGAGGTGCATGGAGGGGCACAAGTGCCCACAATAGTTGTTCCTCGTGAAGTAGGGGCACATCAGGAAATCCACATTCAAGCCGAGCTATCATTTGAGGAAGCCACTCCTCCTGATCATTCATTGCCTTCCACATCCCTAGCAAGGAAAAGATCAAAGATGGTGTCTACATCTTCTTCAAGCCCCCTTCCTTCTGATGATATGGATCTAACTTGGGAACCACCACTGCCGTCTGAGAGTGAGGCACACCATGATCTGACAAAGGTAGCTAAGCATAAAAGGAAGGTCCCCGAAACTCTCGTACTTATGGAGTGTGGTGCTGAAGAAGAAGTGGCGTATACTACTCCTGCTGATGAAGACTCTCACGATGACGACGCAGTCATCATACACGCCACTCCAGCCTCAGCGGGCATGCAGCAAACACACATTTTGACCCTAGCCCGAAAAGCTACTGAGCGTGATGTTGTCGACGAGGAGGCAATGGGAACACCATCATTGGAGTTAACTAGTACACCACCACCTACCGCTTCCATATTTTTTTCTCGCCAGAAGGGACCTCCATCCTCCTCGACTTCTATTAGTGGTGGTGCAAGTACACAACATAGTAAAGTTCGGCAACACATGAGGTAATATAAATTTTATGGTCATGTTGTGTTCCCTAGCGAGTACCCCACCGACTCCATGTACGAGTTAAAAGTGCATGTAACTTCCCTCCTGTACCAGCTATGAAGACGCAAATACATTTGCGTCCAACGTTAACTTGTCCTCTTTCAGACCCACCATGAATGGGTTTGATGGTCCGTTCCTAAGTATGCTATGCCAACGTCTTTTTTAAGTATACTCCTACGTTTCTCAGCCTGGCTGAAAGTAGGCCCTGAATCTCTGCCACCGAGCCTCTTTTCTGGCTTCTGACTGCGAGGGCCCCTGCTCAAGCAGCCCCCGTACCCGTGAACTCTGACTTACTTCTAGCGCGGCCCTCCGTGCTCAGCTCAGCCTGCTGCCTGCCAAGATTGACTATAACCTTCGAGTTATCTGTTTTCCTTCCCGAAGATACATTCCAGCCTGCTAGCTTCAGTAAACATCCTTCCTCAGCTACAGGGCTAAAGGGCCGACCTGTCTTTATGCAAGTAATTCATAGCCTCTGTTGCCATGCTTCCATGGAAGGCCCCATGCCCCCACGCTTCTCATACAGACACTCAGGCGCTTATACACGCACTCCTAGCAAGTATAGAATAGCTTTTGCTCTAGAGACCTTTCTGCCCAGATAGCTTAGTTCCTAAACACCAGATATCAGATATGATAGAAGTACAAGTTGATCTGACATGTCAGACTTCTGTCTCTTTCCGTCAGTGTAAATGTCAAGTCCCCTGCACCCCGTCTATCACACGTCATGCAGCTGCGCGCGCATCCAAGCTTCCGATTTCTGCTGACATTGCAACATTCTGTTAGCACCACCCCTTGGTGCCACCCACTTGCGTCACCTATCAGTGACGTTTCTAGCACACACGCCTAGTTACGCCTAGTCTACGCCTCTTGATGATGTACTAGCACCACGTGTATACTGTTATCTTGTCTTCTCTCAGCTGTTACGCCTCTTACATTGAACGTTATGATGTAAATCAAGTATATAAGCTATGTATTGTCAATAAACGTTGGCGCGCTCATCTATCCCTTCTGACACCCTGTGTGGTGGTCAGAACATGATATCCTGATTCCTTTATGAGGAATAAAACCCTTAGAAACTCTTACACCACGGACTCTGTTTTCCTTCATTCCGATTGAGTTATTATTGATTAAGTACTTACCTGCATAGAAATTAAGAGAGTAAATTAATTATTTACATCATTTTGGCGCCCGAATAGGGACCCCTCCCCCACCTCACGCGCCGGAAGGTGCGTTGCAATCCGTGTCCCCTGCCATCAGTTAGACGGACTACACGTGTACTGGCAGGATTTCCTGCATTCCCCTCTGACACATGGAGGTGACGAAGACTGCAATCAGTGCCCAGACGAGGCGGTGAGGAGTGCGGAGGATCCCGACCAGAGCCCAGCCGAAAGAAGCAAGGTCCGAGGTGTGAAGAGGCCCACCAGGTTTCCGAAGTTTTCCGAAGTTTTCCGAAGTTCTCCGAAATTTTCCGAAGTTCCGAGCCGAGTCCAGTCGAGGTTTCCGAGGCCTTCTGTTTTCCGTGCTTCCCGGTGAGTACCATTGCTGGGTCGTATCTAGACGGGTTTGGGTACGCAAGTCCGGTCTGCACTGTTTTTAGGCAGTGTATCTGTACTGTTTAGCAGTATATAAAGTATTCCGAATTTCTGCACTGTTACAGCAGTGTATCCGTATCGTTGAGCGGTACATTCAGAGTAGGGGGAAGTTAGCTATGTCTTTAAATGTTTCATGTGATTAATGTCGTGGTATGAATGTGATTGTTTTTGTGCATTATTGTGTTTTCTTGTTTAAATAGTTACAGGCGAAATTAAGTATTAAGGATCAAGCATTTCAGTATCAAGTAGGCACAATGCCGTTTTTCAACAAATTAAAGCAGATAGGAACTAGGAAAGGGATGTTAGAGGAAGAGATTCCAATCCCCCCTAGGGACACTCCAGGTAATTTCATGTATAATAAGCATGGCATAGACGCCATCTTGTATCTAGAGTTATGGACAGATTATACCAAGCACCTAGAGGAAAGATACCGATGGCCAGTTAACGGAACATGGGATGCCGAGTGCATCATAAAGGTAGAAGAAATATTACGGAAAAAGAAAGCTAGACAATCTCAGAAAGACGCCATAGAATTTTGGCGTAAGGAATCACGTAAGCGTGCTGATAGAGCACTCCGTAGAGAAGACAGGCTTAAAGAATCAGAAAAGGCCCAAGAAAACGAATTAGTTACTGAGGGAATTCGAGTAAAGGTAGAACAAATAGATCGTATCCAAAGTGGCAAAGTGAACAACATGTATCTCTTGGCCGATGGTACCCCTGACGCCCTTTCAGAAATACCGAAAAATTTGCCGTCACCATTAGTTCCAACTAAAGTAATGCATAAGACTACTAAAGACATATTCCTAAATTCATACCTCGAAGATGTAGCGCCAGCTTACACCAATCTGCCTGTTCGTGCCCTGCCTACTGACAGGGCCGGGGGTGGTACTGCTCCCCAAGATCACGCTCAGCCGACACCGAAAAAGGCTAGTTCCGTTCCGCCAGCCCCGCCACTTCCCTCACCTAAAACTGATTTGCCGAAACCACTTCAATCAGATCCTACTAAAAGACAAATTCAGATACTGACTACACACAGAGATAATGCCCAAGCTTCCGCTTCAGGAGGTGCGACCGCGGGTCTCCAGACCCCGCCACCGACTCACAGATTAAATCTCAGAGGTATGCAGAGTCCTCTTACGAACAGATCCCCCCGTTCTTCTAATTCATCCCGCCTTGACGCATTAAAGGAAAATATGTCAGTTTGTAGATATGATCCAGAACCTGGACAGGACGACTTAATGATATTAGCGTCATTACGGTTAAGATCTGCTACTGATAGTTTGTTATGTTATGCAGGAATGAAGGAGCGCCTAGATAGAATATATGAGTTCGTTCAAACGGGAAAGGACCCCGACAGTATTAAGGATGCCCTGGAGAAACAGAAAGTTAACATGCAAGCACTGATACTACGATTTTTCATAAATTGTCTAATAAGAGAACGAGACAGGCCCGGAACAGATCAGAGTGAATTAGATGCATTGAATAAGTGGGGTCAAAATATAGCCGACGGAAAACATGACAGACAAAATTGCATAGAGGCCATGTATAAAAAGATTAAGAAAGCAGTGATAGCAGTACACGAGAAAGAGAAAGAAAAGGCTCCCTCCGAGGAGGAAGAAGAATCTGAAGAACCAGAACCGACTACAAGCACTATAGCATATGTAGGTAAGGGAACTTATCTTAGGAA
Source organism: Lissotriton vulgaris (assembly GCF_964263255.1). Classification (NCBI taxonomy): domain Eukaryota; kingdom Metazoa; phylum Chordata; class Amphibia; order Caudata; family Salamandridae; genus Lissotriton; species Lissotriton vulgaris. The sequence continues at coordinate 315,153 of NW_028243192.1, read as the reverse complement.
GGGTATCCGTCCAGAAAGCAAGAGAGTTTTCTTCTCTGCCTTAACGAATCCGAATTCTGCTGAGCATCAGTTCCAGGAAACTGACAAACGGCTTCGAGATCGGGTTGGGTACCATGTACTCAATTCTATGGATGAACAAGAATTAGCCCGATCAGCGGTATCATGGGCCGAAAATGCAGACATATATAATGATGACACCGTAGCACAGACATTTCTGAACCTCTCCCCCGACGAACAGAAATTAGCAGGTGTATACATGATTCAGCACCTTCTCATTAAATACAGAAAACATTATTCCGATCCAGGTCCCTTACACGAGACACTGGAAGCACTACTGATGGATAGATGGAGAGGCTTAAGTACAAAATTAGTTCAAATAATTCTAGAACAGCGACGCAGATATGATACCTTTGTAAGCCCCGAATATGTCCCCGCCCCACCCCCAGAAAGGAAAATGTACCATATGCAGTGCAGGGGTGGTATTGAAAGTCAGAACCCCTTACGAGAAGTACACCCTGTTATGGGTGAGGACAAGGTTTTGAAACGCGTGTATGTACACACGCCTCTGACTAAGTTAGAACTGTTAGAAATGAAGAAATTAGTCCCGTGCCATGATAAAGACCCCGCAGGTTTTCACAGAGAGCTCAAAGATATGTTACTGATGGGGGACTACACATATGATGATATCATGAAAATGTTGAAAGTATTATTGCCTACGGGGATATTCGAGAAATTAAAGGAAAAGGAATGGGAGGTGGGAGACACAAAGATTGCCTGGGCAGAAATAGAAGACGAAGAGAAAAAACGGATTCCAGGGTTAGGCCTTGGGGACAAAACGAAAGCATTACCAGGTTTAATAGTACAGGTCCTGCCCAGATTATTGACAACTAGAAAGGAGGATTGGGATGCAATCTCGTCCTGTAAACAGAAACATGATGAAGATACTAGCGACTTTTATTCAAGATTCGAGAAATGTTTTATTATCAATAGTGGCCTCCAGCCAAGTAGCGAGTCGTACCCACATCTTTTTGTATCAAAGTTAGTCGAGAATTCCCTACCGTTAGTTAAAAATAGAGTGTATAAGGTCGAGAGTACATGGCAAGCAAATACGCCATCCCAGATGTTACAAATGTTACAATATCACCAGAATAGAATTAGGGAAGAACAAGATCAGGAACAGAAACGTATGAAAGACACGAAAATGAAAATGTTAGTAGCCCAGACGGTTCCATCCGACAGTCACAGGAAAGGTACGACCCAGACAAGTCACGCTGCAGCTCCTGTTAAAGGGACATGCAATTATTGCAAGCAGCCAGGTCACTACGTACACGAATGTGCAGTTCTGAAACATAACATAGCGACAGGTAAAACTAAAGAGAGACCGCATCCGCCTAGACAAGACCATAACCAGCATCAGTCTACACAGAATACACAGCCCATGCATGCATCTGCACAGACAGCACAGACCGTAGCAGTACCACAGCCACAGCCCATTGCTGCAACTCAGCAAGTCTCACAACAGATGTACCAGTATGCCCAGTCTGCTTACCCCGAATATTCCCGATATACATGAAACAGCCTAGAGAGGGAAGGTGGCTTGCCTCTTATCGAGATTCCTGTAGATCAAGAAGGTCCTTATGTACACAGTCAAGTATTGGGGAAAGATAGAAAGTTTTTAATTGACACAGGGGCAAGTCGCACTACAATAAGTCATGACGAAGTTCCAGGGGCACCCCTCTCAGGCTCACAAAATGTTTCCCTTGGGTTTTCAGGACAGCCTATTGTAAATGAAGTATCGGAACCAGTTCCCCTGGCTGTGGGTCCATTATCACGCGTTACAGACCTGTTACTAACAAAATCATGTCCGGAAAATCTATTAGGAATTAAAACATTGAAGGCTCTAGGAGCTATAATATGCTGCTCCCCGGAGGGAGTTAGACTCTTTCTGCGGGATTTCAAGGGTCATTACGTTCTTCGTGAGTTTGACGTCAGATTGAAAAATGTACCTGATTACTTGTGGGCAAAAGGCCCAACTGATGTAGGATGTATGCACATTACACCATACCGCGTTACCCTCAAGGCAGGTGTTGTATTACCCAGAATCAGACAATACAAGTTACCACCCGATGCTGTAGCGGCTTTACTGAAAATCATTGAAGAGCTCATTGCCCAAGGAGTGGTCGTCGAAACCGACTCCAATATCTGTAATTCACCCATCATTCCGATTCTTAAACGTACTGATCCCAATGCACCGCCAGTATATCGGTTGGTGATTGATCTTCGAGAATTGAATAAATGCATTATCCCACAGTATCCTGTGGTCCCCGATATATCATCTCTCTTGACTGCTATTGATTCAGAAGCAACGTTCTTTACTGTAATTGATCTCAAGAACGCCTTCTTCAGCGTGCCTATTGATCCAGAGAGCCAATATCTCTTCGGATTCTGTTTAAATGGACGCAGTTTCAAATTTTCGCGCGCACCTCAAGGATTCACAGAAAGCCCCAGCATCTATAGTCAAGCACTGAAAAGACAACTAGATTGTATTCAAATGCCAGTTAACACCGCTTTACTACAATACGTCGATGATCTGCTGATCACCGCACGAAGTGAGCCCGAATGTGAAAAAGCATCACTGACAGTTTTACATTTCCTGGCTGACAAGGGACACAAGGTGTCTCCTTCGAAGCTACAATTCTGTGTTCAGCAAGTTGTGTACTTGGGTCACTTACTGTCCAAAGTGGGGAGACAGCTCACTCCCGATCGCATTCAGTTAATTGTGAACATGCCGCAACCCAAGACACAAAAGGAAGTGCGGGCCTTCATAGGCCTCACCTCGTACTGCAGACAATGGATTCCCCAGTATGCATTTCTAGCTAAACCACTCATCCAGTTAACGACACAGGAGGCAGCAACTTCGACTGTCCTCCCTTGGACTCAGGAACACACACAAGCTTTTGAAGAATTAAAGAAAGTTTTATGCCAAGCACCAGTTTTAGCGACACCATGTTACAGCAAACCGTTTACGCTTTTTGTTACAGAACGTGATGGCACAGCGTTGTCTGTCCTCACTCAAGACCAAGCAGGTTCACATAAGCCTTGTGCTTATTTTTCTAGTACATTGGATTCAGTAGCTCAAGCACTCCCTGCGTGTTTAAAGTCAGTAGCAGCAACAGCGTTAGCAATAAGACAAAGTGACTCAATTGTTTTAGGTCATCAGTTAACAGTTCAAGTACCACATTCTGTAGAGGTTTTGTTAAACAGAACCCAGACTCAACACTTAACTATAGCACGACTGACAGGTTATGAATTAACACTATTCCAGCCACACATAGAAATCAGACGTTGCAGCATCCTGAACCCAGCAACACTGTTACCTACAGTTATGACAGATCCAGCTCCGCATGATTGTATAGAAATAATTAAGCCTAGACGAGACTTAACAGATGTCCCATTGACAAATCCAGACCTGACACTTTATGTGGATGGTTCATGCATGAGAACAAGTACAGGAGAATTAGTGGCCGCGTACGCCGTGACCACTGAAACTGAAATTAAAGAAACACATCGTATTGACACACTGTCTGCTCAAGCAGCAGAACTCATCGCTCTGACCCGAGCCTGTATTCTAGCCAAGAACAGAAATGTTAACATATACACAGATTCCCGCTATGCCTTCGGAGTTGTACACGACTTCGGAGTCCTCTGGCAAGAACGAGGTTTTCTGACTTCCCATGGGGCCAAGATACAACATGGCCCCCTCATTCAAGCACTGTTAGAAGCAATACATTTGCCCTCGGGCATATCAGTCATGAAATGTAAGGCACATACTAAAGTCACAGATTCCGTTTCCCAGGGTAACGACCTGGCAGACCAGACAGCAAAACATACAGCACTGACTCACACCCAGACTACTAATGTGACAAAGACAATAGTACAGACACAGTGTATGACAGTTAGAGATCCCGCCCTAGACGTAATTGACATCCAGACACATGCTACTCCAGAGGAGATAAAGAAATGGACTGAACTAGGAGGGATTCAGACAGATCAAGGTTGGGTGACGAAGGGAAAATCTATATGGTTTCTCCCCGACTCAATGGTTCAAGTCATGATAAATACAGCACATAGTCCTGCCCATCTTGGAGAGAAAGCCATGTTAGACAGCTTACAGAATCTCTGGTACAACAAACACTTACGAGCAGCAGCAAAACAGAAAGTGCGTACTTGCATGATCTGTTGTCAGTTCAATCCAGGTAAAAGCGTCCCTGTTGAGCAAGGTGGATTCCATCCTCCCGATCACCCTTTTGAAGTCCTCCAGATGGATTATATCCAGATGAATAGCTGTAGAGGATTTAAGTATGTCCTTGTAATTGTTTGTGCTCTGTCCCGCTGGACCGAAGCATACCCAGTCCCAGACTACACTGCTCCGACCACTGCCAGACAGTTGGTTCGTGAATTCTTCCCACGGTACGGTTTGCCCCGTGTCGTGTACTCAGATAACGGACAGCCGTTCTCGTCCGAGTTGATGAAACAAGTTTCCCTCTTGCTAGGATATCAGTGGAGGTTCCACTGTGTCCGACATCCCGAAGCAGCTGGCCTTGTAGAAAGGCATAATCAGACACTAAAAATCCGTCTTGCCAAGATCTGTCAGGAAAAAGGGGTCGACTGGATAGTCGCCCTGCCCGTGGCACTATTCTACATGAGAATGGTCGCCCACTCAAGATCAGGGCTATCCCCGTACGAAGTGGTCTTTGGCAGACCACCGAATATGTGGGGGACGCCCGTTCCGAAAAAGATCACTGATGTTGATTGTAACATGTTGACAGATTACCTTGCCTCCTTGATGTCTGCACTCCAATCATGTCGTTCACAGGTTGCCGCAGCCTTCCCTGACAACACCGATGTGAAGGCGCATGAGGTCCGTCCAGGGGACCTGGTACTCGTCCGGAATTTCGACCGGAAAAGTCCGCTGGAGCCCCGCTGGAAGTCTCCAAAGACCGTTCTGCTTACCACCAGGACCGCCGTGAAAATCGAGGGGAGAAAGGGGTGGGTCCACACGAGTCACATCAAACTATGCAATGAACTAAAAAACGGACTGAAACAGGACTCTGACTCGTCCACCCCCACCAAAGACTGTGTTGAAGCACAAGACGTTACTGTGCCTAAAAGAGAAAAGACTCCTCAAGAACTTTACCGTATGAAGCTTCGATCTAGCAAGTCAGACAGTTTAATTGTTTAAGTCCTCCCCTAGGTGAATCGGTTAAATAGTTTCTGACATGTATCCCCTAGATCGAGTTAGAGAGAGAGAGGAAAAGAAAAGAACATATTGCAAATCGCTTCGTAGTCACTGCATAGTGACACTAATAATCATGTTTATTCTCAGTATACTACTCATTATTGCCAGCATTCTGTTACCTATATACTGGCCTATTTTCAGGCGTGAACAATCTGCTTACAATGTCTCTGCTGAACACACTTTTAGTGAACTTCCTGCACATGAACTCTCTTACAGACTTGCGCTGCGCAACAATACATTCATTAGTATGTTACACCATTCCCATCAGACAAGTAATGCTACAGACTGCTGGATATGTGGTCGACTCCCTCCCTACCAGAATTATAAGGGAGCTCTGCCCCTCTTTCCGTACCCATTCACTCACAATGGCTCCTGTGGAGCATGGATTAAAATAATTAATTCCTTAGATCCTGATATCGCTGTTTCCGAAGGGGGCTGGGTTTGGGGAAACTTGAACTTAGTCCTGCTCAACGTCTGTTATCCTGATAAAGAGGGACTTCCCACTCGAATAGGAACTGATCTAGAAAATGAAGTATATGGATTAGGTAATTACACAATTAGCCTTATGATCCTCACTGTTGAATCTGAAACTGCTCCAGTTTTGCCCCATATGTTAGTATTACCAGTCACAGGTGAATTATGTGTTAGCAAGAAAGGTTCAGTACACGTAGGTCATAGTAAATGCACTACTGTGGTCGAGTTCAGTGACCATGGTAAATCGTCCTTTAAAGCTACCAGTCATTCCTACTTCGTTTGTGGTCATACCGCATACATACGTTTGCCTCCAGACTGGGATGGTACCTGTTACATTGCATTCCTTCTGCCACCTGTTTTCCTAGCTCCCCCTGATTACCATAGAAATACCAATCTAGCACCGAATAGACCCAAAAGAGATATTCCCCTTGTCGACTACACAGAAACGGCATGGGAACAGTACACTGATTTCAATAAAGGATTCTTTTTCTTCCTAGGACCTGTCCAAAACAGTAAATTAATACGCAGATTAACGAGAACACTTGAAGCAGTAGTGAACGAAACTGCCTCCGCTCTAGGTAACTTAACAGAGGAGCAGTCTGCTATACGGACTGTTGTCCTTCAAAATCGTCTTGTGATTGACGTCATCTTGGCAGATAGAGGTGGAGCCTGTAAGGTCATCGGGTCAAGTTGCTGTGTTTTCATTCCACAAAATGCACCATCTGTCTATCAAGCTATCACCCGTTTACATAAAATTGCAAATCAGATACATCAGAATCCAGGCACCTGGACTTGGTCCGGTTGGTTCTGGACTACGTTAACGGCTTGGGGATGGAAGATCTTATCCTTCCTAGGCATTGGTCTTGTTATAGTATTCAGTTGTTGCCTATGCCTGCAGTGTGGGCCAGCGATATGTGGACTGTGTGCCACATCCTGCATTGAGCATTCCAGTTGCCTTTCAAACAGTCAGAGAAAGAAAGATGAACATATAATGTTACAAGAACAAACCGATCGATTTATGAGGATCGATATATCATGAAGGGTCCGTAGGGAACAAGGAGGGAATGAGGTAATATAAATTTTATGGTCATGTTGTGTTCCCTAGCGAGTACCCCACCGACTCCATGTACGAGTTAAAAGTGCATGTAACTTCCCTCCTGTACCAGCTATGAAGACGCAAATACATTTGCGTCCAACGTTAACTTGTCCTCTTTCAGACCCACCATGAATGGGTTTGATGGTCCGTTCCTAAGTATGCTATGCCAACGTCTTTTTTAAGTATACTCCTACGTTTCTCAGCCTGGCTGAAAGTAGGCCCTGAATCTCTGCCACCGAGCCTCTTTTCTGGCTTCTGACTGCGAGGGCCCCTGCTCAAGCAGCCCCCGTACCCGTGAACTCTGACTTACTTCTAGCGCGGCCCTCCGTGCTCAGCTCAGCCTGCTGCCTGCCAAGATTGACTATAACCTTCGAGTTATCTGTTTTCCTTCCCGAAGATACATTCCAGCCTGCTAGCTTCAGTAAACATCCTTCCTCAGCTACAGGGCTAAAGGGCCGACCTGTCTTTATGCAAGTAATTCATAGCCTCTGTTGCCATGCTTCCATGGAAGGCCCCATGCCCCCACGCTTCTCATACAGACACTCAGGCGCTTATACACGCACTCCTAGCAAGTATAGAATAGCTTTTGCTCTAGAGACCTTTCTGCCCAGATAGCTTAGTTCCTAAACACCAGATATCAGATATGATAGAAGTACAAGTTGATCTGACATGTCAGACTTCTGTCTCTTTCCGTCAGTGTAAATGTCAAGTCCCCTGCACCCCGTCTATCACACGTCATGCAGCTGCGCGCGCATCCAAGCTTCCGATTTCTGCTGACATTGCAACATTCTGTTAGCACCACCCCTTGGTGCCACCCACTTGCGTCACCTATCAGTGACGTTTCTAGCACACACGCCTAGTTACGCCTAGTCTACGCCTCTTGATGATGTACTAGCACCACGTGTATACTGTTATCTTGTCTTCTCTCAGCTGTTACGCCTCTTACATTGAACGTTATGATGTAAATCAAGTATATAAGCTATGTATTGTCAATAAACGTTGGCGCGCTCATCTATCCCTTCTGACACCCTGTGTGGTGGTCAGAACATGATATCCTGATTCCTTTATGAGGAATAAAACCCTTAGAAACTCTTACACCACGGACTCTGTTTTCCTTCATTCCGATTGAGTTATTATTGATTAAGTACTTACCTGCATAGAAATTAAGAGAGTAAATTAATTATTTACATCACACACATCCTCCACTTCATCTGGCATTAGCAGCATGACCACCAGTATCGCCTCCTCCGCCCCCCACAGACATTTGAAGTCCGCAGTTTGGGACTTCTTTAGTGTTTGCACAACAAGGGAAAACATAGCCATTTGTAGCATTTGTAAGCTTGCAGTTAGTCGTGGTAAGCTTGGTACCAACTATGGTACCGGAGGCCAGAGAGGTCATCTTGAGAGACAGCACACTGTCCAATGGCATACGCACCTAAAGGAGATCAAGCAAGCCCGAATTGGAAGTCAACAAACTGTATACGTTGATGTTTCATATGATGATGACGAGGAGGAAGAAGCGTCAAACATTTCTTCACTTACACCCAGTACCCCTGTCAGCAGCACACCCCCTGTGAGCCACACTAAGAGTGTGGGAGAGAGTGAGACACCAATGCAAAAAAGTTCATCATCACAGAGCGTAACTGGGTCGAAGAAGTCATCATCATCATCCCGTAAAATCATGGTCCAGCCCACCATTAGAAGCATGTTGTTTTCAGAAGCGCCATTTGAACGCAACCACCCACTGACGCGTCTGTATAACACTAAGCTGGCTAAAATGCTAGCTCTGGACCTTCTCCCTTTTTCTTTTGTGTAAGGGGTAGGTTTTCTTGAATTAGTGGCAACGCTCAGCCCTAAATGGAAGGTTCCTAGCCGGTTCTATTTTGCCAGAGTTGCAGTTCCAGCACTACATGCAGATGTGCTGGAGGTGATTGGGGCAGCTTTGCAGAAGAGTGCTGTTCACACTATACATCTGACAACAGACATGTGAACCAGTGGCGCAGGCACTGATTACATGTGCATTACTGCACACTGGGTCTCTTTTTCAGGAGTTACAGCAAAGCTAAGGGTAGGTGTTGACCCGGACAACGTTTTTAAAGCTGCTCGGAAACATGCAACACTAGCCATGTTTGGCATGGAGACAAGTCATACAGGAGAAAACATTTTGAAGGAGTTTAACACAAAGGTCTTTCAATGGCTGTCCCAAAAAAAACGCAAGATTGGTTATGTGTCCACGGATAATGGCGCCAATGTAGTCAAGGCCATGGAACTGGGTAAATATTTCAGAGTGCCGTGTTTGGCACACTGTATAAACCTGGTTGTTAAAAAATTCTTGAGTGAAGAAAGTCCAGTGTGCGAGTTACTGACCACCTGCCGAAGAATGTGCACACATTTCAGCCATTCTTTTAAGGCCCGGAAGCATCCGAGGGGCCTGCTACATGAACGTCGAATGCCAGTGAAAGCACTCATCCAGGAGGTGGCAACACGTTGGAACTCAACTTTCTACATGCTTGAGCGTCTGTATGAGCAGTTTACGGTAGTCGATCAGTATTTCTTAACACTGGGTACAGCTATGAAGGACCTGAGGCTAGATGCGGAGCAATGGGAGCTAGTTAAAAGCCTGACAGACATGCTTCGTCCTTTTGAGGTCTTCACGCGTGCAGTCAGCAGGGAGGACTGTAATTTGGGAAAAGCTATCCCATTGTTGCGCATGCTAGAGCACTAACTGAAGGTGGTGTCTTCTATGTTTCAAAAACATGAAGAAAAGCAAGAAGCTTTTCATTTGGCGGAGAATATATTACAGCGCCTACTTGGCGATGAACGTCTTCAAATGATCCACTTAGAACAGCATTACATTTGTGCTACTATTCTGGATCCATGGTACAAAAAGGCACTGGCAGGCAGAATATTCTTTCCTTTTGATGACGCAGAAGTTACAAAGTACAAACATTGGCTAGCTGTGTCAGCCACTCGGTTTGAAAGAGAACGGCAGGAAATTGAAGGAAAAGGCAGTACATCAGCATCAGCAGGCCATCCCGAGTCAAAAGAATCCACTTCTGCACCTGTGGCTGTGGCAGAAGTGACCACTCAGCCATTAAAGACACCAGCAACCGGATCATCTGCACCAGACACAACAGTGACATTGTGTGAAGAAGAGCTTTGGCTAACTGAACTTGGGTTTGCTTCTCAAAAGGTCCCAGCAAAAAGTAAGCAAAGTGGAGGAACCGTGGAGAACCTTGAGTCGATGGTGCAGGACTATTTGAATGACTCAACAGAGGTCTATGTTCATGATGACCCATTGGCGTATTGGCATGGGAAAAAAGAATTGTGGCCAGAGATCTCCAACCTAGCTATAAACTACTTGTCTTGCCCACTCGCAAGCGTGTCTTCTGAATGAGTTTTCAGTGCTGTTGGTGGCATTGTAACTTGTAAAAAGGACCCACCTCTCGCCCAAAAATGTGGAGAGGTTAACAATGATCTAGCTGAATCAGCACCTCATACCACCAGATTACAAAGTACGAGAATACACGCTGGAAGAAGACGAGGAAGACACCAACTTAGATGAGGGAATTTCTTCTCTGTTCGGTGACCTACTCCCGCCTGGATTCGCAGAGTATGAGGACGAACTCTTCTTCCCTGACACCGAGCCCTGAAAATGAGCCAATGAATCAATAACTTTCTTTTTCGTCCTTATTAACTTTTATTCCTGTGTGTATGTCTTTCTTTGTTTTGCGAAGTCAATATAAATAAAAACTTTAATTACCTAATCACAAAAACAAGCCCATCAGCAGAACTGTCTTCACTTATTTGCTTATTGATTTGAAGGTGCCACAGTCTGCATTCACAAGAACATGCTCCTCTATCCTCCTCCTCCAGACTCCTATTTCCCTCAAAGCAGAGGGCTGTATTAAGCCCAATGAAGAAAGACTCTGCACTTGTGGGGGTGTTCTACTTCTTTGCGGGTGAGTTGGCGGCTCTGGGGCCATTGCTGGGAAGGTCTAATACCGGATAAAAGTGGTTTGGCAAATATCAGACTTGAAAAAGTTTTTGCCTTTTTGCTCACTATCATGTTTTTGGGGGCCTGTTTGGGGGGCTTCCTGATATTTGTGGGTGGGTTTCGGGGTCTGGGAGCACTGCTGGCACAGTCTAATGTTGATTGCATTTGTTTTCCAGGACATCCATGGAGGAAAAGTGGAGTCATGACCTAGATGCACAGCGCGTTTGGACAGAAGGCCGAAAAATATTGTAAGTATGAGATTTTCCATTTTTGCTTTTTGGCTGTTTGGGGGTGTTGTGCTTTTTTGCGAGTGGGTTTGCGGGTCTTGGGGCATTGCTGGGAAGGTCTAATACCGGATAAAAGTGGTTTGGACAAAATCAGACTTGAAAACGTTTTTGCCTTTTTGGTCACTATCATGTTTTTGGGGGCCTGTTTGGGGGGCTTCCTGGTGTTTGTGGGTGGGTTTCGGGGTCTGGGAGCACTGCTGGGTATGGATACTTTTGATTGCAAGAGGTTTGAAGAAAATCCATGGTGACAAAGGGGAGTTAGGGCCTAGCTGCAGAGCGCGCGCGGAGTGATTTTGGAAATTGGCCTGAAAATGAATGTCCCCATTTTTGTACTTTTGCTTTTTGGCTGTTTGGGGGTCTTCTACTTGTTTTCGCCTCAGTTGATGGCTCTGGGGCTATTGCTGGGAAGGTCTTATACCGGATAAAAGTGGTTTGGACAAAATCGGAGGTGAATTTTTTGTGTGTTTTTGCTGACTTGCTTGTCTTTGAGGTACTCTTTGGGGGGGTTCCGGGTATTTGTGGGTGGGTTTTGGGGTCTGGGAGCACTGCTGGCACAGTCTAATTTTGATTGCATTTGTTTTCCAGGACATCCATGGAGGAAAAGTGGAGTCATGACCTAGCTGCACAGCGCGTTTGGACAGAAGGCCGAAAAATATTGTAAGTATGAGATTTTCCATTTTTGCTTTTTGGCTCTTTGGGGGTGTTGTGCTTTTTTGCAAGTGGGTTTGCGGGTCTTGGGGCATTGCTGGGAAGGTCTAATACCGGATAAAAGTGGTTTGGACAAAATCAGACTTGAAAAAGTTTTTGCCTTTTTGGTCACTATCATGTTTTTGGGGGCCTGTTTGGGGGGCTTCCTGGTGTTTGTGGGTGGGTTTCGGGGTCTGGGAGCACTGCTGGGTATGGATACTTTTGATTGCAAGAGGTTTGAAGAAAATCCATGGTGACAAAGGGGAGTTAGGGCCTAGTTGCAGAGCGCGCGCGGAGTGATTTTGAAATTGGCCTGAAAATGAATGTCCCCATTTTTGTACTTTTGCTTTTTGGCTGTTTGGGGGTCTTCTACTTGTTTTCGCCTCAGTTGATGGCTCTGGGGCTATTGCTGGGAAGGTCTAATACCGGATAAAAGTGGTTTGGACAAAATCGGAGGTGAATTTTTTTGTGTTTTTGCTGACTAGCTTGTCTTTGAGATACTCTTTGGGGGGGTTCCGGGTATTTGTGGGTGGGTTTTGGGGTCTGGGAGCACTGCTGGCACAGTCTAATTTTGATTGCATTTGTTTTTCAGGAAATCCATGGTGGAAAACAGGAGTTATGGCCTAGCTGCACAGGGCGTTTAGACAGAATTGAAAGAAGGCCGAAAAATATTGTAAGTATGAGATTTTCCATTTTTGCTTTTTGGCTCTTTGGGGGTGTTGTGCTTTTTTGCGAGTGGGTTTGCGGGTCTTGGGGCATTGCTGGGAAGGTCTAATACTGGATAAAAGTGGTTTGGACAAAATCAGACTTGAAAAAGTTTTTGCCTTTTTGCTCACTATCATGTTTTCGGGGGCCTGTTTGGGGGGCTTCCTGGTGTTTGTGGGTGGGTTTTGGGATCCGGGAGCACTGCTGGGTATGGAAACTTTTGATTGCAAGAGGTTTGAAGAAAATCCATGGTGGCAAAGGGGAGTTAGGGCCTAGCTACAGAGCGCGAGTGATTTTGGAAATTGGCCTGAAAATGACTAAGTCCCCATTTTTGTACTTTTGCTTTTTGGCTGTTGGGGGTCTTCTACTTGTTTTCGCCTGGGTTGACAGCTCTGGGGCCATTGCTGGGAAGGTCTAATACGGATAAAACTGGTTTGGACAAAATCGGAGGCGAAATTCTTTTTGCCTTTTTGCTGACTTGCTTGTTTTTGAGGTGCTCTTTGGGGGGTTCCGGGTGTTTGTGGGTGGGTTTTGGTGTCTGGAGCACTGCTGGCACAGTCTAATTTTGATTGCATTTGTTTTTCAGAAAATCCATGGTGGAAAACGGGAGTTATGGCCTAGCTGCACAGCGCGTTTGGACAGAATTGAAAGAAGGCCGAAAAATATTGTAAGTATGAGATATTCCATTTTTGCTTTTTGGCTGTTTGGGGGTGTTGTGCTTTTTTGCGGGTGGGCTGGCGGGTCTTGGGGCATTGCTGGGAAGGTCTAATACCGGATAAAAGTGGTTTGGACAAAATCCATGCTGAAAAGCCTTTTGGCATTTTTTGTAACTTAGGGTTCGTTAGGGTTAGCACTAGCAGCAGTATTCCATGTGTTTGGGGGTGTTCTAGATTTTTTCAACTGGGTTCTGGGGTCTTACAGCACTCGTGGGAATGAGTAATCTTGGTTGCAAGTGGTTTGAAGAAAATCCATGGTGGGAAAGGGGGGATTTGGCCTAGTTAACGAAAGCGTTTGCCACTATTCTTAACTTAGGGCTAGTTAGGGTTAGCAGTATTGTATTGCATGTGTTTGGGCGGGGGGCTGTTTGTGGGGGGGTTTGCGAGTCTTGGAGCGATGCTGGATATGGATACTTTTGCTTGCCTGCAAGTGGTTTGAATACAATCCACGGTGGGTAAGGGGGGATTTGGCCCTACTTTACTTCCAAAGTACGTTTTGTTACCATTTTTCTACTAGGCCTCGTTTTATGAGATCTCATTGGGAGTCTTCTACATTTTTGCGACTGGGTTTAGTAAGGGTCTGGGAGCAGTGCTGGGAAGGTCTAATTTTGTTCTAAAACACAGTTTACTTTACACCTAGCTTGAGGGGAAAGATCCGCTAAATTAATTTGCCCATACTTATTTATCCTTCAAAAGGAGACTCAGACAGAGTACGCACTTTCAAAAATATTGTACTGTCTATTAGGAAACTCAAAGTGTGACTTTTTGCACTACACAACGTACATACCTTATATTTATTTGTCAGTGGTGTTCTAATATCACTTCCTGTTTTTCCATCAATGTTTTTCCATCAATAGGCCGGGTTTCAGTCTGTGCAATGGGAAAAATGAAGTCAGGCTTCACGTTAGCGAGCCGCAATTCAGCATCCGCCAGGCAGGCAGTGGACAGGGTGTCTTCTGGTCACCAACATTGATGGGCGGAGCGTCAGCTGGAATGGAGGAGTCCCGCTAATAAGACGAATGGTTTGATACATGCAACTTACCAAATTCAACAGGACAACTACAACAACATAGAGATACAGTATCCGTTATTTTCTAATTATCTTTTAAGTAATGTTATTGCTGTGAACTACTATGAGTGTGACTCTGCATTTCTTTGATCTCTGCTTCTAAATTCATCCCTACAGCCATTCTATAGGTTTTACTGGTGCTATTTTTTAAACCTAATTTAATGTAAGAAGTGTTTCTCTGAGTGCAGAGACAGGCAAGTAAAAACGCATAATTAGTACTGCAGCCCTGTACTGTCTCATTCTTCCATTCACAGATGTGGAACGTACTACTTACTTTTCAGTAACCATGCATGCAGTAGTGCATGCACTTCCTTTATGTCACTTAAAAGATTTATGGTTAGCTTTGTACCCAAAGATTTCTTTATCTTTAATTATTGTTTGTCCATGCTGTGCTTTTTTTCTCTCTCAACAAAACTTTCCCAAAATCCCCCATTCCCATCCATTTTCCAAACCCTAACCCTTTTCCCCTGGGCTGTGTGGTTTTGATTGATGTGTGTCTAAATGACAGCAATAGTTCCACACACTTGCTGGGGAGGATAAGGTCATAGCAACAGGCTGGTGAAGGAATCCGAGGATATATTCTATTCTTACTCAGCTTGACACTCAGTCACTATTGGCAAATGAAAGCAGATTTTCATGTGCGCCATCAACTTGAGTGGTCATCAAGAACATCCTCCTCCTAGACGTGGCAAATTATTACGCTGCTGTGTCCTTCACCTTCGGTACTATTTCTTGTAGTAGTAGCCAATGTCAAAGAAATTCAACGCAAGTACTAGTTATACTTTCAATACTTTACCATTTGTTAGGCTACATTGTGGCACTGTTCTAGTGTACTGTCACCTGCTATTCTCTATTGTACCGTTCTAATGGTATGGTAAGGACAAACAAGGGTTCATTTTCTTTTTTTTCAGATGCTGCAACTGCCACTGTGTAACACCACTAGTACCACCGCAATGATGACATTTCATCCGCCCAGGAAGCCAACCTTAATCGCCATTTCCCATGCAGCCAGCCCTGTGCCTAGCCCTATTTCCAAACACAAATTACAGGTAAGATAAGCGTTTGGGGGGAGGAAGTATAATGGAGTATTAGGAGAGACGAGAGACTGACGCTAGTACTAGTAAAGTCCTAGGATTATTGAATTCACTTACTCTGTGAGAGGCACTTAGTTTTGAAAACATTTGGGCAATTAATTACACAACTTGAATCAAGATGCCACTTAAGTTTCAGGAAAACAAACTTACTGTTAAACCCCCACCCACCAGCCTCAAAAGCAGTAAAAAAACACGTATGCTAAGATAAAGTTTAAAGTATATTTATATCCCTAACAAAAATAATCTCCTGCAAAACCCAACCCACCCCCACTCCCTAACCCCAACGAATGTCCGGGAAAATTCCAAAAAACCCAACTCCCAATTCCCACCCCCCAGAAGGCTTTAGAAAAGGGGCAAGGGACAGTCTCCTCCTACTGCTGGCTGCTGCTGTTGACTTTCCGGGCCAGGTCGGCATGCTCCTTGCGGAGGGTCTCAAGCAGCGTTTTGGTGTTGAGGAGCTCCTGCTCGAGCTAGGAGACCCTCAGGGAAAGGCGGTGCATCCTTTTTTTGTAACTGCTGTGGGGGCAGCTGATTTCTTTGTTGCTCGGCGGTGGCGGGTGGCTGCGGTACCCCGGCTCCGTACCGCTGGAGACCTGCTGCGCTGACTGGCTGACCCAGGGAGCGCGGAGGAGGATGCAGGTGTCGCCGTAGATGTTGTAGACGTACTCTGCATGTCCTCCTCCTCCTGGGCCACCAGCCGCCGATATTCGGCGACAGTGGCCTCCAGCCTCCGTTGCCGGGCCCGTCTAGCCAGCTTCTTCCGTGTTGGTTTGGAAGGAGCATCTATATGAAGAAAGAAAAAGACATAGTCTGTAACCAATGCTCTTTAAGATTAACCCAAAATGATTCAACAGAAAGTTGTGTCACAGTTGAACTAGCAACTTGCAAGCGCAGTACATAACTATTGTGGCCAGTATCTATCTAACCTCCCACTTCTTCATTCTTGCTCTAACATTAGTGGGAGTTTAAGGAATCAATTCTACGAGCACTATGGCCTCACTCCATTAGAGTCGACTATGACAGTACACCAGTCTTATTCTTCTTCTTCTCTCTTGTTTAGCAAAATTGGTACGTTAACTTCTGCAAGCCGGCATAATGCCAGCGCAGTCAACTTGCACCCGAGAAAAACAGACGCCCGCCATGATGAGTGAGACAGACTTGCGTTACTGTACCAGTCCAGTACATGCAGGTGGTGATGCTCTTACTTTTCTAATATGGGTGGCACTGAGAATACTCTGTTACAAGGGCTACTGCTTAATTAACTTAACTTTCACCCTACAGTGCCAATGAATACTAGAAAAGGAAAATAAAGAAGATAAATAATCTGATTATCTATCACTGCACATGGTATGTATTTGCTTACATATGGGATGACTTTAGGTGCTTTGCTTTTTATTGAGTGAACAGTGATACATCCACACATGAATGACCGAGTTCTACTAAACTTATTAACAGAGGTAGTGAGTGGCCATCGTAATAGCCAGATATATGCTGTGCTTGCAATACAAACTACTGCTACTATTCATGGTACTATTCGGACAAAATTACAACTTCTTTTCCTTGCCTTTCCTACACTGGGACGGACGTGCGGGTGCGGTATTACATGCTCTTCAAAGTAACACTTAGTTCATCCAGTGACCGTCTACTCTCTCTAGATACACATATGCTGTCTAAGAGTCAGATAGTACCATGATCCAGGCATCCATCGATTCAAACTATATGTCATTCTTCTTCATGTCTCTCATCTGGACAAACCTTACATTTTCTCATGGGGAGCACACTATGCAGTCTGCAATCTCAATAAGTAAGGAATATAAGAGCTTACCACTGCCCGCCACTACCGTGGCAACCCGCACAGCAGTTTGGTCCGGCACTTGCACCGCCTCCTCCCCAGAGCTTTCCTCCTCCACCTCCGCGCTGGGCCCAGCACCAGATGTTCCACCTACAAAGTACATTTAAGAATGTTAGATGTCGTAGACATACACCACTCACTAGTATTTTGTCTAGGAATGAAGAAATGTGAATACAGAAACCAATCGTTGTTGTAAAGCTTTATTCGAGTTATAGACTCATAAAAGCACAAACATACATTTTAAAATACATAATAGTAAAAATCCATATTTCATACATAAAAATAAATTTTGAACAGTTGTGCAAGCTTTAACAAGAAAAGTAATAAAAACTGCTATAAAAATTTCAATTCATGTTGGGAGATAAAGCCCTCCGCCTAATGGACCATGCCCACCCCAAGTACTTTGCTGTTCCCAGCACAATAGGCATGTCAGTGGAGGTACAAATAATTCTTAACCCCTCAACACCG
This sequence comes from Lissotriton vulgaris, assembly GCF_964263255.1. Taxonomy (NCBI): domain Eukaryota; kingdom Metazoa; phylum Chordata; class Amphibia; order Caudata; family Salamandridae; genus Lissotriton; species Lissotriton vulgaris. The sequence goes on along the minus strand of NW_028243192.1, from coordinate 297,409 downwards.
CTAGATACCCCAAGATTTCTACAAACTGGGGCCAGACATGCTCTCCTTGGGATTGCATAGGCTTCACACAGAAATAAAAAGTGGGCTATGCTTTTGTTAATTGCACCACACACCGGGCAGCATGTGGTATTCGAACTCCTCCACCTACCCGTCAATGATCTCAAGGGGAGGGAGCCCGATCTTAACTGGAAAAATAACTTCCTGTCTATCGGGACAGTAATACTGTCCCAGTATTGTTCTAATACAGGTCTCGTTTTAATTTCCAGAAATCTACCCCCCATTGTTTCGGCTTGTGTACTCCTCCAGAGTCTTTCTTCTATATAATCCTAGTAGATGGTCTTAATGGTGTTTTTGCTTGGGAATACTTCCCAAGAGGGATTGTCCCAAAGATTAGGGAGACCAAGCTCACCAAGAACAACCCTGAGTGTCTTCAACCATGATATTTTATGAAAAGTATCTGATTTAATTAAGGCTAAAAACCCATCAGCATAGTGTCGGATCTCTGGGGTTGTCCAAAGCTGTCTCCAATAAAGGATAGGCCTTAATCGAGCTCGGTCACTAACCGATCTCCTCCCTAGATCAAGTTCAAGCGGGATTAATGGCACGCTCTGGGGGAGACCCGTAATTCCCCTCAGAAACCTATTTTCTGATATTTGAAAAGTAGGAAACCTCTCAAAACCCCATACTTCTGCCCCATACAGGGCTGACCCTAAAGCTTTGGCATCATAGACCAAAAGGACCGGTTTTATAGGCCTAGTTTTTGATTTTACTTGCTCTAACCGAAGCGCCCCTGCAATCTGCTGGTGTCTCAATACCGCCTTTTCTATATGGCGAGACCAACCTGGCTTACTCAATATCTCAACCCCAAGATAGGTAAAAACCTTTACTACCTCGAGCTCGATGTTGTTCAGAGATACCCTTGGCTGGGGGCTACGCCTTTGGGAGAAAACCATCAGCTTAGTTTTGCCAGCATTAACTTCAAGGCCATGCTCCCTACAAAAAGTGTCGAATATATTTAGAGCACGCTGCAGTCCAGCTGGGGTTTTGGACACAATTAGGGTGTCATCAGGGAACATCAGGATCGGGACCCTGATGCCCGCTAGCGAAGGTGCATCCACACTTGCGTCCAACATTCTATCCACAATTCCATTGATGAATAGGGAGAAGAGCAGGGGTGCCATTGCACATCCCTGCCGTACTCCCCGCTCGACAGGAAAGTCAACAGTGGATTCCCCGTTCAACCCCCATTGGTCTTTGGCAAAGTTACACTCATGGAGTCGCATTATCAGAGTGAGCAACTCAGGTGGGACCCCTATCCCGTTCAAAACTGCCCAAAGCTTGCTCCTTGGGACCAAATCGAAGGCAGCCCGCAAGTCTACAAAAGCGACATATAGGCTGCCCTCGCCAAGGAGCACCGTCCCCCACCGCAACATAGTAAAACGGAATATTTGATCTACCGTGCTGGTCGCCCGCCTAAAACCTGCCTGGTAAGGGGAAAGAGCATTGTTCTCCTCTACCCAGTCCATAAGTTTGTTTACCACCATCTTCCCCACCGCTTTTTGGACAGTGGCAATCAAACTTATTGGCCTGTAATTGGCCGGCAGTGACCGATCACCTTTCTTGTAGATAGGTATAATTATTGCCCCCTTCCATATTTCTGGGATTACAGCCCCTTTTGCTACGGCATTTCCCAGTAGGGTCACATACCTGGCCCACCGTACCTTATCATTTTTAAATATGTCAGAGGGTATCCCATCTAAACCAGGAGCCCTTCCCCCTTGTAAAGAGGACATTACCAATTCTGCTTCTTTGTTGGAAAACAAACTTTACTTACAAAATACAACTGGAATTGGTTCCGTAACCGCGGTCTCCCTGCTCTCTGCATACTGGGGTTTAAAATACTCAACCCAGGATGCCTCATCGGCATTGTTATCTGGGTTGTTTGGGGTACCACCTCGGCCCCACTTCACAATTTTCCAGAAAAGTCTAGAATCCCTTGCCCCAGAGGCCTCCAGCAATTCGTCCCAATATTCTTCGTCCCACTTTTTCTTAGCCTGACGGATACTAACATTGTAGTGTTTCCTGGCTACACCAATCAAAACCCTGTCCCTACTTCTGATTGCTCTACCCAGTTCCAATCTAGCTACCCTGCACTGCTTATTAAACCACCTAGCCATTTTGGGTGGGGCTTTTCTATTTGCCTTGGTCAATCTCATGAAATGTGGTTTTAAAAGGGAAAAGAACTTATCATGTATAGCTGTCGTTAAGGCGGACCCAGGAATTACGGGATTTGCTATCTCCATGGCGGCGATTGCAGTATCCACCTCGGAACTTATATAGTCCATGGACGCTACATTCGTCAGCACATTTGGCCATTTGACTCTACGCATGTCATTGGTCATAGCAGGTAATACTTCACCACGCGATTGTGACTTGTCTGGCGTGGCCGTCCACCAAGCGTGGGTGACAAAAAGGGGATTATGATCGCTTTCCAATCTACCCTTTATTTCCATATCACGTATCCCATGCCATAAATTAAGGCTACAAATGACATAGTCTATTCTACTTTTACTATGACCATTGTCGAATGTGCAAACGCCTCCCTGGTCACTCTTTGTCCTTCCATTAAGGGCCCTCAACCCATATTCCAAGCATAATGCATTTAATAGCAATATATCTTTCGTCCACCGTTTGACCGGTGTCAGATTTAGATTTGGGACACCCCATTGGACATCTTCCTCTTGCCCTATTGGATTTTCCGTATTCTCCAACGGTTCGAAGGTCCTATTAAGATCGCTAGCCACTACCACTCTGTTTCCCAGGGACTGTGATTCAAGGAAAGTGGACAGGGCCTCTAGGGTGGGAGAATTCCCAGTATTGGTACCCTTAGCATAAATGTTGTATATATCTGTCACACCCCCCTTATCCGATGTCATTCTTATTAGTTGGATATCCTTGCAACCCAGGTCAAGCACTTTTATTTTGATTTGTAAACTTTGCTTGACCCAAACTGTTAAACCTCCCATAGGTCGACCCCTAGGGCCTCTACTTGCTGGAATTGAAAAATTTAAATAGCCTGGGAGGAAGATGGAATCGCAAGCCCATGTCTCCTGGAATAGACACACTTCAAACCTGTTGACAAAATCTATCCAATTTTGGGACAATAGTCTAGTACCTAGCCCCGCGATATTCCACGAGAAAAACCTCCCCGGGCTAGGGCCATCACTGGTTCCCACCTCAATGGCTGGCATAGGTGGAAGGTTGGCCAGACTCTCACAATTACCTTCCTGGTCTACAGCAGTATCCACAGAGTTAACATCAGTTCCCTGGATAGCAGTGGTATTTAATATGGACGATTCTTCACCCCCCAAACTTTCCATACACACCCTACTGTCCCCACTCTAATTCACATTCTTCCCATCAATAGTCACTTCTTTTGGACACACTATTGCGTCCAAGGTTGATGCCACAAAATTCTCAGATATATCCCCCCTAGCCATATTGCCCCCAATTTTCAGGCAATCACCCAACTTTCGTCAACAGCTCCACCCCAAGTTTTTCATCCCATCATAAGAATTATAAACTTGACCATAACAAAAATTTGGTCGTAGAAAAGGTACATTAAAAGGGATATTATCTGTCGGGGTGGATAGCTGGAACTCCCTAGATCGCTATTCCCACCAAAATGAGCACCAATTGGTCTTGGGTAAAAAAAGGTGAGATCCTCAATACCAATCCCACCACTGCTAGTGCTCCAACCTGGCCTCGTGATCAATCCAACCACCCTTGGATCTTGAAAATTGATTATAATGCATTCTCCCCCCAGGTTTTTTGGAGTACATCCTATCCAATTAGCCCTTCTTACCCCGATAATCAAACCATCCACTTCCCCGGGCAATGGTCTATTAACCCTTAACCAGTGCATGACCTTATTTTTTAACATCTGGAAAGTTTCTCTTTGGCCTACCAATAGAGGTGGAACATTGGTAAGAACAGCCACATAAGGATAAGAATCCGGGGTAAGATTTATGGGGGGTATCCTAGGTGGAGGCTTTGTCACACAGGGTGTTGGTCGACTTGTTTCTAGAACAACAGGGCGTGAAATGGGAACATTTTTTGACACCAAGGAAGCATTATTTTTCCTAGAGCTGTCATTACCACCAGTTACAGAACCAACCTTATTTTGAACTTGAGAAGCATGGGACTTATTTGTTACAACATTATTTTTGCGAGGATTACTATTATCACCAACCACAGGACCCTGACAAGCTATCAGGGTACTTGGTAAGTGTTGAATAACATTACTTGCAGAGGTGACATTTTTTGGGCAGTCTTTACTACCTTTAACTACCGTATCGGGGAGCTTAGTTTTCCCACCATTGTTTTTGCTTGGGATAGCTGGCGATTCGGTGGTAATCTTGCGGCTTTGTCCCTTTCCCTGTGGGCCAGTTACAATACTAGCCACGGGAGAATGAAATGCAACCGTGGGGGCACTTTCATCTCGCCCAGCTAGTTGCTGGGGATTCCTACTCTCACCCGTCTTAAGATAGGACTTAATTAATGATTTTGTAGAAAAGAAGTTATCTAGACTGGCCTGCTCTAGATGGTCTAGCTGGTCAGCTAGCTTTTTAAGTCTGTCTTCAAAGGGGTTCAGGAGGGATCGTATTAATTTTTCCAACTCCGAGAACAGTGGCGGATTAGATGGTGGCGTCCCAGGGGATGCTATTACTATGGGATCTAAACCTGATGGAACAACTTCTCCCTCGCCCATTGGTGGCCCACTAGGATTACTCCCAGCAATATGACGAGGTTGTGTACATATTCCTAATTTCCTATATTTTTTCGGAGGTTTTGGAGCATAACATTTCTTTGGAACTACACTCCTTTTCCTTTTAACCCCTTGCGTGCGGGGCGTATTTTCTGCCTGTGCTGACTCCGCCTTGCGCGGGTGGAGTCATGACGGAATGGTTCCATCATCAGCACAGCTCAACCGATGCTGATGACGGAACCGTTCTGTCATCAGCACGCAAGGGGTTAAAACAAGGTTTAGGTTTTGCAACATGTATTAGAGCACTGGGTTGGACTGTGGGTTGCTGCTCAGTGGATGGATTGGTAAGAACACTAGGAGGGGTTACAGGCAAAGTAGAGGTTTCTATTTCCAAAGGTAAAACAACCGATGGCTCAGTAATTGGGGGAGAAAGGTGTGGGATTTCCTGTGCAACAGGCAGTGTGATAGATGATAAAGGCGTGACCAGTGATGGAAAACTTTGAGAGGGACGTTTATCAACAGGGGTTTTTAGAAGCTCAATGGACAACCTGCGTCCCGCACGTCTTTCTGCCAGGGTAATTTCCCTATCAATATCTTGGGGCAATCGTTTAAAATAGGTGTCCAGGGGGCCCATGATAACAGCCCCTGTCTCGTTCAAAGAGGGCAATAAAGTAGGAGTGGTTGTAGAAAAAGCCATGCTATGGAACCTCCTACCCCTTCAAGAAAAAAGAAGCAAGGTAGGTTACAAACACAACCAACAAAACAAGATACCAGTCCGGTAAATGTCAGTGGGGTGGCCCAGCCCGGCCTCCTTCGTCCCTGACGGCCACAGACGGTCCCGCCCTTGTCCCGGGCTTCTCCCGGCGCGCTCCCGCGAAGCGGTGGCAAAGGTCGCCTTTAAACACAAATGCAGCTGGCTAATAGGCTAATGGGCAGGGGGGTGTGGCCAGCGGGGAGAGCAGCCCAGGTGTGGTGGGTTGGGCGCGCAGGGGCTCCTGGACACTGGAGTCCCTGCCTGTGTGCTCGCAGCCCCGCCGACGCTATCACCTGCCCGCGCCTCACCAGAAACACTCCCACACGACGAGCCGCCTCTGCAAGGCAAAGCGCTGCGGGACCCGCAAAGCGGGTCCGGCGAGGTGGTGAACGCTTTCCTCAACGCCTTCCTTAGATGCAGGGATTCGCTGGGCTAAGACAAAGATCCGATGGTGGGTTCAGCGCACAAATGGTCCCCAAACCAATCGAATAATTTGTGACTGTCTACTCCAAAGTAAAAATGTCCCTTTCTCCAGGGAAGGGTGTTGTCTTGCTGCACTTTTTGGCACAACTGATGAATGCTTGCTTTTTAACACGCACCATTTTTGTCATAACAGACAGAAGCTTCACTTCTAAGAACAAATCATCATCACCACTATGACAGAGGGACCAACGATTCAGCACCAAAAAGAAAAATTTAAATTCAAACCAGGTGAGGGCTCGACTCGCCCACAATAAATGTGTGAAATATCACTATAAGCACTTTTTCATTTTTAATCAACTGTTTATGTTTTATGACAAGCTTGATTTTAATAAATATTTTTTCTTTTAATAAAGCATTAAAACTTAAATAGACTCTGTGAATTTTGGTCATGAGTGAATGAGCAAAAGGTTTTGCAATTTGCAAGCATGAGTCCGTGCCTCTGACACTTCTGGACTCTGACTCCGTACTCTTGTCATGCGTTGGATAATGATCATTGGGGATCAATCATCGATGAATTCGGGAGCTAAATGACTCTGCCACACTATCTAGTCAGTAAGGAGATTGGGGGTTCTTCATAGTCTGATATCACTGAGGTATGTGGAAAGTCTACCTGCGCCTATTATAATTGATAAACAATGCACTATTTAGTGTCCATAGTTCTGTTTGTGCAGATTTGTCCCTGCAACAGTAGTAGTATGGATTGTCCTCCTATCCAAACCAAAAGTAAAGTAGTATCTTATTCTTTCTTGGTGGTCATTCACCTTTTTATTGTTGGTAATTGTCAAAGCATAAACATTTAGAAGACTTGAAAAGACATTATGGACAATCCCAGAGGACTGCACTCAGTGCATAGAGCTATTGCTGACTAGAATGGGAGTTTTGTTTTACACCTTTTGCAAAATGTGCAATCTTAGTTAGCTACACAGACAGACTAAGAAGAATAATCTAGTAATACCACAGGGAGTCATAGTCGAGGAAGGATAAGAATTTAGATACAATCTAAAAGAAGATCAAAGACGATTTAGAAAAAATCGAATGAGGAACGCTAGGAAAAAATAGGTACTCTATATTAAAATTAAAACTTACCGGGGCCAGCAACGGAGCCCTCGCCTGACCGATCCTGGCCTTGTTCAGCAGCAGCAGCAGCCTCCTCCAATGCCCTCTTGCCCCTGGGGGGAGCTGACGTACAACATGAAAGAAAGAAAGACCAGAAAACATGGATGATTTGTCAACCAAATCAAACATTTCAAAAGAACAATAACAAAATATTTTGGCGAAATAGAAAATAGACAACTATTCCACGGGATATATTGACCTATCTCATGTGGTCTACTACAATATTGCTTGATTTGCGGACCGTCGACTTGGAAAGTTATGTAACTCACTAAACAAACTACTAAAAAGGTTCGCATAGGACTGGCAGGCAGCAGTCCGCAGCACGCGAAGTGACAGACAAAGTCCATCGTGATTGCAGATCAGCGACAACACTAAAAAGTTTCCTACTACATTAACCAGTTATTAAAATACTCAAACTATCAATCCACCACCACTATTTCTTCTTATTGCCAGGTGTACAAAAGAAGGACTGGACTTGAGTCTGTAGGGGCAGATTTAGAAGCCTCTTGCGGGTCTTTTGCTCCATTGTTGCGTGACTTTTGTGACGCAGCGGCAGAACAAAAGAGGCACCATGGTGCGGCGTATATTAACGTGACGCATATGAGAGATGCATCACGTTGTAAAGCCCTGCGCCATCAGGGGGCGTTCCGGCGCAAGAGAGGTCGTTCCTGCGCAGGAACGCATCCTAAATGTGGCTGAGGGAAATCTACAAGATTTCAATCAGTCACTTTTAGGACAATGATGTGTGACTTAAACCCTGCGTCTGCTTGAAGCAGACGTACGGCTTGACGCAGCATTGGGGAGATAGGGCACCCCAGAGCATTGCTGGAGCTGCGCCATCGTTGCGACGCAACTCCAGCAATGCGCCACCTTTACGGCACAGATGCGTAACGCTTCGGTGACGTTTTGGGCCCATGGTGCTCCGCATTGAAAATACGGCGCACCATGGGTGGTGGTGGCGTGGCGCACAATTACTGGCGCATCCCTGCTACTTTGCAGGGATGCGCCGGTAATTAAAAATCTGACCCTTAGTGTCTAGCATTACGCAGTTCTTTAAACTACACTCATACATAATTTCTCAGGCCAATGAAATGAACACAAAATCGAAAACAAATAAGCATAGTAACAACGCTACTGAGAAGGAGAGCAGTGCACCTGAAATGCACAGAAGATTTTGAAATATAATTTACCTACAATGTAATCAACAGCATTATTGCTCTTGGTAAAAAACAAAAATTTGCAATATAATAACACACAGAGCAGGAGAAAACAGAGTAGTGAAGAAATAGCTACTACTACTCACCAAGCCCGGGGATCTCAAGGCAGAGCAGGTCGATCAAGTCGCGTTCCCGGTCCAGGAGATCCGTCCAACGGTGGGTGGCATGGTTGTAGCTGCGCCAGACCCGAGAGTGTTGGTACATGGCCCGGCACACCTTCTCCCACCGCTTCCGGCGCTCCCGGATCCCGTACCCGCTAGCGATCTTGCTGCCTGCCATGATGGTCCTGGGGAGGCGGCGCTGAACATAAAAAACTAGTACAGCCACCTCCTCCGCGCTGAAGATCTCCCGGGCTGTGACTGTCTCCCCCTCAAGCGCCCGCACGGGAGCCAGGCACGGGGTGCGGGACCCTTCCCCTTCTCAGGATGCTTCCCGGCTCCCTTTACCATGGTCTGGGCAGAAAGGAAGCTAAATAATAAAGAAGAAATAGAATAGGGAAGAAGAAAAGAAAAGAGTTTAAAAAAGTAGTTTAAAATTAACCAAAAGTAGTAGAAAACACAAAAATATAGATCTAGAAAAATAGAGGGATAGATAATAAGTAAAATAGATCCAAAAAAAACTTCAAACAAGCAAAGGATGGCAGAGATTCAGAGAGGATACAGAAAGCATGCCCAGAACCATAGCAATGAATGAGAAACAAGATGGCCGCGCCCATTCGCGACCGCATGGGTAAGTTCACGCGATATTTCCCTCGCGATCACACGCGAACTTGTACTAGCGAGCCGCACACTTTGCGAGATTACACATCGCGCCCGGAAACGGAAATACGTCATGCAAACAAGACGTGAACGACCGTGAGGGTAACTTCGCGCCGTTGCACTACAAGCGGCTCGCTAAAACGCACAAAACCTTGCGAACTAACACGCCGCAAAAAAACAATTTGCATATTCGCACGAATTTCGTGGCTTCCGAATTCGATCTCGCGCAAATTCATGCCCCACAAATCCCGCAAAATTACAGAAAAACGAGTGTTGCAAAACTGAAAGCACTCAGCAGGTGCAAAAGTTCAAACTCATCATTAGTAACCATTGCCTGTAGTGCTTCCTGAGGGGCCCCTCCAGAGTTAAGTTGCCTACTTGCAACTATTCTATGACCCTGCTCTGACCCTCACAGCAGGCTCATAGAATAGCTACAAGTAGGCCACAAAGGTCCTGTGAAAAAAAAATTGCACTGCAACAGAAAGCAAATTACAGATAAGGAAGCAGGTGCCAGTCTGGAAGTTTAAATTCAGTGACACATTAATCAACCCCAAATTAATTCATGTCAGTTGAAGCAGGGCAGGTGTGCTTGCTTTCCCCCCCCATAATCTACAGCGATGAACCAGAGGGTGGCAGTGATGTACCAGAGGGTGTCATGGGTGAACCAGAGGGTGGCATGGTGAAACAGAGGGTGCTGTGAACCTGTGATGATGAACCAGATGTAGAAACAACATAGTAGCGACCGATACGAGCCGACAAGTAAGTTCGCAATTGCGAACTGGTACAAAACCCTTGCGAACTGGCCAAAACCCTTGCGAACACAAAAAAAAGAAAAATTTGCGAGAGTTCGCGGATTTTGCGGATTGTGAATTAGTGAATACGCAAATTCGCGAACCGCGAATTCGCAAAATTCACCCATGCTTGCTTTAAATTTGTTCGTAAATTGAAATTAAGGACATTTTTCCAACTGGATACATTTTCCACAACCTCCAGTGTCACACCTATTTATCAAGAGCCTGATACAAACTTACAAGCTAAAGATATTCCAATTCTATGACTGCTACATGCTTTATCCAATGAGGAAAGCATTCCAGCTGAATCAACACAGCAAGAAATGATCGAAATGGGTATTAGGACAAACAAATCGGCAGGCAGTCTCTTTCGCCCAACGTCCACATTTTTGCCACTTATGCCTGAAGATGCTTGACACTTTCAATGACAGAGTGGTAGATGAATTGAAGAGTTTGAATTGTAGTATTAAACAAAAACATCACAATAAAATCAAGCAGATTCAATACTATGCCCTGATAAAGAAATTAAAAGAAAATCATGACATCATTGTAAATAAAAGTGATAAGGGGGGCAATATTGTGTTGTGGCCAAGGAATATGTATTTGGAAGAAGCCAAAAGACAGCTATCCGATCCTACATGTTATAGGAAAGCATCAAAACAAGAGCAATGGTTAATCCAAGACAAGACATCACAACAATTGTCCCAATGGAAGAGGCAAGGACTGTTAACCAAAGAGGAAGTAAACTTTTTAAAGATTGAATATACTGTTACCCCAGTCCTGTATTTAAGCCCCAAAATCCAAAAGAAGATGGTCGCTATCCCAGGAAGGCCCATCATATCGGCCAGGGAAAGCCTCATGTAAATGTGAATCCAAATATGTGGACTTTTTCCTTCAGCCCCATGTCACTATTCTCCTGTAAAGGATTACAGCGACTTCCTCAGGAAAATTGACAGTGTTGTATGGAAGTAAAACGTTTACTTGTAGTTATGGATACAGAATCCTTATATACTACTATTCATCACACTGATTGGCTTCTAGCGGTGAAGTATTATTTGGATAATAGATCTATCCATCTACAGGAGCATAATTGTATGCTGATTGAAATGATTAGGCTTTGCCTTCTAAACAACATTTAACAAAGAAATTTACCAACAACTTAGAGCAGTCGCTATGGGGGCATGCTTCTCCCCCAGCTACTTGTGTCTCCACTTGGGCTGGTGGGAGGAGCATGTCCTCAAGAGGCAACACAAGGTGATGTGGGAGGCTCACGTCAGACACTACTGGCGTCATATAGATGATGTCTGTATGGTGTGGGAGGGAACAAGAGTGGCAGCTGTGTCATTCATAACATCTCTAAATGACAATGCATTCAATCTAAAATTCACTGCCACCATAACTGAAGAAAGTGTTGAATTTCTAGATGTACTACAGTACATCAGCAATGACAGGATCCACACCAAATTGCATCATAAGACAATGCGGTAAATTCCATTTTACACGCAGAGAGTTCACACCCCGCCATTGGATTCAAAGTATTCCATACAGGGAATTCTTGCGGATTCGCCGTATATGCAGTTCTGACCTTGATTTACAGAAGTGTCAGCAGGAAGCAGTCGATCGCTTCCTCTGCCGAAGATACAAAAGGTCCGTGCTCAACAATACTCTGAGAAAAGCTAATGAACAACCTAGGGAGGATTTATTAGTACCCAATACTGAACGGGTCACAAAGCATGCCTCATCAATTCAAGGTAATGACAATGACATACACAACATAAGACTCATTACTACATTCAGAAAACAAGAATGCAAAATCTGTCAGATAATTTACTCCCAGTGACCTATAGTACTAACAGATGTAACGTTAAAACCAATATTACCACCTTTACCAGCCATTATGTTCAGGAGGGCACCATCTATGAGGGATGCGTTAGTCAGATCTAGCCCCGAGATATCATACAAGTTCACCTGGTTGGCCAAACCTGGGTTCTACAAATGCAAGTCATGTCGAGCTTGCAAATTCAGCACTAATCTGACAACAAAGATCATTTGACTTGCCGCACAAATTTAGCTACCTATCTACTGTGGTGCTCATGTGGGATCCAGTACATCGGGAGCACTAAGCTCTCAGTATACAATCGTATTCCGCAGCACATAAGGATTATCGTCAATTCAGACCCTAGTTACCCGGTTGCAAGACATTTCAAGTTGGTACGCAATACCAACCTCTATGACTTACAATATTCTGTGCTAGCGACAGTACCCGTACCCGGAAGGGGGGGAAATCTGGAGAAAAGTCTATGCCAACTTGAGAAACACTATATTATGGCCATTGACACCAAGATACCGAATGGCCTAAATACAGGCGAGGATTTGCATAACTTCCTCTAACAACATCCGTTAGTATCCACTCTATCTAGGTGTTTTTAGTGACTTATAGCTACTTCTTAATCACATACAATTTGAGAATGCTTTGAATCTGAAATTAATTATGAGGTTAAATTCTGTAGAAATATTTCTCCAACACGACGTACAAATGAGTAAAGATGTTTCATTGTTTACATTGATCTTATTGTGAATGATTTAAACACTTGCACTTTACGAGTTGTGCCCTACTAAAACACATTTGAGACCATTGATGAAAATATTGATGAAATGCTATTAAGTATAATTCCAACCTGAAGTTGCAATATAGAGCACTTGCACTGTATTTTGTTTGGGTCATCTTTGGTAAAAAAATGGTACTTCTAAGCTGCTATAAATAGATGTTTTTGCACTATCATTGAAATGTAATTTGCACATGAGCACAGCACTTTATTTGTAGTCACAGACTTTTAACACCTATGAGAAATGAACTGCCATATGTAGAAGCCTATGTATGTGTAGAGATTCATACATACATGAACCGCTGCTATGATATGGTCACATAAGAGTGATCTACGATTTTATATTTGACTGTATTTCACAGAGTTATGCTGCTGAATGATTTTACATGATATTCTAGCACCATCCATGTAAAGGTCTTTTTCATATTAGGGAGGCCTGTAATACTCAAATTTTGTAAAGAGTTGTCTAGCTACTTGCCTCCAGCAGCATTTGTCCAATGAAAATGACAGAGGCTGTGAAAGCACATTTTGCACAAAGTATGGCAGTTAGACATATATATTTTTAACATCTTAATTGTGTTGAATATACAATTAAAAGTTTGCGAACAAGTCGTGACAAGAATTTCAATTCTATTAAGGACATGGAGGCGAGGATTGTGCTTCTCATTTCTTTGCATTTATTACACAGCAGCCAATAAAAACACTTTTTTATTCATAAACTACAAATCCCATGAGCACTAGGTGCCCCATAACCAAAGAGAGTACCCTACATAAGGTCTCGCAGAGGTAGTTACTTCCTTTTACTTTGCATGATCCATTTGAAAAACTATTAAGTCCAACGTCCTTTGAGATAACCATTTAATCTCGAACACTGTCTTTAACCACACAATCTATTACGGTAACCCAACATTCTGAAGTCCAACAGGGACACTTCATTCTCGGGGAGGAAACTCTGCGGCTTGAGATCAGCGAATGACGGCCGCACATCAAAGGAAGAAGAACACTCCAACAAACCATTGAAGAAGAAGAAGGCAGAATTCCTTACTTGCCATTTGTAACTGAAAACAAAGAGAAAATCCCGTAATAACGGACACTCTAGAGCGTATCATATACATCAAACCATTTAACCAGGGTGGGAAATAAGTCAATAGTACAATCAAAAGAACATTGACAGCGAACACTGCAATTCATGACATATGATTCAATATAACACATAATCTTGGGTGGGATAATCCTTGTCTCTGTGTCCTTAATAGAATTGAAAATTCCTGTCACGACTTGTTTGCAAATTTTTAATTTTATGTCAGGGCCAGAGGCTCCAATTATGCTTGTTCAAAGCTTAGCCACCACTACTGATGCCACATTCACAATTGGTTTATAATAAAAGGACTTAAAGGTGGACTATGGAGACCAGTCAGCTGCTGTCATTATATCGGCAAGCGTTACTCCCAGAGTATGTGACTTAGAGGCCATTGCCCCTCAAACAGAATGAGCCCCAAACTTAGAAACACCAATACCTGCCTCGCTCATGAGCCAACGCATCCAGCGACCTAAAATGGCAAGGGTCACCAGTCGATCCGATTTTTATTAAGCAATAAACAGTTGACCTTGCATATTAGAACAAAACTCAGCTCTACTTAACTCGTATGCTTTAAGACATTGAACCACACATAATTTCGGATTGTCCAGAAAACTAGGATATGAAACAGAGGTGGTATTACACTGGGTATATTCAATCACACAGAAGGGGAGAGGGTCAAATTAGTTTAAACTCTACCACCCCAGACCCCCAATAATCTAAATTATACACACAAGAGGGGTGAATAGAGTGAATAACATAAAGGTACACATACATGTATACACAACAAAATAGAGAGAGCCCCAATAGGGCAAATCACTCTATTTGAAAAAACTGCCCTCACTCACATACCCAGGTATGTGACATGCTTCATCATTGGGCCTGCTTACAATACGCCCTGGTGTACCCCACACAGGGCGGAGCATAAGGGAGGGGGAAAAAAATTAATTTCACTTAACACGACAAATAGTCGAGACCAATAGACATAGACAACACTGAACACATAAATTGGTGCAAGTCGTGCAAACACCAAGGGATCTCAACCGAGAAGTGTGACAAAAAAGTGCAGTATGAGGAGTGATTAAAACTGACTAAAGGTGTCAACCAAAAACAACCTTTATTAAACTTTCCTTGAAACCCATACCAGGGTTAAAAAATAGATGAAAAAGGATGGGAATAAGCCTCTGAGAAGTAATTAGGAACCTCAAGGCATCCCTCCTACCACTGCCAGAGTCAACATGTTTCGACCGCTCTGTGTGCGCCTGTAAGGTCACTCCAGTCTTCTTCAGGACCGTCGCATTCGGTATCACTCTGGGTACCCCCGTACCTCTGAGAAATTTTACCCCAACAGAGGGGCAGGTCTAATCCAACCGTCCCTCTCCTGTATAGTCTGTGAAGAGTGTTCCCTCAAATGCGGGAGAACATTCACTATGATAAAGAGAGAGAGTGGAGAGAAGGTAGTATAATCCCTTATTCATATACACCTATTTTATCTTGCAAGTATTTGCCTGTCATCCATATCTCTTTCTTTCAAATTATAAATTACATATCATCCATGTCTATAGCACTAGGAATCCATTGTTAATGCAGAGTACAGAGACCCCGTGCACAAGTTATGCATGGACGCCTGCTCAATTAATTCATTGTTCCCATGTAATCAAATGTGTACCTGACATCATTCCTAAGTGATGAACCATGTCTCTAGATTAGAGTAATCGCCCGTACCTCGTACCTAGTCCCACTCAGTGACCGAGGGACCATCATTGTACTGTAAACTGTAACTCATGGTATTTACGTGCCCCCACTCATGATGTTATATAAAGTGATATCACTTACCGAGTTCATATAAGTTACAAACTCAAACTGGTGTCCGGTGTGGAGGACGCCCAAGAACACAATCTGTAAAGATATGTGTGGGAGGAGATGTTATCTGCCAACTCTCCCCTTCCCAGTATACGTCTGAGTGATAAGTATAACACAGGTTGCTCTGCAAGACTGTCGTGCCTTCAAGGGTGTAGCCTGCTATTTGCGCTGCAAGCACTCACCCCCGTGGAGCCCTCTCCTTACCGTCCCGTAGGCCCGTCCCGGCTCTGTCACCTACAAACCGCAACACCGCGTAGATAATACGCGCCGTTCGCCATAGTTTTTTAAATATTGTGACACAGCCGAAGCGTTCCACGTGACCGCGCTAGGGGCATGGTTACGTAAGGCGTCCTCGCGCACGTAGAAAGGACCAAGGGAAATGTAGTTTGTGCTCAGATCCATACTGAGCATTCAAGGTTCGAGACTCCTATGGCCCTGTTGAATTAAATTTATAAAAAAAATTTTAAAAAAAAATCGCAATATACATTTTCCTCTCATCCGCCCTATATTGACCGATGTGCGAGGTTCATGCTACTGTGTGTATAATTACGCTGGGTGTGCCTGGAGATATTAAAAGTGACCCTTCAGGGGAGAAACGGCGACCTGCCAAATCCAAAGCTCGGATATCAGACACTCTCTTGCAAGAGACCAAACATAACAACACGGCCAATTTGACAGAGATCTGCTTGCATGATAGGTATTTGTTAGCAGGCCAGGTTTCTAGAAACCGCAGAACCACTGCGACGTCCCATAGAAGTACTTTTCACATGGGGGTATGACCATCCGAATCCCCCTTAGCAATTTGCAAACCAAGGGATGTTCTCCCACGGGTTTGCCTTCCAGCTCAACATGCCCCGCTGATATTGCAGACCAAAAGGTGTTAACTGTTCTATACGCAAGACCCGATGAGGCTAGGGAAGCCAAATAATTCATGACCATGGAGACATTTGCTGTAGTGGGCTCGATATACCATTGAGCACACCAGCTACACCATTTGTTCCATGCTGATGAATACCGCTTTTGGTGAATATCGGACCATGGTTGTTTAATGAAGGCGTTAGCGTCTCTCAAAAGGCCAGGGATCTCCCATCTTTCCCTGAAACTCGCCATGCCACCAGAGGGAGTTGCCCTGCTAATACCAAGGGATGAGGTTGCTTGTAAGGGTCCAGCAACAGGTTCCATGTCTGTGGAAGTAGCATTGCCCCAGCACAAGACATTTCCAGTACAACTGGGAACTGAGCTTGTGCTCTCCACAACGGAGTGACTAGAAGAAGCTCCGTTTGCTGACTCCTGGTCTGTGCCAGGACTCTGGGTATCATTACAAACGGCGGGAAGGCATAGCAAAACCGGGAGGCCCAAACTACAGATACGGGTCCGAGGCGATCGCCTCCGGATCCGGACGCCAACTGAAAAATTTCTGGATCCGGAGTTGTTTGTTCAAGCAAGATGTGAACAAGTCTAATTGACAAGGACGCATGTTTGATTCAGGAAAAGAAAAATTTGAGTGTAAAGCCTCCAATCGCTGTAATCGCTTAGGCACAGAGAGTGCCAATCCTCAACCTCGTTGCTGCACCCTGGGTGATATTCTGCCACAACTGATATTTTGTGTTGCAGACAATAGTGCCAAAAATCCTTGGCGATTTCTGCAAGAATTCGTGACCTCGTTCCGCCCAGCTTGTTCATGTATCGGACTGCTGATACATTGTCCATCCGTAAAAGAATACAGCCATTTGTCTTTTGGGGGGGAGAGACTGCAATTCGCAAATGAGCCTGCCAGCAGCTCCAGACAATAAAGGTGTAGGGAGAGCTCCTCCGGAGACCACCGACCCCCTGTCGAAATCGGGCCGCAGCGGACTCCCCAGCCCCAGCGGCTGGCATCTGATTCGATCACTGTCTCTGGACTGGATCCGAATATGGCTCTGCCATTCCATGACTCCATGTAGTCTAACCACCCCAACATTGCCCACCTTACTTCCTCAGACAGAGGAATCCAGTCTGCATATCCGAGGCCTTTGTGGAGATGTTGGATCTTCAGAAGTGGAGTGCTCAATAATGCAGAGGTCCCAGAAATATAGCCTGGATCTATGAGGCTAATAGGCCCACCACTCGGGCCACCGACCTCAAAGATACAATACGTTTGTTCACAATCAATCTCAATTCTTTCTTGGTTTCTTTGATCTTTTGCGTGGAAAGGAGAAGCTGGCAGCTCCGAAAATCAACATGAAAATCCGGGAATTCTATCAATCAATCAATCAATCATTTGTAAAGCGCACTACATACCCGCAAGGGTCTCCAGGCGCTAGGGGGGGGTCCCTACTGATCAAACAGCCAGGTCTTGAGTATCCTCCTGAAGGTCAGCAGGTCTTGGGTCTGTTGTAGGCTCAGTGGGAGGGTGTTACATGTCTTGGCGGCGGGGTGGGAGAAGGATCTCCCACCGGTGGTTGTTCTTTGGATGCGGAGGATGGTGGCGAGTGATAGGTCGGCGGAGCATAGCTGGCAGTCGGGAGATGGGGAGCCAGTGCAGGTTTCTCAGGTGGGGGGTGATGTGGCCGTGCGGGTTTACGTCTAGGATCAGTCGTGCCGAGGCATTTTGGATGCGTTGTAGTCGTTTGATGAGCTTGGTCGGCG
Organism: Lissotriton vulgaris; assembly: GCF_964263255.1. Classification (NCBI taxonomy): domain Eukaryota; kingdom Metazoa; phylum Chordata; class Amphibia; order Caudata; family Salamandridae; genus Lissotriton; species Lissotriton vulgaris. Next base: position 279,347 of record NW_028243192.1, on the reverse strand, counting down.
CTCCCGCGTAGAGGGCGTTTCTGTGGTCGAGTCTGCTGCTGACGAGGGCCTGTGTGACTGTCTTTCTTGTATCTGCCGGGATCCATCTGTAGATCTTGAGGAGCATGCAGAGGGTGTTGAAGCAGGAATTGGAGACGGCAATGACTTGCTTGGTCATTGAGAGCGTTGAATCAAGGATGATACCCATGTTGCATGCGTGGTCGGTGGGTGTCGGGCTGCCCCCAGTGCCACCGGTCACCAGGAATTGTCCCAGGCTGAAGGGTTGGAGCCGAGGATGAGGACCTCTGTCTTGTCCGAGTTCAGCTTCAGATGGCTGGTCTTCATCCAATCGATGACGGCCTTCATTCCTTTGTGGAGGTTGGCTTTGACAGTGATGGGTCCTTGGTGAGGGAGAGGAATAGCTGAGTATCGTCGGCATAGGAGATTATGTAAAGGTTGTGCTGTTGGGCAACGTGTGCGAGCAGAGCCATGTAAATGTTGAACAGTGTTGGGCTGAGGGAGGATCCGTAGGGTACGCCGCAGATGATCTCGGAGGCTTTGGAACGGAATGGGGGTAGGCGGACGCTCTGTATTCTGCCGGAGAGGAAGGAGGTGGTCCAATCCAGAGCCTTGTCTCGGATCCCTGCGACGTGGAAGCGTGCGCGTAGTGTGCGGTGGCAGACGGTGTCGAAGGCGGCAGAGAGGTCTAGGAGGATGAGTGCTGCGGTCTCGCAGTTGTCCAGCAGGTTCCTGATGTCGTCAGTGGCGGCGATGAGGGCAGTCTCGGTGCTGAGGTTGCTGTGGAACCCTGACTGGGAAGGGTCCAGGATTCTGTTATAGATTGCATGGGTTGCCCATGAAACCCAGGCTCTGCAGCAAATCGATGGCCCACTCTAGGTGCATGAGTACCAGGTGAGGGCAACGGACCATGATAATGATGTTGTCTAGATAGACGATCAAGCGAACTCCTCGATCTCGCAACATTTCCATGATCGGGCGCATGAGTTTCATGAAGCACCAAGGTGCTGACGAAACTACGAAGGGAAGGACTTTGAACTTGTAGCAGATTCCCTGCCTGAGAAATTGGAGAAACCGCCGGTGCCGAGCTTAGATCGCCATTGAAAGATATGCATCTTTCAGGTCCAGTTGGACCATCCAATCCCCTTCCTGTAGAAGGTCCCGTAGCAAATGGATGCACTCCATTTTTAAGTGTCGGTAAATCATCCACCAGTTGAACTCCTTCTGATTCAGAACCAATCTGGATCCACCCCTTTTTTCTGGACTAAGAAAACCATGTTGATGAAACCTCGAGGTTGGGGCTGAGTGGCAACGATAGCTCCCTTCTTGGGAAGGGCGCAGATTTCGTCTGTAATGAAATCCTGATCTTGATGGGAAAAATGTACGAGAGGAGGAAGGGAACCTTTGGAGGGAGTATCGTACGATTCCAGTTTGTACCCCTCCAAGACCAAAGCACCTTGTGAGATCGTTTTCCAGACCTGTAGAAAAAATTGAATCCGACCCCCCAGAACTACTTACCGTAATCAGCTTTTGGGACGCCGCCACCGCCAAGAGTCACTGGGGGCCACACCAAATCCAAAGCTCGGATATCAGACACTCTCTTGCAAGAGACCAAACATAACTACACGGCCAATTTGACAGAGATCTGCTTGCATGATAGGTATTTGTTAGCAGGCCAGGTTTCTAGAAACCGCAGAACCGGGGTATGACCATCCGAATCCCCCTTAGCAATTTGCAAACCAAGGGATGTTCTCCCACGGGTTTGCCTTCCAGCTCAACATGCCCCGCTGATATTGCAGACCGAAAGGTGTTAACTGTTCTATACGCAAGACCCGATGAGGCTAGGGAAGCCAAATAATTCATGACCATGGAGACATTTGCTGTAGTGGGCTCGATATACCATTGAGCACACCAGCTACACCATTTGTTCCATGCTGATGAATACCGCTTTTGGCGATTATCGGACCATGGCTGTTTAATGAAGGCGGTAGCGTCTCTCAAAAGGCCAGGGATCTCCCATCTTTCCCTGAAACTCGCCATGCCACCAGAGGGAGTTGCCCTGCTAATACCAAGGGATGAGGTTGCTTGTAAGGGTCCAGCAACAGGTTCCATGTCTGTGGAAGTAACATTGTCCCAGCACAAGACATTTCCAGTGCAACTGGGAACTGAGCTTGTGCTCTCCACAACGGAGTGAATAGAAGAAGCTCCGTTTGCTGAATCCTGGTCTGTGCCGCCGCCAAGAGTCACCTGGGGCCACACAGAGAGACGCAGAACCCACGCCGCCACCGGCCGAGAGTCAGCTGCACCAATCTTCGCGCCGACGCCCCGGGACCACAACTCCCAGCAGGCTCAGCGGCGGCGCGCACCGCTGACGACGCGCCGCACCAGGAGGTGCATAAAGCCGGCGCAGAGGCCGGCGGAGGGGGGTGCAACCTACCATAATCAGCTTTTGGGACGCCGCCACCGCCAAGAGTCACTGGGGGCCACACAGAGAGACGCAGAACCCACGCTGCCACCGGCCGAGAGTCAGCTGCACCAATCTTTGCGCCACCGCCCCGGGACCACAACTCCCGGCAGGCTCAGCGGCGGCGCGCACCGCTGACGACGCTCCCGCACCATGAGGTGCATAAAGCCGGCGCAGAGGCCCACTTCGCGGGACGCCGGGCGAAGACCGGCAGAGGCCGGGACGGGCCACCCCACTAACATCCCAAAAATCTTTGTTTCGTGAGTACTGTGGATTTCATTTCTTTTTACTTATTTTAATTCCCATTTCTGACTGGCCCATGAACAATGCCACCAAAGGAGGTTAAAGGGAAAACTGAAACTGTTGCATTCACTGGAGCAATGGACCAATTCATTAAAAAGATGAACTCTGTTGTTGATGAAAGTATTGTCATCATGGAGAGACGGGTTTACCAGGAACTGGCCATTGCAAGACGATCTTCACTAGGCCAAATAGCCAATGCACAAACTCCTGTTTCCTTGGGCAGAGTTGTACCTATTGGGGGAGTGAATGTTTCACCAATCTTAGAAATTATCCCATTGCAGGAAATTAATAGTGATACACTACATGTTACAGATGGGAGTTCCTCTACTGTTTCAGAATCACTCTTACTTTCACCAAACAAAGTGCCCACTGTCCCCAATGATGTCAAGGTGCATAACACAAGACACAGAAAGGAGCTAACACAGGGACTATTCCCAAGGTGAAATCGGGACCACCGATTATTCATGGTGGAAGGAAAAAAAAGGGTTCTAAAAATATCACAACAAGCCCTGGCATCATGGAAATACCTGTTATCAGTGATAGTACAAATGTGGAGCATGATGCATTAGACCATGGGGACACAATACAACCGACAGGGGGCCACTTAACTACAGGGGTTACGGAAGGGATTGTGAATACGGAGTCAAACATTATTTTTGACACATTAAAACTCTTATTACGTCCACTTGAGGAGAGGTTGAGTAAGGTAGAGACCTATCTAAAACGGATTGAGAGGGACATCAAGGGAATCGCTGAATCCTCCCAAAAAAATGTCAAACCTAGTGCACCTCATACACTACCGAAGGCCAAGTTCAATAAAACTACAGAGGCATCAGTGGCACCGAAGGACCCACCAGTACCGAAAATTACTGAGGGGATTCCTGAGGCAGCCAAAGACAGGGATGTAATGGAACCTAAAATTAAGTAAGCAAAATAAAAATAGTGTACCACAGGATAGTAATGGCAAAAATTATAGCACAGAAAGCACTACAAAGACCATTAATCTCCCCCCAGAGGTTTGCCCATTTGTGGTTATTCTGGCTGGAGTGCCGGAATTGGGCAAACATGAGGTAGAAACCTCTGCAACCCTATGGAACAGGGTTGTTCAATGGTTGAATGTAAATAGATAACTATCCCCGCATATGATGGGCAGAATCCTTCACATCAGGCGAGTACCCTGGGTGGGGCATTTGGCAAAAAATATAAACGAGGATTGTATAATAATACGTTTTGACAATCCTAGAGTAGTGAAACATATCTGCAACTGGAGGTACTCTAGTTTAGGCACCACTATTCGTCCTTTTCAACTGACCTATTTCTACCCACCAGGCCACTTCTCATCTAGGGCAGATGGTTGGACAATGGTGCAGCGAAATGGTAGGGGGCCACGAGGTGGAGGCTGGCAAATGCGCCTCTACATTTAGATAATATTTCCACCAACAATCGCTTCAATTGCTTGGATGCAGTTGATTGACTGCAAGATACCCTTCCCCCTCTTCCCTCACTGTCACCACGTCAAGAGACTGTAGAACAAGTACCCGAATATCATAGAGTACCCAATTTAAAAGAGGTAGGAATCAGGGACACTAATGGAGTAGTACGTCCTAGTACAAATCAGGCAGTTGACCAAATGCAGATCACTGTCACTACAGACCAGCCCCCAAGTGAAGGTATAGTAGACGAGGTCACAGTCTTAAAGACAGGAACAGTCTGTACAGACCTACCAGTAGTGGGTAGGTATGACAGTTCTCGAATAGGGGCAATTAGAAGCCCAACTACACCTCCACCATCGAGTAGTAGTGCCACAAACGAAGGGTTGATTTTAGTTAAAGTAGTTTCATGGAATGCAGCAGGAGTGAGTACAAAAACAAGTGACCCTGAATGGAACAATTATATGAATATCTTTGATATCTGCATTTTGCAGGAAACTTGGGCTACAAATCAAATACGCAGAGTTGGATATAAAACATATCAGATAGACGCGGTTCCATCTACCAGAGGATGGGCCTCAGGTGGTTTATTAATATGGGTCAGTGTATCCATTAACATTGGCATACAAAATTTAAATATTGACTCTCTTGATTTACTTGGCCTGGAAATTACCACTGATGATGAAAGGGTGATATATCTTATTAATGTCTACAATAGACCATGTCCATTCTATAAGGAGTCACCATGCATTGATAAATTGGAAATCCTTATGGACACTTTGGGTCCAGAAGCAAGTGTAATTATATGTGGGGACATGAACTGCAATTTCGAATCTATTATAGGCATGTATAAATTGTATGAAGAAGAGGATGCTGCTAATGGAATACCTTCTTTAGTTAGTAATGGGGCAGTTGCTGGAACCACCCTAGTTCTTCAGATCACAAGGTTACTCACAAGTCAAGGACTGAGGGCATGTAATGGGCGCCTACCATCTGATAGCCCGAAAGCACCCACCTTCAAGAGGTGTACATGTGAAAGTAAAATAGATTTTGTCATTGTCTCATTTGATCTATGGCCATTTACAAAAGACTTGAAGGTTAAGGAAAGATTTGATAGCGATCACCGCCCCCTTGAAACTAGCTTTTTACAGAGTTTACTGAAGGGGTCGGATGTTAGCGAGTAGGTATGGGCGAATTTTGCGAATCTCGCGTTCGCGAATTTTGCGGATTTGCGAACTCGCAATCCGCAAAATCCGCGAATTCCCGCAAATTTGCGGATTTTTTTTTTTTTATGCTCGCACGGGTTTCTGCAAGTTCGCGAGGGTTTTGTACAATTTCTCAAATTGTGAAATTGTATAAAACGCGTGCGAACTTGCAGAAACCTGTGCGAACACAATGTGCCCAGTAGGGTATGTGCCTCTTGTGTGAATAAAAGGTCAGAGAAAGATCAGTTCAGCAGATGAAGAGAAAGAAGCTCGGGTATTGCGCTCGTGAAAGTCAAGGATGCAAAGCCTATCCAGCATCACAGCTGATTTTCCACGGTAGATTTGGGAAGAAGGCACACTTGTCCAGCCTCGACGACGCTCACGATTGTTTTTGGGCTAATGAATGAGTCACTGAATTTGAGCATCAACTAGTTCGAGCGACCATGTGTGTGTTACTATGCAATCGCCCCGAAGGGCGCAGGGGTCCCTTGAGTGAGCTGCAGACCTGACCTGTGCCCAGCCATGCAACTATTTTACAATGGCGCCAGCAAGCTGCCAGCGCCGTTGTAAAATAGTTACAAAGTTAGCTTGCACAGGAAGCACTGAGATAAAATAAAGCAGCACCTGCTTCGTTTTATCTAGTGGTTCCTGTGCAAGCTAACTTTGTAACTATTTTACAACGGCGCTGGCAGCTTGCTGGCGCCATTGTAAAATAGTTGCATGATTGGGGGTTCAACTTTTGAACCTGTTACGTTCGCGGATTTTTTTTTGCGGATTTTGCGGGAAATCCGCAAAATTCGAGGATTGCGGATTTCCCAAAAATCCGCAAAATCCGCAAGCGTAACGGATTTCCCGCTCACACCTATTAGCGAGGGAGGTCAAAGCCAAACACAACCACCCACGATAGACAACATTATTCTTAGTAATAATAGACGGTCTGTGAAATGGGCATACATCTTGGGAAAAGAAGAGTTATTGGTCAATATTTATTGTTCCCTTGCAAATACATTTGATTCATATAACCCTGTTGAATGCGAATCAGGTGAATTTATTAAACTGCACAAAGCCTTTTTTAATAAACTACTAGAACTTATGACAAAAAAGCCAAAAAAAGGGACTGGTGTAGTGAATGCAGTGCCTGCTGGCAAACCCTGGTTTAGTAAAGAATGCCGTGTCGCAAAATCCATACTAATTGACGCACTTAAAACAAAAGGTGCTCTAGAAGTAAAAGAAAAAAGGAAATTATATAACAAAGTACTGGCAAAAGCAAAGTCTTCCTGGGACGAAGAACTCTTGTCCAGTATATTGTCAGCGGCTAAAACAAAGGACCAGAAGTTATTCTGGGAAATAGTAGCTGAGGGAAATAAAAGGGAGAAAGGCTCGAGAGAGGTTTTCCTAGATGAGGCAACATGGATAAACCCCTTTACGAACCTTTACGCGGCGAAAGGGCCCGGGGGAATAGTGCAGGAAGAGGGAGCTCTACCTGTTGTAGATGATGTACACTCACAGGTAGTTTTTAACTTACAGGAGACAGAGCTAGCTATTAACTCGGTCAAACAGGGGAAAGCCCCTGGACTTGACAAAATCCCAGGTGACCTCTTTAAGCATGACTTGGCTGTATGGGCACCATATTTAAATCATCTGTGCAACACAGTTGCGGCTGGCGAACCAATCCCGGATACATGGAATGGCGCAGAAATTATCACAATTTTTAAAAAGGGGGACAGAAGCGATCCAGCTAATTATCGCCCCATAAGTCTTTTAGATATAACCCAAAAAATATATGCCAGGCACATATTAAACCGTATTAATGCATGGTTGGAACAAGAATCAGTTTTCGGGCTTCAGAGAAAAAACAGGAACCATAGACCAGGTACTAAGGCTATGCTGCTTGTACTGGAAATATGTCATCATTCGCAAAGGCCACTTGTATGTGGCATTTGTTGACCTACGAGCAGCATTTGATCTTATCCCCCGAGATCTACTATGGGAATCTTTGAAATGCCAGGGACTCCCAGGGGATTTGTTAAATTTGGTGAAGGGTCTGCACAAGGAGAATTACGCTAAGGTCAGGTGGGGCCCAAACGGGGAACTTTCCCAATCTATCCCTATAAAAAGGGGAATACGCCAGGGATGCGTGCTGGTTCCTACACTCTTCTCCCTCTTTGTTAATGACATCCCGTCCTATATGGAGAAGTGTGACAATGATTCACCTAGATTGGGGGTTGAACGGGTTCCGTCCCTCCTTTTTGCAGACGATACCATCCTTATTTCACAAACACAGCGGGGTCCCCAGAATTTATTAGAAAGGTTCCAGTCATGTTGCAATCTTAAAGGGTTAGAAATTAACATAAAAAAACAAAATACATGGCACTGAGCCCGCACAAAAGTTTTAGAAAAAACCTAATGCTAAATGGTCACAAATTAGATCATGAGCAGAATTTTACATATTTTGGTGTATTAATTGATTCACTACTAGCATGGAGACCACAGCTAGAAAAAACGAAAATAGTGTTCAAACAAAACTGCCTCCCAATTTTAAAAAGACACAATAAATGTTTGAACAAGGCAGTTACCCCAGCTTTAGAGATCTTTAGGTATAAGGTCCAATCAGCGGTACTATATGGAGCAGAATTATTGGGACCAGTATGCAGGAAAACCTTTGAAACCCTTGAGAATACGTTTTTTAGGGGATTATTAAAAGTGCCCACTAACACCCCGCTGACACCACTATTTTTGAATCTGGATATTAAACGTACTGACCAACATGCAATGCTGAGACCATTATTGCTGTGGGTCAGATTATGGACAACCCCCGAACTGATCGAATATAAAAACGGGTTGAAAGAAGTCATGGATCTAGATAGTCGCAGCAAAATTTACTGGTTAAAGCATGTAAAATCCTGGTTAGTTAAACTAGGACTAGCCCATTTTTGGAGCGAGCCAGAATCCATGAGTGTGGGTTCAAGAAAAATTGTCAAATTGTCTTTCTGAGCCTATATAAGTTATGACTCTGCATACATAAAAATCCATGGCCCCTTAACTGAAAATCTTTTAATGGTTAAAGATGTGGCACATTTTGAAACATTTTTGGATGAGGTACAGCCGCCACTAGCAAAAACCTTGTATATAAAATACAGATATGGAATATTGAGAACTAAAGCCCTTGAGAAAAGTTGGGTGAAGACAAACAGTGATCTCTGCACTTTATGCTCTAACAATGCAAGGGAAGATGTCTTACATATATTATTTTTCTGTCCCATTTATGGGAAGTCAAGGCAAAAGTGGATAGTGCCGCTATTTCGCATTATTGGTTCGAATTCCTATAGGGAGGCTGGTAGAATCTTAAAAATAGACACTAGTCAAGTAATTGTGTTTGGCATCAGCAGATTTCTTCTTGCTGCTAATTTTATTAGATTAAAAATGGGTCTTCATTTCTAACCATATAACTTGTTGAAGCCCTCTTAAACTAATATTATCATGATCGTTACATATGCCATAAGCAAAGGATGACCGAGTACCCAACTTTACGGTTGGGCATAGCAACCATGTATTATTTTTTACCATTTCATTGTAATTTTTAATTATTATGCCATGGTGGTTACAAATGTAATTGTTTTTTAGCTTGTAAATATGCTGATTATTTTTAACTCTATATTTATTCAAAATGTGTAATGATTTTTTTTTACCGTAATACCATGACTCAAATAAGTTGATGTAGACCGGGATGAACGGAACTGATAATGTAATGTAATTCTAAGTAGACCCCCATACCTCACTTGTGTTTTTTAATATAACATAATTGTAATTTAATGAATTTTAATTGTATATCTTTTATGATGCAAATGCAACGAAATAAAGATTATTGAATTGAATACTTCTAAACACAGAATGAGTCTCACATGTATTTCCGGTGTCTTCTGGTTTCCCTGGTTGCCACCAAATCTACCTTTTCAGAAATGGTTTCGACCTCTGTGAGAGGGATAGAAGGAGGTGTTGCCGGAGTTATGATCCTAATAGTAAGCAACAACGGTCCTTACAAAGGGGAGTGCAGTGTTAGGTCTGACCGGTGCGATTCGGCCCTCCAGACGTCTATCGCAGTTCCATTTTGAACTTCCAGGTGCCTCAATATAGGCATACACCGTTAGCGGTCCATCGTTCCCGTATCTACCCTTAATTGGATATTCTTTAATTGGCGTTCCTGATCCGGAACTCCAGAATCACGGCGGCAGTTTCACTGCAGAATCCTTCTGCGCCCGTGTGGTGCCGGAGCCCGTAACACCTACGGTCGACACTTCTGCAGCCTCCAGAGGCCAACGCATATTCGTTCCTCTGGTCGCCAGCCTAGGCCTTGCACTGTGCTGTTTCTATAAAATTCTAAATTCTAAATTTCTAGAAAATGAAATTGTAATTAATTGTCCTCAATATGAAACAATCCAGATTAGAGAAAAGATGTGATGCGCGGTATAGGAAGCCACAGAACTATGCTTTTTATAGGGATATTGGTAGATAACCTGTTTTATAGCAATAGCCCAGACCATGCCAGCAGACAAATCATGAGTACAGCGACAGATACTGGAATTAACCCACGGCCCTCTGCTTCATGACATAGTTGTGCTTAAAAATAACGAAGTAAGGATTAAGTAATTAAACTTCATTTATGAAAATTGGTCATTCTGCGACTGGTCTTTTTCAGATGAAAAACTACATGAAATTGATTTAGTTTGAAAGACCATTCTGAATCAGCGCAATGTTACTTTTTCTCTTAAACATATTATCAATGCCCAGACTTCAAAAAGATTATGTACTTTCGTTGGTTTCATGCCATGTGTACGAATAATATGGTTTTTAATGCTCCAGTTGCAAAATTCCTGAACATTGTAATCCCCTCTGTTTTTTTCTATCATCATGTAAATTATACGGCGCTTTTTAACCAGTGATACGCTGTCTGCATCAACGCTGTATACATAGACTCAATCAAAATGAAAACAAATATGCATGGCAGTGGCGCTGCAAAGTAAGCAAGCAGAATAGTTAGTAACAAACTAAATTGAAAAATCAACAGCAGAGAAAATATCAGGCATAATGTGTGGAATGTTTTTTAAGGCGAATCAGATTTCCTCATTTAGCACGCACGGGATGCTGAGACCCAGATGCTGTAAATAAAGGCGTTCACTCCGAGGCCTTACCCTTGAGTCCCGTGGTCAAACCAGGGCTTGCGTCTAGGTAGTAGGTCCCTTTGGCACAAGGTCAAAAGAAATCTGTGCTCGTCAGAGATGACAAGAGGCCATCTAAGGAGTCAGGCAAATAACAGCTAAAAGATGAGGACACTCAAATGGGGGGATATAGAATTCTTTAATTTTTAAGCTGCTTCAGCTGGAAGATGAAAGATGAAAACCATTCTTGGTCATGAAGTGGACAATAGGATACTTTTAATTTTCTAGTGTATACAATGGGTACGTTCACAGATGCCTAGACAATAAATAGTACATATACTTTTAAAATGAATCCCTCACGCTGCACAATTTGAAAGGTACACTCTGATATAAACTGCTGTATAAAATCTTTTTATGCTCAAACCTCAGTCTTCTTCTCCTTAGAGGCTTTCCATTTATTATCCTATGTTTGGTGCCACATTTAGCTTCTAGGGCGGAGACTAATCTGGGTGTCCTAATGAAGTTTGTAAATCAAGTAAGGATTCAGGGGTCCCTTTGAGATTCAGAGTTGAGCCGTGTTCTTCACATTATTGCTGTCATTAAGGACTGCTGGATGAAGACAACCCAGCTTGTGGAATTCTCTCCTTTCTGCTCTTGGACTTCTACAGTGTCGTTTGTGATATTCACAATTCATTCTAAGCTTCAGTAACTGCATTCAAGGCAGACTTCTGGAATGTAAATCAGTGCATCTGCAGTGTTTACCAAACTCTGCAGTTCAGCTTAAATTTGGAGTTAATAAAATCTAAATGAACATTGGCTATCTAAAAAGCAGTGGTGTAGGCAGACGTTGAGCCGCCCGTGGCCGACACTGTGTTTGCCACCCGGCTTATTGACCCCAGGAAGCTTGCTCAGGAGTTGGACTGCTCGGTGAGTACCATGCTCCACAAGAGGTTGAATGTGGGAGACTCAGCCAAAGGTGGGTAGGGTCCCCAACAGAAGGAAGGAGGGGAGAAGAATAAAAACAAGGAGTTCTCTAAAGGGCCCTAAAGTTGTTCCCAGGCTAAGGATTCCCAATGCCTTGTTGAGATGAAGAAGAGTTATTTCTCGCCAGGAAAGCCTGGACAGAAGGGACCTTTTTAAGGGTTTTGACTGTAGTCAGGGGGGACACTTTAGAGGGATTCCCAAAGGCCCCAAACAGGCACAGGCCCCCACCAGTGGCATTTACCAGGGATGGCCAGTGTAGCACCATGGGAGGAGTTGGTCGCAGGTGGGTGTGGGGAACCAGCTGAGTTGACCCCTGTCTCACCAGGGGACAGTGAGGTAGTCCAGAGAAACCTAATGCCTGATATCACTAAGAAATACAGGCAGTAGGTAGAAATACAGGCATCCCCAAATCGCACCTGGCCCCTCTAAAAACAACACTTCATGCGGCAGCGAGAATGATCACAGGCTGCAAAAAATCTGACCACATCTCCCCGGCACTCAAAGAACTCGAATGGCTCCCTGCGGAAATGCGGAACACCTTCAGAACGGTCTGCCTCACCCACAAGGCCCTCCACACCGGCAAACCGGAATACTTGGCAAACAAGCTCAAAAAAGCAGGCCAAGCCAGAAGCTTGAGAAGCTCCAACTCCCTGCTGCTCATCCTACCAAAAACCAGAAAGAAGAGAACTGCGGACTGCTCGCTCTCAGGAAATGCTCCCAAAATATGGAACGCCACCCCCCCGCACATCAGAACTATACCGTCCTATTCAGAATTCAAGGGCCAACTCAAATCCTTGTGCCTGATCCGTTCCCTTGGTTGCGGGTAACCTGGATCAGCAAGCGTCCCCTGAACCCATGCAGTAACATTGAATCCTGCTACCAAGAAGTCCTGCTGCTCGAACTTTTCCGCATTCCAAATTGTCGCTCGCTGATCGCTTTATTGGATTTGTGTCATGTTGTTCTCTTTTCATTCCCTCTATTGTAAAGCGCTCTGCTACCTTCGGGTCTTGTTAGCGCTATAGAAAACTTCTAAATAATAAATAAATAAATAAATAGGTGAACATTAATGGACAGAGGGTAGAGGCTCTGAGAAACACTGAAGCCAGTGTAACTACTGTCAGGTGTCACCTGGTGTCTGAAGAGCAAGTGGTACCTGGAGTGGTTCACTAAGTAGTTGCAGTAGACTGCAGCAAGCTGTATTGTAAGGTGGCCCAGATTCCCTTTGAGTGGAGTGGGGTCTTGGGTTCCTTGAGAGTAGTTGTGAGCCCATCCATCTCTGCGGATTGTCTGCTTGAAAATGACCTGGAGCACACTGCCTGGCGGTAGGTGAAATGCAGGTCCAACTTGAAGATGTTGGGATTGCCTGAGTGGGTGTGCCTGACTAGACGTTCCATGGAAACCCAGGGTGATCAGCAGGGCTGGAGCCTGAAAGAGTAGTCCAGGTGTCTGCCGTGTAAAGGAGGTTCAAGGCGTGAGGAACACCTGCTCCAGAAAATCCCATGTTCTGGGAGGAAGCTGAACCTGCGGGGGATGCCCCCAAACCTATTGGGGAACAAGTGGCCAAACTGGGGAACCTGCCTGAGATGACCCATTGGCAAATCTCACCTGATGTATTCGGGGAATGGTATCCTTAATAGCAAGTTTAAGGTTGCTGAGCCTGGGAAAGCCTGTGTGCTGGTGGTACCCCTGCGCTTCAGAGCCTTCATACTGGGTTAGGCGCAGGAGGTGCCTCTGGCAGGTCATTTGGGACAGGACAAGACCTTTGACAGGCTTTTACTGCCCCCAACTGAGAACATTTTTTGATGCATTCTGTAGGTTTTGCCAGACCTGACAAGTGAGTGGCAAGAGTGGTGGGAGTTGTAAGGCTTCTCTGCAACCATACCCTGTTGTGAACTCCTCTTTCAAGTGGGTGGGGATTGACATTGTGGGGCCTCTGGATCCCAAGACAGCCCTGGAATGGTCTTGGTGGTCCATGCCACCAGGTACCTGGAAGCTATCCCGCTGAGGACAGTCACGGAACACATCATAGCCTGGGCACTGATGAGGATCTTTACCCGCATGGGTGTGCCATAGGAGGTGGTATCTGACTGGGGTGCCAACTTCATGTAGCTGTACATGAAGGCCATGTGGAAGGAGTGTGGAGTGAATTACAAATTAACCACCCCTTACCACCCCGAGAGTAATGGGTTGTTTGAAAGATTCTACTGCATCCTGAAAGGCAAGATTGGGGGCAAGTCAAAACCCTTAAGGCATAAGTGGGACTTCCTCTTACCATGCCTTCTATTTGCCTACAGGGAGGTATAGCAGAGGAGGGTGACCTCAGCCCTTTTTAGCTTCTGTATGTGCACCATGAGAGAGGACCTCTCAATTTGGTAAAGGAAGGCTGGGAGCAAGCTCCTAGGAAGTCACCCCAGGATATATTCAGTTACATGTTGACCTTCTGGGCAGCACAGTTCAGGAAACTCACCCAAGAGAACCCAGAAACTATCCAGGAGGACATGAAAGAGTACAACCAAAATACCACTCTGGTTGAGATTCAGAGTAATCAAAAGGAGTGGGAGATGGAGCCAGTTGAGTCTCACACTCTACAAGACATGTGGTCTGGCCCGTTTGAGGTGAAGGAGTGCAAGAGTGACATCACCTACCTGGTGGACTTGCAGTCTCCTAAGAACCCCTTGAGGGTCCTGCATGTGAACCACTTTAAACCCCGCTTAAAGAGGTCTGAGGTGACCATGCTCTTGGCTACTGATGATGAGGTGGAAGAGGAGAATGAACCACCTACCTGCCCAGTAGCAGGATGGGCAAGTGGCGGGTGTGATCCTCTCCCCCTACACTGACCCTAGAGCAGCAGAGTGACTGTCGCCAGTTGCTGGTACAGTTTGTAACTCTATTTTCATTCATCCCAGGAATTACTCATTGGTTCACTCATGACCTCGATACTGGGGATAGTCCGCCTGTGAAACACAAGCTTTACACGTTGACTGATAGAGTGAAGGCTAGCATTAAGGAAGAGGTTTCCAAGATGCTAGCCCTAGGATTGATTGAGTCCTCTAGCAGTCTTTGGTCTAACCCCGTGGTCTTGGTTCCAAAGACTGCCCCACCCAGTGTCACTCCTGAACTGTAGTTCTGCATGGACTACCATGGGCTCAATGCCATCACCAAGACTGATGCGCACCCATTCTTCAAGCTGATGAGCTCATTGATCGGCTGGGAACTCCCAAGTTCCTCAGCATGGTTGATTTAACATCTGGGTACTGGCAGCTTACCTTGACTGAGGGGCCACAAGAGAGGTCAGTATTCTCAACACCAAAAGGGCACTACAAGTTCCAGGTTATGCCTTTTGGGTTGAAGAACACCCCTACTATATTCCAGAAGCTGGTCAATCAGGTCCTATCTGGGTTGGAGTACTTCAGTGCCGCCTATTTTTAAGACATTGCAGTCTTCAGCTCTAGATGCTAGGACCATTTGTAACATCTCCAGGAGGTGTTGAAGGCCCTGCAGAGCACAGGTTTCAGTATCAAGGCCAGTAAATGCCAGATAGGGCAGGAGTCTGTAGTGTATTTCTAACACCAGGTAGGAAGCGGCCAGGTGGCGGCCCTACATCCTAAGATTGACACCATCTGGTTTGGGCACCCTCCAAAGACCCAGGTAGAGATGAAAGCCTTCGTACGCCTCATCGGGTACTACTGCAGATTCGTCAAGGGGTATGGCACCATTGTTGCACCCTTGGCAAAGCTGACTTCAAAGAAGCAGTCCCGTCAGGTGACCTGGACTGAGGTATGCCAATCCGCTTTTCACACCCTGAAGGAGGCCAATTGCAAGGCGGCCGTGCTCCAGGCTCCGGACTTCTCCAAGGAGTTTGTGGTGCAGACTGATGCCTCAGAGCATGGTGTGGGAGCCATGCTTTCACAGCTGAATGAAGAGGGCCTTGATCAATGCATAGCCTTCATTAGTCGGAGGTTACTTTCTCATGAACAGAGGTGGAGCTCGATTGAAAGGGATTAACGAAAACAATTGCTTCTGTGAAATAATATCAAAGTGATATTGATATACTTATGCACAATGGCAATCAAGAGGGTTAGAGTGGTGTTAAAAGGAGAAAAGACCTCATACACCTTTTTGTATTTCACAATCAAGTTTATATAGTATATATGTACAAGGAAATAATACCACAGTAGTGCGTAGTGTCCCCAGTGAGAAAAAAGGCACCTCAAATATTGGTGACATATTTGTTACATATGTACAAGGTTTTCAATTAATCATAGAGTCGACCATTTGTAAGTATACAAAATGTACACCGCATTTCTTTTACAATGATAAGCACTGGTTTAATGGTTCGCTTCTGTTATCTGCCGATGAAGATTCAAACCTTTTGTGCATTGCAGGGTCTCTTCAGACCTAGAAATGTAGGGACATCTACAAAGAAAGGGATAATATCAGTGTGTGGCCAAGATGTAGGCAGGATCGCTTGAAAAGGAGCACATTGGTTTGTATAGTGCCTGAAGGGTGGTTTGCGCAGATGGTAGTAGATGAGTGCCACAAGTGAGTGTAGGAAAGAGACACAGAAAAAGAAGATACTCACAAGGGTCCCAGCCGGGCGCTGTGTATGTGAGAGAACAATCATATATTATTGGGATCTGGTAACACAAGGGTCCTGAAAATGAGAAATGATCGCTAATGCAAGCTTACCCCATGTGAGGGTAGAGTAGGGCTGGCAGCCTGTGATGTAGCACAACGTGAGGATTTCACATGTTGAAACCTGATTCTAACAGCACAACAGTGCGTGCATTCATGGTATGATCTCTGTGAAGCGAGATGTGTAGTGAGAACGAAGGGCTTACCCAGTTGCTATAAATGACATCCACACAGGAGGGCATGTGTGCTGTCCTTTGGGTTATGGATAACTTCCAATGTATAAGGCTGGATTAGCATTACCTAGAATGCAGCAAAGGGATGCACTAGGAACAAGACTGAGACAGTGTGTGGTATTACTGACATGTAGCACGAGTAAACAGGGGTTCTAACTTGTTAAAAACGGGTGAATGAATGCCGGAAGTGCAGTCACTCCGTGTTGGGGTTAGAAGGTGCCACCGACCGAGTCAATCAGTCATTCACATGGTCGACCTGTAAGTCACTGTGAGGGGGAAATTAGAGGGAGTAACCAGAAATCAATGTATTCAAATGCATGGCTACAGAGTGCCTCAGCCACTTACCTCTAAAGTATGTTGAAAGGAGATCAGCCCAGCCTGCTAATGCAGCGCGTGGGAGCAGGGCAGCATGTGTCTGTCTGCTTGGCCTAATGACAGAGAACCTGTGAGGTGCCAAAGGGTATATAAGCTAGTTTCCCTCCAAATGCCAGAAACCGGTCATCGGAAGCTTGTTTCCGGTCCAGGGAAGACATGGCTTGGCAGTTTGGGCTGGACTGTTCCCATGAGGCACAGGGTCAGGCTAATTTGCATATAGCCGCGTCTGAACTGGGGTGGCAGAGTGGGCTAAAAAACGGGGATGGATTAAACCCAGATCTTTTGACTGGGTGTGAGTGTTTGATTGATTCAGATGCTCCGTCCATCACCACCCCCTTTTGTACCGCTCAATCACAGGGCAGGCATTACTGTAGAGTCCCGCCTGTTGGTGTGATCCGGTTGTCTGTTTGCTTCTTCTGTCCTGGAAGAGGAAGGACTGGACTTTGTTTTCTACATCGTGCTGTCAAGGTTCTCCAAGGGCTTGTGCGTGCTTGCCTTCTGTTAAGAAGTCTCAGTGCCATCCAAGATTTCACCTACTAGAGCCTGGATTCTTCTGCGGAGAGCCCTGACTTTCCAAATTAGTGTCAAATCCAGTTTCTGGGTCTTTGGAAGCGTAACCTGGTGATCTAAAGATAAATTCCATGCATCGACTACCATCGCCTGTTTTCTCGACGCACCACTGCACAAGATCAATGCATCACCACAGCCTGCACGGTAGCATGGTTCCCAATTGGGGCAAGCCCTTATGTGCCATCGCAGCGTGCCAGAAACATTGCTGCATCATGATTTGCGAGCACTGAACACTGTATCTCTGACTTCTGTAACACCCACTCTAACGCAGCACCTAGTCATAGGCTGTGGAATCAACACAGCGCAGACTTTCAATACTTCATCGATACCACATCACAGTAAGGAATCGAGGTCACATGTTCGGAGTGTGACTCATCAACTCCCCTTCCAGTAGGAACCAACATCTCACCTCCCCTGACAGTAAGGTACCAATGCATCACCTCCCCTGCATAGCAGTAAGGAACTGACACATCACCTCCCCTTGCCCCGGGCAGCAAGGAACCGATGCATCACCGCCCTTGTGGAGTACGGAACCGACGCATCGCTTTGCTTTTCTGGCATCTTACCTCACCTCACCTGCACCGGATTCATCTTTGATTTTTGACGCATCCAAGGTACTTTGTAGTAAAAGAAACGCATCCATTGATTTCTATGGACTAAACGTGCTTAATCTTTTAAAAGTGATATCTTGACTTGTTTATGTTGCATTTTTGTCATTTTGGACTTGTTTTCGTCCTATAAATATTGACTTGTTCTAATCTGGTGTAGGATCCATTTGCTGTTACTGTGTGCAAGTACAAATGATTTTAATGTTGCCTTTGGGGTAAGCGTGACTGCTCTTGCCAAGCTACCAAGGGGATGAGCAGGGTTTATCTTAGCTGTGTGACACTCTTACCCTGACTAGAGTTAGGGTCCCTACTTGGACAGGGTGCAAACCACTGCAACTAGATACCTCATTTCTTACAGTATACAACATTTCTCCTTTCTTTTTCACGCAACATAACGCAGCAGGTTGCCTTGATTGAAATATTAATACATTTCTCCTCTGAGCTTACCAATTAGATACTAGAACTTGACTTGAAAGAAAGAAAGTGGAGAAGGCACAGTTACCTTGAGTTAATGAACACTAACGAGGCAAATAAGCTCTATTTCTATGTCCCAGCTACCAAGTTGTTAAAACAAATATTTAATAAATCAGGTCACCAGGCCTCCAAGTTCTACCATCTGCAAAAACCGAAGTCCTCTATCCTGCCTTCAAGACTCCAAACAAAGTGGGACTCCACAGAGACGGTTACAATAGAGTCCTGGCAACTAATATGGAAGTCAGTGGTATCATATAACATCTCTTCACAGTGAAATTCTTGCTACTTCACAGGCACTTTTTGACTTTGGCCCATCCCCACAAATTCTCCCTCAGAGAGACTCCATCTTGCTGGAACTGTAATGACCTTACTAGAGATCTCCCCCACTCCTCTTTTTTTGTAACACTGTCTCCATTCTGGGACTCTGTATTCAAGTTTATTCACTCCATCTCCGGGGTCCAAATAGAACGGAACGTTTTAACCTTAATCAAAGGTTTCCTTGACCGAAATATCAGGTCCTGTAACCAGAGCCTCTTAATTGACTTCCTTCTTACTGCTGCCTCTAAAACAGTTCTAGCTAACTGGAAGAACACTGCGGCCACCTATTTTCGCTCCTGGCTAAACTGGGTCTCCTTCCTGAGAGGCGCATTTGACACCTCCCTGCAAAATTCCCCATGGATAGTGCCCAACACCTCTATTTGGAACTCCCTCAACAATTATTTCGCTCTCACTAATTCACCTTGAAGTCTTAATAGGAGATCCATCCCCCACAATCATTGACACTTACCCTCTCAAGTTGGTAATCTCCCTGTATGCACAAACATCAGACTCAGCAACAATAGATGTCACCGCCTCCTAAATGCTAGTGCTTAATTCCTGGCTAGCCCGGAATATACAACCCCGAAATACACCTCTATCTATGTACTCTACAGTCTCTTTAGGTTCTGCCCCTACACGTCACTTGAATCTACAACTACTAACTCTTCTTTTCTTTCTTTATTTTATTCTCACCCTGTAATTCTCATGTCTTTGTACGTATACCATATGTTACTCTGCCCTCATTTGTTAAGTGTTACCTGGGCAGTGTTCTATGTATTAGACCCTCTGCTCCCACTTATCCATTCAGTGCCTAAATATCAGGCCTGAGCTTTTCAAAATGTAACCCATTCCTTTCTCCATGTTTATTTGTTTTTGAAAAACGCACAATAAAATAAAAAAATATCTGTCTTTAACCTATTGTGTGCTCAGGATGGCCCCGGCCATCCTACGTCACGCTAGGCGTGTGCTCAGGACGGGCTAGGGCCGGACGAAAGCCGCCGATTCCCCAGCTAGGTTCAAATTCCGCGCTTGCGCTGGAGAATTAATTAGTGAGCAGAGTTCGGACGGCCCCCGGCCAACCTGAGCACACGCCCAGCGTGACGTAGGACGGCCGGGGGCTGCAGCGAAATTTGCGCCGCAAGGATGGGGTTAATATTACTGCTGATTTGCTATCTACCAGAGCTATTATTTCCATGGAGTCAATATGCAGTGACAACAAGGAAAATATATCCAGAGGTGTGTATATATGAAATAAAATGGATAATTTTTCAACAAATTACCATAACATGTTATATTGCATGACCTGTTTCCAACTCAAGGGTTATATTTTCTAACAGACAGCACTGAGATGACCCTAAAGAAATTCTTTGAAAACAGTACTCTGAAAAGGGGTCTTGTGAATTCTACTCTACTGTTGCCGAAACAAAATCCACAGATGTAGTGGAAACACATCGGGGCATTTTTACAAGGGGATTGCGCCACCAATACCACTTTACAGATGCTCCAGTACAACAAATCCCTGTACCATATATACAAAGTGGCGTTAAGCCACTTTTTGT
This sequence comes from Lissotriton vulgaris, assembly GCF_964263255.1. Lineage (NCBI taxonomy): Eukaryota > Metazoa > Chordata > Amphibia > Caudata > Salamandridae > Lissotriton > Lissotriton vulgaris. The sequence goes on along the minus strand of NW_028243192.1, from coordinate 259,036 downwards.
GGCTTAACACCACTCTGTGAATACGGTACCCATTCACACAGGATCAGCGTGAACGGGGGGTGCAGTAGGTGTTGCTGTGGGCATTCCACCGCAACACCCTTTACTTTTTGATGCTGCCCTGGATTTACAAAGATCTGTAAATCTGAGGCAGCACCTAAAATTAACACCATACAATGCAGGCGTTAGAGTGGTGCAACAAGGAGAAATACTTTTATTTCTCCTCGTTTTTGCTTTATCTATGTGTGCTGCAATGCAGCACACATTGAAAGAGCAAAACGGCATTAATGATTGTTTATGTGCAGGAGGGTGTCCGTTAAATAATGATGAAATGCTACTTTTTGTGTGTTGCATTGCAGCACACAAGAAGCAACAAATTAGCATTATTGATTGTTTATGTGCTGAAAGGGACACCTTCCTGCACATAAACAATCATTCTGTGCAACACAGGCACCCTTGCAGAATGGTGCAAAAGGTGTCTTTGTTGGCGCTGGGCAGCTATTTTTAGCACCACGGAAACACAGGGGTGGTCTGTATTGTTATACAACACATCCCTGTGTTTTGGAAATGGCTAAGCATGGTGCTGAGAAATTTGCCATAGCTCCATGCTCTGCTATTTCCTTGTAAATATGCCCCATCAACGTTTTGGTCTCTTAGTTAATTAATAAATGAGACGATCCTCAGGACTTTGCTTTGATGATAATTAAATAGCCCTGTCAAGTAAGGTCCATAGATTACGTAAAGAATTGTGGTGGTCAGAGAAATCTAAAACCAACACGAATGTCATCCAAACCACCAATCAATGTTACATTGTGATTGAGAATGAATATAATGAATCCAAGTAGACGCTGTTGACAAGTGCTCTTAGTTCAGCGCTGAATCAATTTGTGATCACGATGTAGCATTGATTGGACACTGGATCCCCAGGAGCTCATTAATTGGACCTGTGATTATGAGAGTCAACCCTCTAGAACCTGGAATCGTCATCTTCCACTTGGGTGGAAGCTCTGTTGATTATAATTGATGGGTTTTGGGTGGACTTGGGTGTTAGGACAATGTTTTCAGATTCTCCTCTACCTGGGCTCAGACTTAAAAAGTTGTCCTGCCTTGCACACTGGGACATTGGAAAACCAGGGCAGAGAGCAGACCCATCATATCAAGTTTCACAAAATTTAACATCCCATCTGCCCCCCGCAAAACTGACATTTCAGATACGGTCCATAGTAAACCCAAGTATTCACAAAACTGAGGACACCAAAGCATTTTCCTGTAGAAACAAAAATCGACTTTGGGTACCTATATCATTTTAATAAAGTACCTTACCACATGAGGACTATAATTATTTTGAGTGTGTATCCCCTACCCAAACTGCTAGAACCTACTGGTTTACTGTGTGATTACTAATTTTGATTAACCTACTTTGTTACCTGTATAAAATTATAATTTCTTGATAAAAGATTTAGCCTTAGATGGATATTGACGGCCATACTTTTCAAACAGTTGCGTCAATTTTGCACCACGCAACAGGGTGCCAAAGAGATGCAACCCTTAAGATGCGATTAATCAAACCATGCAAGGCCACATTGCTTGGCCATGAGAAACGCAAAGCAGCACAAATCATTGCGTTGAGTTACTCTTTCCCAGGGAGGCGATCCATGGGGGGTGTGTGGGTGTTACCACACGAAACCCATGAATTTAGACACACTCCCAGATTCTTCATAAGTGTTAGACCTGCGAATGCACCAAAACTACTACGCCTCCCCAGGTGCGGCATAATGAGGAGAAATATCTTTGTTTCTCCTCGTTTTCGTCTTTCTATGTGCGCTGCAGAATATGTGCGCTGCCTTCTGCAGCACACATAGTAAGAGTACAATTCCCCAGGGGATTGACTTTGTGCTGGAAGGCACCCCATCCTGCACAAAAGACAATCCTGTGAACAACACAGGCACACTTGCAGCATGGTGTGAAAGGGCCTGCGTTGGCACTAGGCAGCACATTTTGTGCGAGTGCTGGGTAAAGGCAGGAATGCACTGTATTATATTATATTTGGCACATTCCTGCCCTTTCCCTGTCATACAGCGAGGAAAGGTGACTTGCTGCTCTGCGTCACATCTCGATAAATATGGCCCTGAGTTTATTGTGAGCAATAATAAGCGTCATCAAGTTCCTACGTTTCAAAACCTCTCTCACCTCCTAAAGTAGGCAGTTAATGCTCGCCATCGCATCGCCAAATTAATACATTGGTCAATCACTTGACATGCAAAAGCTTTTATGCTCCAGGGGACATCAATGGGAAATTACACTTGACTCCATCCATGGGTACCATCTCGGAATATGGGATACAATTCTTTGCAGATGATGTCACTTGATGCAAAGGAGATGTGCCCTCCTTGGCCACCTTCATAATCGTTTTTACCCAAGTTGCAAAAACGCTCAACAATTCTGGGAATAAATAAATACATCAATTGCTTAAACATTAAGTGATATAGTCGCACAATGCAACTGAAAAAGGGAACACATCAAAAAACTTGATATAAATCTGTGACTAACTTCATCATGTTATACTAAATTGTATTGTGCGTTTTTCACGTGATGTGCGCTGCCGAAAAGCACATTCGAGTAAAATGCAATGAGAAAGAACCAAGCTGCAGAACGGTGCTGTAAAGAGGCAAGCGGGACGCTCTGCACTACTAGCATTTCCTATTTATATAAAATAACCAAGCATGCTAATGCCGCCCTGGCTGCTTGCTCACCGCCTTCCATGCTGAGACTCGAGACAGGCAAATGAAGAACTGATATTTCTAGGGCGTACATCAATAATCCATAGGTACAGACAGGATGTCTTTGAGAAAACATTATCACAATAATTATTGATTTGTTTTCCTGTTGATGAATGTGCGTCATAGGGAAAGCACACAGGCAGGAACCTCACCGTCTAGACACTTATGTTTCTTTGTTAAGCAGCGCGTGCTAGCATAGGCTTGAGTATCCGGCAGGATGTTATGCAGTATGAACCAATGACGGTTTAACATTGGGACTTATTTACAAGCCCCGTGCGCCGCCGGACGTCACTTTTTCCCATTTTTAAAAGTGACGCAGCGCCTCAACCAGGATGGTGCAAGCAGGGGGTGTTGTATACCGCAAGGAGCGTGCAACAGCAGCCCTTAACCCCCCCCCCCCCCCCCTGCAGAATGGGTCATTACTGAGCCGGACTTGTCACTGCCACGCATGCCCCTTCAGAGGAAACTACGGGGACACGGACAGGGAAATCCCACTGTCCAGAGACGCACACTTGCTAAACCAGGGCCGCCAAAATGCGCATCGAAAAGCAACGGAAACAAATGTCTTGAGGGGAAATACCACCGAGGGCCAACCACGATCTAAGCAATATCTTTTGCTTATAACCACAGTCTTGTCAGCAGCCACAAATGAGCCATACTGTGAACCTTTGACATAAACACTGCATGTGTTTATAAGCTCTGAGCTATGGGTAAGGAAATTAAAACATCAACCGTAAGACACTCAGCCAAAACCATATGTGAGAATTCTGTATTTACACCAGGCTTAGATTAAGAAATACAACACGGTAGAAGCATGCGAGCGTGTATCTGCCATTGCATTCTTATGACGGCGCCAGAAGTAATGGCATAATGCATAATGATGCGACTGGTTAGAAACACCATCAGCCATGGACATTCTTTTCTGCAGTACTGGCCCATGGGATGATTGACCCCTCTGAAACTGACAATCCTCCGACCCTTTTGCCAAAGCACTGTAACCCCATCCTGCTACACTATATAGCTTGCCCTGTACTCACTCCACAGCATTACTGCCTAGTCTCTATTCTAAATCTAGTTAATTACAATATTTATAACCGCTCCGTCACGAGCACAGCTCAACCGCGGCTCGTGACGGAGCCGCTCCGTCACGACTCACGAGCCGCGGTTGAGCTGTGCTCGACCCCCCCGCCCCCTTAGCGCTGCGGCGGAATTCCCGCCGCAGCGAAGGGGTTAATTAGTATTTCTATGCCAAAGATATATGCCATTATATATTCTTGTTGTTCTCTTTGTATCTATATATATATATATATATATATATGATCATTATAGAAGTAATATGGAATTTTCTATGTGTGGTTAATATATCTATTATGATTTCTTTTGATCATGTATGATGTTACGTTTTATTATTATTTTGTTTCGATTGTGTGAAAATTGCCCCTTTTTGCGAGGTCACCCCCATTTTGGTTAGATTGATTATGCTGTTTTTTTAACTCTGCACTCTGGTGCACTGCTGTCCTGTCCTACCTCTGTAGTCTAAAGCGTACAGCTTTTAAAACTTCACTAGAACTTGTCAAAATAACCCCTTCTGACATGAAAGAACCTTACTTTTGAATATAAAAACTTAGTCAGCTCATGATAAGCCTTGTAGCCCATAAGGTGGGTGCCTAGTAGTGAAAAGTGATACATGCAATAATTTAATGTTGGCACCACAGTGACTAGCCCCCCAAAACAGTTTTCACTGTAAAGGGCTGTAACTGTGTCCTGAGAAAAACTGGAGTTGAGACTAAAATCATAACTCTACTATCTCCAGTTTGGGACGAGCTATTGGAGTAATTCAAACACCATTTATTTCTATTGTTTACTAAATAACTAATTCACTGGTGAATTTGGATTTTTCATAAATATTTATAAAAGTGACTTTTAAAATGTCCCATTTTACCTGCCTGAGCCACCAGTTGGCTAATTGGCATTAGCCTGTTGGCAGATGGCCCTGACACTGCTTCCTCTTAGTGAGGTGTGAAAACTGCTCCCAGCACAGCAAGAATGGCTTAACGGAAGAGCATTTGGGGAGGGCCCAGGAATTTCATTAACTTGAAAGGGACCAGGGTGAGGCCTGCCTTATCAGGTGTAAGGGGAGACCTCAAGGATGGGAAGCCATGTGCTCTATAGGCCCTCTGTAGTCAGCTGAAAAGGGACATGATTCTAGAACCAGTTTGGTGCAGCTGAGGCGGAGGGGACTGCTCAGTTCTGTGAAAACATTCCTGGCATACCCACCTGCCCTGTCAGGGGCACTAAACCTGTGCCATATTGGATTTCCCTGACACATGTGCACTGTAGGATAGTCTGTGGTAAGGCAAACAGGATATGCTGCAAACATTGGAAGGCTTGCACCCAGGGGAAATGTTCTTCTTTGGTTAGGGAGTGTCCAAGTGTTACCACACCCCAACCCACTAAATCCTACAAAGGTGGCTCCTGACCCACATCTCAACAGAACACTTTCTAGACATTAAGAGGGACAGATGACCCCTGTATGGAGACCTGTCAGCCTGGACCTGCTCTCACTTGTACCCCGGACTAGGACGTGTACTCTGAGGGTCAGTTGGCTGACCTCCTGTGTGTCTACAGAGATGCAACAAACTGCAAGCAGCTTTTTTTCTAAAGTATCCAGCTGACCAGTGGCAATTGGAAATGCACTGGACCCTGCTAGTGTCCTGTGCTTGAGTGACTCTTGGCCCTCAAGTATTATGTCCCCGAGGTTCTCCTGGGAGTCTAGGAAGTGATCATGAAGAGCTTCTCCGGAACCTCTGAATAGTTGGGACCTAGAAAATGGTTAGGCTTCCCAGACCTCCAGAGCGTCTATGGGACCTCATGGTAAAGTTGTCTGATTTCGATGTGACTTCATTGGATACTGCTGCAGGCTTGCCCTGCTAGAGGATTTTGAGGTCCATAAAAAAAGATTAAGGGCCTGAATTAGATTTTGGCAGACGGTGACAGATATCCCGTCTGCCGAAATGTTCATCCTATGGGTTATTCTGAGATTTATATTTCGATGGACGGGATACCCATCACCGTTGTGACAGATTAACCTGTCCTTCGAAATCTAAATCAGGTCCTAAGTCCCAAGGGTAGTAATTTTGACCGGATGTAGGCTTGAAAAGTATTCACCCAAATCGCAGATTATTCTGCCACAAACTTTCAATTTATACTGCTCACAACTTTTCTTGTCAAAACCAGTGTCTTCAATGGGACCTCGTGAAGCACCTTTTTGGCTTCAATGGGACTTTGACGGCTTCACCCTGCAACCTTGCCCCGCTGGATGATTTTAACGTCAATTCCAGCTACTGAATAAGGATGGTAAAATCTTTGACCAGCAGGAACCCACTTTGTGTATCCAACCTGTGCTCTATTGGAGTCAGCCTGATATAGTGCCTAGGTCCATATAAATCATGAGCAATGACTACTGATTAGGGCTTTACTTTTTCTTGGTGCTTTTTGCCTTACCTTTAAAAAAAAATTAAAAATTCTGGTTTCACTGTTTGGATATTTGTCATTTTGGTGTCGTTTTGCTTACTAAGTTTTTCTCTATTTTTCTAAATTTGTTGTGGGTTTTTTACTGTGTTGTGTTTTGACTTATTAATTGTTTTGTTACTGATAACTGATATACGCATTTTCCTAAATTAAGCCTGTTTGCTCTGTGTCATAATTACCTGGGTATTAAGCCCAGATTTAAATGATTGAAACAGTTTTTTACCTTCGTAAATTTGTGGCCGTATGCCTTGTGGTGGACTCCCATTCTCTCCAGTTAATAATGCCTATTGGAATAATAATATGTATTTTGTGTATGTCCAGCACATGAATCAATGAAAAGCAAGGGCAGGATTTAAGCCTCTTTTAAGATTTATATTAAATACAATAGATTTCATAAGCACAGCGCAAGTGCCATGCAGGCAAACCAAAAAGCAGTGATGACCTACCATGCAGCGGTGCAGAGAGCCACAAAAAGATAAGAATAAGGGCCTGATTAGGATGATGTTCAGAAACTGTTCTGAATGAATCGGTCTCAGAATAATTTCCTAACGAATCGGGTCCTACGTGTCTGAACGGACGATTACGATGCTTCCCAACATTATTCGGTCAGACTTGCTTTGACTTCAATGGGAGTCTGTGTTCCAAATGAGAACACAGACTCCCATTAAAAAAAGGGTTGGTTGAGCAAAACCTTGCACCCTGTGGTGGGCACCCCATTGTGCCTGCCACATTGTGCATGGTTGGGAAGAGGGTCCCTTTGGTAGCCCCATGGACCCCACGGGCCCCACTCAGGCACATCCAGATCAATGGGGGCCCCCAAAGACAGATTCCAACAGCCGTTTCGGGCAGACTGAATTGAAACGGCTGTCTGAATCAGTCATCGGTAATCGCTTATTCAGAAACCGTGGCCATAGAGCTGTGCGATTCGGCTCCAAAACTTCTGAATGCCTTTCAGAACTGATTCAGACTGCCCAAATGGTGTCTGGGCATAGTAATCAGTCACTGGTTAATGTGTACAATTTGTTCATAACCAAGGGTTCCAAATTGGATTCTGCAATACCGAATCCCATTCGTAGCCTTTCTGAACAACACCATAATTGGCCCTAACTAGTGTGGAAAAATGTGTGAGATAGGAAAACAAATACAAACTCTCATACCGATGCAATAATTGTGGTATGCACTTAAAATTACTGTTCTTACTTTCAAAAAAAATTATGAAAAATATTCTTCTTGGTGCCTTATCTGTGAACACAGGGTGAACATAAAAATGCAAAATGAATGATTTTTTAACTTCTAATAAAAACTAGTATTGTTGGTTACATAGTGAATTAACTTTCTGAACACGATATGGGATCAAATGATAAACTAAGTAAATCAAGCATGAAAGTTGTATGCCAATTAAATATTTACTCTAAAAGAATAAACCAAGATTTAAGATGGTGTCACAGTGTGTGCATAAGAAAGTCCTTAAACAAATGTGTAAACCAAAAAACCCAGAAAATTAGAAAAACACTGGTTATAGAAGATAATATAAAGGAAAATCAAGAGGAATCTATACAAAGAAATTGGAATAAACGGATAGGTAACCTTGGAATGGCATGGCAAACCCACGTGATCAGAGCGCTCAAAGTGGTAGGTCAATCTCTACACAAGCAAAATGCAAAAAGAGAAACAGAAAAAATACTTAATAAAGGAATGCTGCCATGCAACATGAACAACCAAATTGAGTGCGGTCACTAGAAAAGCCCAAAGGTGTGAACCTATTGGTGCAGATAGAGCATTACACTTAGAAATGATCAACAGAGCAAACTGAAATTTACAGAGCAAACTGAAATTAATTATGCTGTAATAGTATACCAAATTATGCATGAGGGTTGGTGAAACTGTGCAGCAAGAAAATGCACTAGCGTGCATTAGAACAGTTTGCGCGCGCCTTATTGTTCTGCTTGCAGAGGCTGTGCCAGCGTGACAAAGGGAAGAGCTGGTGTTCTAACCGTCTGCACTCCCCGTCTGTTTGTTTCCCTGTAGAACTAAACACAGAACAAATTATTGCTGACTTGCACTCTAGATCACTGAAAACCAGGGCTGAATCCCCAGTTTCCACAATAGGCTTATTTGTGTGATCCTGAAAGAAACACTTTTATGCCACTGTACCGCATTGTCTTCAACTTAAATATGTGTGAAGATCAAGTGAATGAGACTAGAGTTAGCTCTATAGGGCAAAAATAATCAATGGTTTAAAAAAGTGGAAAAAAGTTTCTTTCTCTTGACTTTTACCTGACTAAGACATTCAGCTATTTTGGAATCACTTTAAACTTCTATTCGGGCACAGCATGTTTTACTAAATGTCAATTAATGTGTTTAATTCAATGTATTACACTGAAACACATATGTTGTAATGCAAATCGGTGTGAAGAAATACACAGACTTGTAGCTTTATAGGAATAAGATTTGTTCCAAGTTACATGGATCAATGAATAAGTCACCAGGAGCAGATGTCGCTCCCAGCTCAGCCCTGGTGACACTGACTGTCTGCCAAGAAAATCAATCAACTTGGCGCTCTATGATGTTATTGTGTGTCCTGACAAGTAGACTTCTCATAATTTTATAGGACATTTGTTTGCGTAATTTGCTTGATGGATCTTTTGGTGGTTCAGATTATGTTTTGGCTCTAGGGGCAATGCCAGACCATTGACTTAGCTTAACCTCTAGGTGAGTACAAATTGTGGACCTTACTGTCATAGCTATGACAAACAAGACTGAAAGGAGAATGACACTTTGATGAAGTGGGTTAACAAGTATCTTCTAGTGAAGCACAGGATTCAGTAACCACAAAAGATTATAGGGTCAGATGCATCAAAGGGTTTTGCCCATTCTGTGTCTATGGGGAAATGTGTTGATACATATGGCCCTATAGTCCTAGGTCTGCTGACCGCAAATGGAGCATAAACTCAAATATGCATGAATTAATGCATGAATGTACACACAAGGAAGTGGGGCATAGGCTGCAGTATTTGCACAGTGACTGATGCAGTGTATACTAATTAAGGACTGAATAGGGGGTACAGAAAAGTTCCATAGATTTAGATATGCATGAACTAACTCAATGGAGGTCATGGCATTTAGACTGTGGAATTTGTGACATAATTCCAGAGTCCCTGAACCAGGAAGACAGCAGGGACTGACGGAGTGTGCTTATAGTGACTGATGAACACACTAATAACTGCAGAACGGTAAGAAAGACTGATATATTCATTAACTCTATTCAGGCAGGAAGTACACAGATTACCTTTACAGGGCAGCAGAGGCTGAGAGAGTAAGTGTATGCTGATTGAGAGATGAGCTGATGGCTGCACAACGTAACCATAGAGATAGGTATGGACTAACTTATACATGCCAATCGACCCGATTTAGGTGGGAGACTCACGATTGTTTTTTAAAAACAAAAATGCTTTTAATTTGGCAGTCTTTTGCCTGAAATTGCCTCTGTTAAAGTAGAAGTCGATAGGTAAAATACATTCCCCTGAATATTTTTAAATCTCCTAATTTCTTCTTGGAAAATGTTGACATGTATGTAACTTCATGCAGATGCAGGCACGATGTTATAGGAAACAAGGGAACCCGAAGGTAGTACACTAGGGACCTTGGGTGTTTAACTCATTACAAAAAACAGTGGACCCTAGTAGTTTGGGGGATCAGGGTAAGAATAGACACAAACTGGAATAGTTTATTTGGTGATGCACACAATCAAAAAGTAATGTCAAGGGGGCACAGCCCGTGACTTACAGTGAACAAGAAAAAACAACAAGTATAGGCAAGAGCGAGCAAATCAGTCTGTATACTTATAATCAGTGAACAGACTTGATTGTAGTTTGAGTGACCACTGTACATAGCATTCACAATAGGATCATATGTTCTGAATATGCTTGTGAATGCTATGTACAATGGTCACTCAAACAACAATCAAGTCTGTTCACTGATTATAAGTATACAGACCGATTTGCTCGCTCTTGCCTATACTTGTTGTTGTCTTGTTCACTGTAGGTCACGGGCTGTGCCCCCTTGACATTACTTTCTGATTGTGTGCATCGCCAGATAAATTTCTGTCCGGCTGGACAAAAGACATATATACTATTCCAGTTTGTGTCTATTCTTACCCTGATCACCCAAACTACTAGGGTCCACTGTTTTTTGTAATACGATGCAGGCAGGATGATCAGACTGAAGGAAGAAGGCAGCTGGGGCTGAGGGTGTGGTCTGGGAAGTACAGACTGCAGTAAGCAGGCAACGTGATCTCCTGGGGGACGAGTGGGAGGCAGCAGTTCAAGGCAGGGTGCAAAAGCAGTAACCGGTGTTCTAAATCACAATACACTGGTGTTGCGGGGAGCTTAGCAATACATGTTCAATGACAAAATGCAGAGTGCGCATGCGTACGACATGCATGCGCACACAAAATCACAAGACATTGCTGCCACAGGAAGTTTAGCAATATATGTATGATGACAAACTGCATAGTGCTCATATGTAAAATGACAGGCATGCGCAAACAAGAGAAAAGGGCGCACGTCACAGAGTGCATTGTGAAGAGGCACATGTATGTGTACAACCGAATGCCAGTGAAGGAGAGGAGCACGATTACTACACTGCAGCAGCTGTAGACCACAGTTCTATATGGGAGGGGGCCACATTGAGAGCTCTCAGGTATACCTGCAAGCGATGTGCAGGCAAAACTTTTGTAAAAAATGTTCAGCTTCGAAAGTGGATGAAAACAGTACTTGGGACACGGGAGACTGATGAGAGAAACACATGAGTAACAACAGGAAATAGTATGCCAATGCCAATAGAAATGGATGAAAAGTAAGTGGAAAGTATGGGAACCAATGAAAACCAGGGGCGGGTCGTCAGCCCCTTTTAAGATTGACACTAACAATAGATTTCACAAGCACAACGCAAGAGCTGTGCAGGTGAAATCTAAAACGGAACATTCTAGAATTCCTCTTGCTGGTGATTGTCAGTGATTAAGGACTGAGTAAAAGAGGAGAACTGTTCATTTCTCTTCATTGTATCCCACCTTTAACACAAGATATGATTAATGCTAATTTTAGGCAGCCCTAGTTTATCAGACAAAACAATAATAATAGTTTTTAAAGGACTGAGCAAGAATACATTCATCTTTCCAGGCAATTTCTTATATCCATTTATATGATTACATAAACGTGAAATTTAATCAGACTATCAATGTTCTGAAATTCTCAGAGCAGACCCAGTAGATATACATAAACATTACAAAAATGGGCCACATGATCATTTGTTATGGAAATTCTGAATAGTACCTGACACACACACTGCTGTGGCTGTGAGACCCACAAGAACCAATGAAATATATTTGTCAGAAAGGATGCAATGTAGTTCACCAGATTCCATTGCCGTCCAAAATCCAGACAGTACTGTTGAGAATCCAAAGGGTTGAAGTGATCTAGGATAAGTTGATCATCTCACGGGAGTCAATAGATTTGTATCAGTAGATTTGTATCTCAAAGGGCGAAAATAGATGTGCAGAGTTGATTTAAAGACCATGTCTGAAAAATGACCTCAAGAACAACAATGCATTGGAAGCAGGCTCTCATGAGTGGATTTTGTTTGTTATTGAGGGCTGCAATTTCTGCTGCTTTAATTGAGTTGAGGAATATTCCAGAAAGAAGCAACAATTTGAAGCCCCTATTGGATTAAAATACTCAAAGGACAGAAGCGCTTGCAGAGGGTCATGTGATTTCTTGCGTTGGGTTATTGGAGGATCTCAGTAGCCCTGTGTTCCTATTTATCCAACGGGGAGCAGATTCGGTTCTATTAATGCATTGTTGTCATTGTGTCTCGTGAGGAGCACGTTTATGTGCAGTGTGTGAGGATGGGTGGCGTGGTCATCCAAGATCATGCTGAGATGAGAGCATCTGCATAGTAGAGCTCCCCATCCAAAGCTAAACAGAGTCACCAGGTGAAATTATTTTTGCTATTTAAACATTACATTTCTTCCAACTGCACTTCCATAACAATGTACATTTCTTTGGCATGTGTAATAAAAAGCTACGTGCCTGAGTTACAGAAAGTATTCAACTGCAACTTTAGAACACCTGTTTCCAGTCTTCAATTGTTAAAAATCAAGCTAAATGATAGTGTACCGAGACTGCAAGTTTCTCGTAGAAAAGTGGCCCTACCTAACCCAGAAATGAACAGGTGAAAGAAATACTGCAGGCATACAAGAATAGCAGAGCTTGGTTGTATAGTTATGTTATAATTCTTTTTTTGAATTATATATTTTTATGCACAATGATATCTGTACCCTTGCAGTTATAATGTGAAAATAATGCTGCAAGTTTCACAATACAAAGAAATAACAAGACAGGTTAAACTGGCCATATCTGACACCATAGATTTCACACACTGTAGTGATCTCAAGATGCCTTGTGTTAGGCATGTCAGCTATTCTGATCTGTGTCTGCATTGTTAAGTCTTTGTAGCAGCGGTCTCAAGAAGCCTTGTGTTAGGCATGACAGCTCTTCTGATCTGTGTTTGCATTGTTGTCTTTGTAGCAGTGATCTCCAGAAGCCTTGTGTTAGGCATGACAGCTCTTCTGATCTGTGTCTGCATTGTTGTCTTTGTAGCAGCGGTCTCAAGAAGCCTTTTGTTAGGCATATCAGCTCTTGTGATCTGTGTCTGCATTGTTAAGTCTTTGTAGCAGTGATCTCAAGGTGTTTGTGTTAGGCATGTCAGCTATTCTGATCTGTGTCTGCATTGTTAAGTCTTTGTAGCAGCGGTCTCAAGAAGCCGTGTGTTAGGCATGACAGCTCTTCTGATCTGTGTTTGCATTGTTGTCTTTGTGGCAGTGATCTCAGGGTGCCTTGTGTTAGGCATGTCAGCTATTCTTATCTGTGTCTGCATTGTTAAGTCTTTGTAGCAGTGGTCTCAAGAAGCCGTGTGTTAGGCATGGCAGCTCTTTTGATCTGTGTTTGCATTGCTGTCTTTGTAGCAGTGAACTCAAGGTGCCTTATGTTAGGCATGTCAGCTATTCTGATCTGTGTCTGCATTGTTGTCTTTGTAGCAGTGATCTCAAGGTGCCTTGTGTTAGGCATGTCAGCTATTCTGATCTGTGTCTGCATTGTTAAGTCTTTGTAGCAGTGGTCTCAAGATGCCTTGTGTTAGGCATGTCAGCTCTTCGGATCTGTGTCTGCATTGTTAAGTCTTTGTAGCAGCGGTCTCAAGATGCCTTGTGTTAGGCATGTCAGCTATTCTGATCTGTGTCTGCATTGTTAAGTATTTGTAGCAGCGGTCTCAAGATGCCTTGTGTTAGGCATGTCAGCTATTCTGATCTGTGTCTGCATTGTTAAGTCTTTGTAGCAGCGGTCTCAATATGCCTTGTGTTTGGCATGACAGCTCTTCTGATCTGTGTCTGTATTGTTGTCTTTGTAGCAGCGGTCTCAAGAAGCCTTTTGTTAGGCATATCAGCTCTTGTGATCTGTGTCTGCATTGTTAAGTCTTTGTAGCAGCGGTCTCAAGATGCCTTGTGTTAGGCATGTCAGCTATTATGATCTGTGTCTGCATTGTTAAGTCTTTGTAGCAGCGGTCTCCAGAAGCCTTGTGCTAGGCATGTCAGCTCTTCACATTTGTGTCTGTATTGTTAAGTCTTTGTAGCTCTGATTATAAACTAAGCTTATCACGTTACTGGTTGTATTGCATCTGCTATTTCTGAGTGTGAAGGTCACTTGCTGCCCCCTGTAATAATCTTGCTGTGTGCCATTCAGAGGAGCAAGCACTGTCTGTTCGTGTCTTTTCTGTGTTTGTGACAGAATCTTTCGCTGCTGCTGCTGAGAAGTTCAGGTTCTGCTGAGTTAAAGGACTAGCTGACCGGCTAAGAGGTTCTCTGCTGTTCCATTAGCAGAATTACATGCCTAATGCTGGCATTATTCCACAAAGAATATGTAATCTCTGCTCAGAGCGTCAGTCACTGCCAGTTTAAACGCATAGCTGCCATGTCGAGTCATTCTGCTGCTGTCCCACTGCAGGTTTAACAAACAACCCCTCTGAGAGTCACCATGCTCTCCCAGTCACATCACAGCAGCCATGCTGAGGATGGCTGCTGCTATTCCACTGAAGACACACCAGCCGTTCGTAGGTGATCACATGTTGGATTAAAACGTAACACTTCTGCTTGTAGATCTGCAACTATCCCATTAATGGTATAGTAGTCCTGATGCAGGGATGGTTGCCATTTCTCACAAAAGCCATACTACGAGGAGCACATTGCCCATTACTGTCAAAACCAGTCCTGCTAAGACGAGCTGGACGCGTCCCATTCTAGAAGACAAATGGCACCAGGGTAGTAGTTTTGAAAGAGGATTTATTCACAACAAGCCCACGACGCTCCCAGGCATCCGGTCGGAAATCCACAGCAGGAGTAACTGCCGTGGAACCAGACCATCGCCTATGAACCCAGAGGGAATACAATAAAATGCATTCGAGGGCGCGTGGGGAAGACCGCGAGTCCTCAACAACAAGAACACAGAAGTATGTATACACTATGCCCATTTGCAATGTGACAGCCCACAAAAGTACTCTTTTTACTACTTTTGCCCTTTTGCATATGGCTGGGACCAAACTGGAATGGCATGGTGAGCAAAAAAACGAGGGCTTTAGGCCCAGATCTCTGTACTGGGGTGAATGTATGACATTGTTCTGCATTCTGTCCATCAATTGTTCTTTTTGCTTTTTACTACTTGGGCAGCAGGCTTCAGGAGCAATCTTGATACTTCTGTTCCTCTCAAAGTATGAAAGTCCTGTTAATTAATGTGGTTACAGTCGCGTTAAAAAGAGCAGCAGCCTCATAAGAAGAAGTAGCTTCTCATACCAGTACCTACCCAGCAGGGTAACACTCTACTCTCTTTTCTGAGACTACCAGCGAACACAAGTACCCTTTTCAGGTACACCATAGAAAGACTGACACACAACACACCTTCAGACTCTGGCTCATGTATGCACACATTTGTTATGTGTGGACAGTGTTATGTACATCACAGGTCTTGATGTGTTTCAACAAGGTCATTATGTGTATCCTGAATGATTTGTAGTGCATTACAGAAGTAGTAGGAACTAGGGTTTAGGTTTCCATTAAAGTAGGATTCTTCGCTTTCTGTATGCAGGCTAACAAAGACCGCATGTGCTCAATTGTTACTTATTTCTGCTGCTCACTTTGCAAATCTATAAAAACAATTATGGGTGGGGTTATTAGTATTGCGATCAGTAGTGGCGCCTCCAAAATTGACGTACTTATTAGTCGAGCAGCTTAATAATCAACGATGCTACAGAAAAGAGGAAAACCCTAAACCTCCCAATCAGACCGTAATCCACAGCAATATGTACATAGGATCTGTGCACACGTTCATTCAGTTAACAGTGTAAACTGTACGTGGTTAGCAAAATAACACAATAACAGCTGTTGATAGATGTATTCCTCTCGTTAGGTTTATTTCAGATGCCCAGCCAACACATGTTTCATCAGGGTTTTAACGCAAGACTTCTTCAGGGTTATAAAAATGAATAATGGTAACAGGTTACACAATTGTAATCGTACCAAATACATTTCTACGTAGCAAGCCAAAGAAACTGTGACTTCAAGTGCAAAATTCACCCTTCGTGAACACCCAAATCTCCCAAGATTCAGGATTTGAAAAATAATGTCTCACTGGTGAATAATCATATCATGGTGTCTCTATACAGCATTGTAGTGCACATACAAACACAACAAATTCTATACAGACGGTCATAGATATCACACATAGAATCATAAACAGTTGCATTCGCTACATTCAGCTACTCAAGTGCAGAAGTGTATTGCAAACATTTCATGAGCATAGTGCAGCGTGAAAGAACAAAACCACCAACAATGACCCGGAAAAGGCTCACACGTGCCCTTGATAAGAGCCCAACAGTAGGAATAGTGGAAAAATAGGAACTAAGTGCTAGGAACCAAAACCTTAACTGAGCTATCCAAGATGCGTCTTACCTAATGGACAGCTGTTTACACGTAGTATGTACTGTACAAGGAATAAGGGAAAACAGAAAATTAACTAAGTTAAGTCACTATTCTTCCAATAGAAGGCGCATATGTGCATTGCGGTGAGATTGTGATGTGCTAGCCATCTCATCTCTCCGCTGGTAGTCCATTCTCTGCAGTAGTTCATGGTAGCTACAGATCTGATAGCAAGTTGACCTTCTACAAAGTTGTGTGCTGGAGGACCTAAAAGATACAATACAGCAACTTCAGCATGGTTCCTAAAGCTAATAGAAGCATGTATGTTTGTGCAAATGCAGGATCAAGTGCAAGGAGCCCTCCTATACCCCATAAGCCTTAATGCATGAAAAGGGCATAAACATCCTAGCAGTTGGGGTAGGGCAAACAATTTGATCAGTTGCTGGAGAAAGACACTGACAACCAGAATGCCGGCATACAGGTATTGTGTGTGCATTACAGGGCAGAACAAATATTATGCAAAACTAATATTTCAAGCTGAAAGTGGGCCAAATCTAATATGGTTATGGAATAATGGTAAAACGTGATTACAAGTTTTGGGGTGTGTAGGAAATTGGGTTACTGGCTGGGGTGGTGAAACCCTACTAAAGCAGTAACCCCAACTCTTGTCAGGGTGAAACACAAGCGAACCAAAAATTAACCTGTGGTTAAACCTCTGGTAGTTTGGCACAAAAGCAGTCAGGCTTAACTTAGAGGTAATTATTAAAGATTTCAAGTAGTACACAAACAAAAATAAAGTGAAAACACAACACAGGAAAAACTCCTCACCGTTTTAGAAAAATTTAGTAAAATGGAATAAATTATTTGACACACAAATGACAAAAATGCATTCAGTAAAACCGAAGATACGCAATTTTAAAGATTTATGTAAAGATAGTGCTAAAAATCACAAAGCGCCAACTGTGGTTGTCTGTTTTTTCCCGACCGGGCCAAAGTCACAAATTCAAACTGACCTTGATAGATCATGGGCTGGATAGAGGGACCAAGTTAGGCCCACTGAACAAAGTACCCCAAATCCGAGTTGCAGATTGTTGCGAGGTTCTGCGTCCAGGATGCGTCTCGCAGTGGCACATCCGAGGAGCTGCGATTTCCTGCATCGGGGATGCATCGCGCAGTGGTGGTTCAGATGCGAAGCTGTAAGGTGATGTATCATGCTGCATGGGGTCTGCTTGGACCACTGCTGGGCTGAGAAAGCACCTTTCTGGCCCACTTCCAAGGGTCAAGGTCTAGTGTGGCACCACTTGGGGGTGGGGCAAGTCTCACAGCAGACAGCGTCCAGGTCCTGGGTTCAAGGTGGTTGGAGCCTTCTTGGTTCCTGTGGCTCTGATCAGGAGACCAGTCAACTAGTCCTTGGAGTCACTCTGGTGGTCCTGGGTTCAAGATGTAGGTTCAGGCATTCTCACTTAGGCAGCAGAGTAGCAGGGCAGCAGAGTAGCAGTCCTTCTTGTAGCAGAGCAGCACACTAGTCCATCTGACTCTTCCACATGTCCGGAGTTGTACTTAAGAGTTGAGTCTGAGGGTCCAATATTTATACTTGGTGCCAGCTGTAAAGTGGGAGAAAATAATAGAGTCCTCCTTCCCCTCCAGAATTGTCTGGAATATCCTGCCTCCCTGGTCCGGCACGGATTGTCTAAGGGAACAAAAGACTAGTAAGAACCCCTTTGTGAGTGTGCCGAGGAAGAGTCTTTGGGAAAGCCCCCACACCCCCAATCAAGTCAGAAATGGTCCATCCTGTCAAAACCTATTTCCCCTTTGACTCACTGTCCAAGATTAATACACAAAGACCAACTGCCAGCTACATCTAACCGTGTGACCCAGGATACAGGCTCCATGCCCCAAATGGTTAGGACAAGAAAATGACAGCTTTCTAAAAGTATCATTTTCAGAATTGTGACTTAAAATACAACTTTTCCATCAAAGAGGAGTTTAAATTACAATTCTGTAGATACCTAACTAAACACACCTACCTTAGTGGTGACTTATATGTGTTAAAAAGGGAGGCTTTGCCTGGCAAAAGGTTTATTGTGCTAGGTCGAAATGTCAGTTTAAGACTGCACACACAGGCTGCAATGGGAGGCACAAGAAGGATAAAAGGGTAACTTTAATGGGTATCACAATTAGTGCTGCAGTAGCACTAATTAACAGGGCCTTGGACCCACGTAGTACCAATTTTTTAGAGACTTACAAGTAAACTAAATGTGGCAATTGGGTGGAAGCCAATTTCCCCATGTTTAAAGAAGAGAGCACAAGCACTTAAGCATTGGTTAGCAGTGCTAAAGTGTGCAGAGTACTACAGCCAACAAAAACAAATTCAGCAAAGACAGGAGGAGTAAGAAAAGAAGTTTGGGGGAAGAACACCCTAAGGATGACAGGTCTAATACGGTGCAACTAGCTCCCCCCACCACCTCCGCAAACCAGCCCAGCACCACCCACAGCAGCTGGAGCAAAATACCCGAAAACCAATGGGCCCACATCTTCAGATCCTCCCTGCCATACAAAACCTCCAACCTCAAAGAGGCTGTCAAAGGTTTCAACATCTGGATCGTGAGCTGTGCCGACAAAATCACCCTTATCAAACCCACTAAACCAGGCCGACGTGTCAAATACACAAGCTGGCACAACCCAGAACTAAAAACAACCAAACACAACTGTAAATGCCTAAAAAGGATTTGGGGCTCTAGAAAAAGAACCTAGCAACCGCACCACCTTCAAGCTGGCACTCAACGACTACCACAAGCGCCTGAGAGGCACAAAAAGGGATGCCCTGGCCTCCCGCACTTGAAGCCAGCTACAGACACAGCAAATAACTCTTAAACGTTGTTAAGGAGTTCTCCAACCGCTCAGCAACTGAAAATATCATCATCCTGTTGGACATGGCCCTGTTTGCAGGGTCATCCCTGAACTTTTTGCCTTCCTCCTGTATTTTGTCTGACTTGTTTTTGTTGGTTTTATGACTCTGGGCACTTTACCACTGCTGATCAGTGCTAAAGTGCATATGCTCTCCCAATTGTAAATTGATGTATGGTTTAGTGATTCCATGATTAGCTTGTTCGTTTACTTGTTAGACCTTAGTACAGTACACTGAGTGCGCCCAGGGCTTGTAAACCAAATGCTGCTGGTGGGCTTGCAGCACTGGTTCTGCCACCCACAGAAGCAGCCTGTAAAAGTGTGTCTCAGGTCTGCCATCGCAGGGCCTGTGTGCAGACTGGTACTGCCATGTTGACTGGGCACGTGCACCCACTTGCCAGTCCCTAAACCTTCCCTTTTCTTCATATCAGACACCCCTATGGTAGGCCCAAGGGCAGGGGGCATTGTAAGTATAAGGTAGGACAAGCCCTGATGTGTGTGGCCTGTCCTAATAGTGAAATACAGCCATTGTCGTTTTTCACTATTGCAAGGCTACCTATTCCCCATAATCAAGAATGGGTAGTTTGATTATTACATCTTATAATCCTAACTGACTCAGGGAACTAGGTAGAAATTTGAGTTTAGTGTGCCTGAACTCGGAATGATAAAATACATCTTTTAGTGAAGTTGGTTTTAACATTCTGTGCTTGAAAATACCACTTTTAGAAATAAGGTATTTTCTTGCCTAACCATCCAAGCCTGCCTCTGCTAGGTTGTGTATTCCTTTTCTGGAGTTTGAGTGACAGGGGCTGGGGGATTCCAGGATACAGGGTGAGTCAGCACAGTGCTGAATAGAGAGATCTAGTTGGGAGGGAGGAGTTGCACCTGGGACCTGAATAGGGCTGTGCCTTCCCTCCACAATGCTGGCTCTACCTCCTGTGATGCATCTGATGTCCCTGCCCTGCACTGTGAAAGGAAAGGAGTCATGTAAACAGAGTGCTCCAGGACTGACCAGAACTGGCTTGGACTAGGCAAAGGCCTCTCTTCCTTCAGAGAACAAAGAGAAACTGTGTGTAAAAGAGGAGACCCATACCCCAGAGAGTTAGATCACTTTGGACAGCAAGAAGAAACCTTTGCTGAGGAGTGGAACCAGAGAGACTGAGGAGAGACTATCCATAAGCTGAATGCTGTCTGGGGGATTGGCCTGCAGTGGTTGCGTGACTGCCAAAGAAAGGAGAGAGGAACTTTGTGTACTTTCATCAACTTGCAAGGATCTCCAAGGGCTTGAGAAAAGAGCTTGCCTCCTGCTGAAGTCTCAGGGACAACAGACTTCAGCCACCAGCTCCTCAAGAGTTTTTTTGAAGTGCCTGCAGTTGTGCAAGACTTTTTGAGGAACTGCGCATCGCAAGGAGCTGGAAGCGCGACTCATGAGCAAGAAGCGTGACGCTGAACTGCAGCTGCCACTTCACAACACAAGAGTGCCTCGCATCGCCGGAGAAGAGGAGCGGTGTCGCAGCAGATGTGGCCACTTCACCGGTAAGCATGTCTCAGGGCCTGTTGCAGCCCCCAAGAACCAATGATTCATTGCCAGCCCCCGAAGTGCCTCGCATCGCTGGAGAAGAGGATCGATGTCGCAGCAGACGCCGCCATATCACCAGGAAGCATGTCGCAGGGACTGTTGCGGCTCGCATTGTTGTCGAAGCACTGCGCATCACTGAAGAAGAGGATCGACGTTGCAGCAGATGCCACCCCATCACCAGGAAGCATGTCGCAGGGCCTGTCTCAGTCCGCATCAAGAAGAAGACGACATCTTTATTTCTTTGTACCAAAACTTCATCGCTGCATCGCCACAGAAGTGCAGTAAGAAACTGATGCATCACCGTCCCCTATGCAGCAGTAGGGAACTGACGCATCACCTTCCCTGCAACACTTTCATTGCATTGCTTTACGCATTTTAGGGTACATTGACTCAAAGTGTCGCATTTTAAGATCTAAAGAGAACTAAGCTAATTCTACCATTTTAAGTACAGTATTGTGGATTTTTGTCTTTTGTGGTCTTGCGTTTTATATGTATATATATATATAAATATATAAGATACTTATTTTTAAAATGCAACTTGTGTGGTGTCCATCTGTAGTGTTGTCACTCGGTTACTGTATGTGTTCACAAATGCTTTAGACACTGCCTCTGAGATAAGCCTGTCTGCTCTTGCCAAGCTACCAAGGGGGTGAGCAGTGGTAATTTTAGGAGTGTACCCCCTTACATTGACTAGACAGTAGGGTCCCTATTTGTCACAGGTACCTACCTATGCCAACTAAGACCCCCAAATCTAACACGTCCCTTCCCAATATCTCTGTGACACCCTAGCAGACTTCTTTCCCAATAAAATCACCACCTTCTATGAACACTTCAACCCCAACCTTCCATCCCCCAAAATCCAGCTTCCTTAACCTCTTTACCTCGCCAACCCCCACAAGGACCCCAGGATCACAACATGGTACAAACTCACCACGCAGAACATATCTACCATCATGAGCTTTATCTGCTCAAGAGCACCCAGGAACCCCTGTCCCAACCACATGTCATGTTAAACCTGGGTAACAACATCATCAGCAAAGAACTCACCACCATCCTCAGCTTCCCAGAGTAATGGAAACATGCCGAAGTCTAACCACTCCTCAAATTTCAAGAACTACCGGCCCATCTCTCTGCTCCCTTTATTGCCAAAGTCCTAGAAAAGGTGATTAACCGCCAACTCACATACTACCTAGAGCACAATGATCCCCTAGATCCATCCCAATCTGGGTTCCGATCGAACCACAGTAAAGAAACTGCTCTAATCGTTGAACCTGCTTGTCGAGGCAGACACTAGCTGGGGCGGGGGCCCCCCAGTGCAGAAATATTCTGAAAGGACAGCGGAACATAGCCTGTGCCAGCAGAGTGGAAATATTGGACTTTGCGTGGCTCCAACGCTCTGGAGCACGTCAAGCATTTCGGCGCACCAAGGGTGAAAGACAGAAGGCCGAAGAAGACTCCCTGACTCTCGGCACCGGACTAGGAACCACAAGCACCGAAACCGAGACAGAACTGTGACAAATCTTATGAGGTCCTGCGAGCAGCAGTGCCTGGTACGGAACCGCGTGACTGTTGCAGCTGCAGAAATTGCGGGAGAAGGAGTCCGGTGGGTGGAGGCAACGCCACAAGATGGCAGAGATGACTCGGCACAATCGTGCTGCCGGAAACCCAGTGAGTGCGGCATAGGCACGAATCTTTAGTGCTGCTTCTGTAGGGCTCGTCATGAGATTATTGATTCCCAGAATAACCAACCAGACATGCGTGGTGCAGTTCCAGGACACTTGGTGTGGCACAGGAGTAATGGCAATAGTCCTGATTGCCTGTGAAGAGGGGTGGCCTTCATTATTTATGGCTAGGCAAAGAGGAGAGAACATGGTCACCATTGGAGTGTGCCCACAGGCCCTATCGTGTACCTCGGCGGCACCTGTGTGCGCGGGAGACCTGTGATATATGTGGGTCGCTTGTTGAATGGACGCTGAGAAGGGGTAACTATTCGACATGCAGTGGAACCACACCATAACTGCGCCACCGGGCACGGCATAGGCAGTGGCACAATTGAACGACAGTGAGCTTCCGAGACTTCCCTATGTTGCGGTGGGAGACACATGGCTGATCTGGCTCATGCCATCACAATAACATGATATACAACTGTGCAGGGGCATTCACAGCCAAACACGCAGAGCGAGGCTCCTATGTTACAGATAATTGGACTCTGCCAGGCTTGGTGAAACTTACAAATATGCCACCAAATATACTTCTTAGCTGCGGCTGTGTGGGATCAAGCCTATCATGCAGACTACTTGTGAGGTCCTGGGTTGATTTTGGCCAGTGTTGTTTTTGGCCTTGGGACTTTGACCGCACGTTTAGGCGCCACCTGGGTCTGAGAAGTGGAGCATTGACGGAGCACGCAGGTGGTGGATTGGAGCAATTGGTGCAGACAGTCACATGCCACTTGAAAAGATGGGCTGCACCAAAGCTAAACAGCCAGATCCCCCTACACAGAATAATCCAGAAGAGGGGACCCCGCCATAACACGGATGAAAGTGGTGGCTCTGGAGTTGTTCCGCCTACAGCACAGGAGGGGCTGGACAAGGTGGACGATGCAGAGGGAAGGTCACGAAGAAACAACGTCAGGATATTAGGAATTCCGGAGAAAAGTGAGGGGGCTAACTCCACTGACTTCGTGGAGAAATGGCTTAGAGACCATGTTGCGACTGAGGGACTTACATATCATTTCACTGTGGAGCTCGCACACCGCCTTCCCCAAGACCTACCAACCTGGGAGACCGCCCATACTACTTTGTGCTTGCATATTAAACTATAGGGATCGCAACATGCTTCTGAGGTCGGCCAGGTAAAAAGCTCCAATACTCTTTGAAAACAAGACTATCTCATTGTATACGGATTTCACGCTGGCAGTGCAGAAGGTGCGTGCAACTTTTCAAGACGCCAAAAAGAACCTGAGAATACATCACCTAAAATATGGAATTACGTATATAACGGTAAGGGTGACAAGACAAGTGTGAGAAGTTGGCCCGATATGCAGCGTTCGCTATTCTAGCGACCACTATGCATCGGTCCAAACGACCCTTATGGTGATTGGTTGTAAGTCAACCTTAGACCAGCTATCCTAGTAGCGTGGATACGAGCAGTCTTCGGGCTAAACTCTTGAGGGCGTGTTAAGCCAGCTGTTATACCATCACATACCCCTTGAACCCCAAGTGAAAGGACACCACACAAGTGTTATGAAAATAAACAGTGTATTTATTAGAATCACAACAGCCCTGGACTCTTTATGAGGACAGGGTACTAAGCACAGAACAAAACTCTTAAGAAAATACTTCAAGTGCACAGTTAAAACAAGTGCCCGAGGGCACGGAAAGTTCTAGTGGTCTCGGGCGGACCCGATAAGGCAAGTCGGAAGCGAGGGACTCAGGACCCTTAAGTAAGGAGGCTATGCAAACACCGTAGTGTCGGAGTTACCTAGCCACAAGGGCTGCGGCTGCACAAGTCTTACAGGCGTCGGGGGTCTTCGCTGACGAGCCAGGAGCCGGAAGAAAAGGAGTTGCTGGCCGGCAACCAGTGATGAATAGTTCGTAGAGATCCAAGCCTGGATCAGAGATCGTTGACACCTGAAAGCAGAGGGGACCAAGTTCGTACTACTAGCCAGTAGTCAGAGGGTACCAGGAAGGCACCGGATGGCCGTCACCTCGACTAGGTGAGTGGGCGACGCTAGGCTCTGCAGTCTCATGGACCAGGAAGCGTTGTCGGCGACCGGGATGGAGGTGCGAGCTGTCCCACGAAGATTGATGCTGTCGGCGTCGCTGGGCCCAGGATTGGGGCAACAAGCCTTGGCAGATTTCAGGGCCACGTGGTGGGCCTAAAATGGCGTCTTGAGTGGACCAGGAGGGTCCGGGGTGCTCCTCTCGTAAAAAGGAGCAGAAGGCTAGTCTGGAGCAACCAGACCAGCAGCGTTGGTTGTCGTTCGTCGTCAAAGGGTCACAAGCCAGCGGCTAGTGATCGGACAACGTGCTGAGCAGCGGCAGAAGGGCCCCACGCAGATCGTGGAGATGCTGGGAGACTGCACTTCGGTGCTGGAGCTGCTCAGGGTCGGGGCTTCTCGGACCCCAGAGCACTCACCAGAGAATTCCTTCGGTGGTCGTGCTGGTTAAGAAAGCGTGCAGGTTTTGATGATGGCCGGTCCCTCGAGGTCTCGTCGCACCCACAGATCTCAGCTGAGCTGACGACGTGGGTAGAGGTCAGAGGTGCCAGGGAGTCGGCTCTCGTCGAGCTGGGTCGTCGGATTCCTGAGGAAGGACTTGCAGCAAACCGCAGAGTTCTTAGATGGTGCCCGCTGGTGCAGGGCGACTACTCCTTAGCCACAAGGGAGAAATCTTGAGAAGAGTCTCGAAGTCCTTTCGTAGAAAGTATTCTTGATTCAAAGATGATCTAATTTGGAAGGGTCCCCGCTCCGGCCTTTATCCTAAAGAAAGGGGTGGGTACATGACTAGGTCCTGCCCTAGGGGTGGGACCAGGAAGGGGGGTAGTTACACCCCTCTCCCCTGCCGGACTTTCCCCAGGTCAGGGGCCGCGCGCCCCTGGAACTGGTTCTAGCCGGCAGATGCGTAGTAAGCACCGGGGTGCCACTCCGCAGTCACCTTCGTGTAAAGCCCTACCTACCCAGAATACTCAAACCCTGTCTGGGACGGTGCGAACACCGCCCTTGACAGGAAACCCTTTGTCCAAGCTCTCCTCGCTGGAAGGACTCCCAGCAGCAGGAGGTCAGACTCGTGTCTGTGGTGGCAGCATCCATTTTGTGGAGCTGAGGCTTCAGTTAACTTTAACCGGGGTTCACAGTTACGTACATGTCGTGTCCCTCTAGAAGGGTGGAATGCTAACCTCGTCGCCAGAATTGGTGAGGGGGCAGCATCCCGATTCGTATGACACCTTACTCGACATGTCTTGATAACGCTATACCGAAGTTACCGATATGATACGCGTTATCATGGAACAGCCATTGGGTCTTGGTTCCGCAAGCTGCAACCGGGCTCGGCTCGTGCCAGAGCCCAATTCACGCGATTCCACGCACTCTGCCTTCAGGATTGTTAAGGCCTGCCATAGGAGTGACTGATAGGAACTCGGGTGTCCATTTTTAGTTTAGATATAGGGATACTATACCTACAGCAACGGGCGAGTACGCCACGTTGCCCCAGCTGTCGTGCAGCCAGTTGTGTCAGATTTAGATGGCCAGTCAGGGGTGGCATAATACATGCTTCAGCCCCTGGTAGGCCCTGGGTTCACCGATGCCCTGAGTTACAGGGCCTGACAGGGTGGCCCAGTTCCAATTGGGTAATGCACCTAAGGTACACGCATCAATTTAGTGAGAGAACAGCTAGGCTGTGGGTCTGATTGGCAGGCCCACAGCCCGAGAAAGTCGTAAACCAGTGAAACAAAAGCAAAAAGTCCGGGTGATCATAGGATTGCAGACCCTACTCTCCTACATGACCCCCCCCCAAACGTTGGGACAATAAGCTAACCTTGACCAGGTGAGTCTTCTTGTTCTAAGTGGAAATACCTGGAGAGCCCATCTGCATTGCCATGATCAGTGCCAGGTCTATGCTCCACTGTGAAGTCCATCCCCTGTAGGGAAATGGACCACCTAAGCAGTTTGGGGTTTTCACCCTTCATCTGATTTAGCCATAGGAGGGGCTTATGGTCGGTCTGAATCTTGAAATGAGTGCCAAACAAGTATGGCCTCAGTTTCTTCAGTGCCCACACCACAGCGAAGGCCTCCCTCTCTATAGCTGACCAATTTTTCTCTCTGGGGGTCAGCCGTCTGCTTATAAAAGCAATGGGCTGGTCATTACCATCAAAATTCAGTTGATCCACACCCAACTCAGAAGCATCTGTTTGGACAATGAATGGTTTGGAGTAGTCTGGACTCTTGAGGATAAGTGCCGTGCACATGGCCTGTTTTAGGTCATCGAATGCTTTTTGACAGCTCGCTGTCCACTGAACCTTTTTTGGCATTTTCTTACTCGTCAGTTCATTGAGCGGAGTCACAATCGATCCGTAATTTCTGACGAACTTCCGGTAATAACCAGTCAGGCCCAAGAAAGCTCGAACCTGAGTCTGGGTGGTTGGAGGAGCCCAGTCCCTGATTGACTGTATCTTGCTCTCCAGTGGTTGAACTTGACCTCCACCGACAAGGTGGCCCAAGTATACAACCTGTGTCTGCCCTATCTGGCACTTGGTAGCCTTGATAGTGAGACCTGCTGCTTGCAGAGCCTCTAACACTTTCCGCAGGTGGACCAGGTGATCCTCCCAGGTGGAGCTAAAGACAGCAATATCGTCAAGATACGCCGCACAGAAGTCATCCAGCCCAGTGAGAACGTGATTCACCAACCGTTGGAAGGTGGCAGGTGCATTTTTCAAACCAAAGGGCATCACCACGAACTGATAATGCCCACCAGGGGTAGAAAATGCAGTCTTAGGCTTGGCGTCCTCAGCTAACCTGATTTGCCAATACCCAGCTGTCAGGTCAAACGTACTTAAGTAGTTGGCCGAAGCCAATCTATCGATAAGCTCGTCTGCCCTTGGTATTGGGTGGGCATCAGTCTTAGTGACTGCATTGAGACCCCTGTAGTCTACGCAGAACCTCATCTCTTTCTTACCACCCGGGGTGTGAGGTTTCGGCACTAGAACTACGGGACTAGCCCAGGGGCTGTCCGAGGGTTCAATGACTCCCAGCTCCAACATTTTCTGCACTTCACTTTTGATGCAGTCTCTAACGTGATCGGGCTGCCTGTAGATTTTACTCTTGACGGGCAAGCTGTCACCAGTGTCGACCTCATGGGTACACCAATTGGTCTGACTGGGTGTTAGAGAGAACATATGTCGGAAGGATTGAAGAACCTGTTTACAATCCTCCTGTTGATGTTCGGAGAGGCTGCCACAAAAGACAACACCGTCTACCGATCCATCGTCAGGATTCTGAGTGAGCAGGTCGGGGAGAGGGTCACTCTCCTCCTCCTGTCCCTCATCTATGGCCATGAGCAAACTCATGTCCTTCCTGTCGACATATGCCTTGAGCCTGTTGACATGGAGTACCCTGTGGGGGCTCCGGGGAGTTCCAAGATCTACCAGGTAGGTGACCTCTCCCTTTTTCCCCAGGATGGTGTAGGGCCCGGACCATTTGTCCTTGAGTGCTGCTGGGGCCACTGGCTCCAACACCCACACCTTCTGTCCGGGCTGGTAAACAGTCAAGACAGCCTTTTGATCATGCCAAGCTTTCTGGAGTTCTTGGCTGGCCTTAAGGTTTTCGGATGCCTTCTCCATGTATTCAGTCATCCGCGAGCGGAGACCAAGCACATAGTCCACTATGCTGGTTGCAGGCTTTTTGAGAGGTCTCTCCCATCCTTCCTTCACCAAACATAGGGGTCCTCTTACAGGATGCCCGTACAAAAGCTCAAAAGGGCTGTAGCCAACCCCCTTCTGTGGGACTTCTCTGTAAGCGAATAAAAGGCAGGGAATCAGGACGTCCCATCTACGCCGAAGCTTTTCAGGTAGTCCATGAATCATCCCTTTTAGGGTCCTGTTGAATCTCTCAACAAGCCCATTGCATTGTGGGTGATAGGGTGTAGTGAACTTGTAGTTGACACCACATTCCTTCCACATAGCAGTTAAGTAGCTCGACATGAAGTTTGCACCTCTGTCGGAGACGACCTCCTTAGGGAAGCCCACTCTGGAGAATACTCCAACTAGGGCTCTTGCCACCACAGGGGCTGTAGTGGTCCCAAGGGGAATAGCTTCAGGATACCTGGTGGCATGATCCACTACCACCAGTATAAACTTGTGCCCTGATGCTGTTGGTGGTTCCATGGGACCGACGATGTCAATCCCCACCCGTTCAAAGGGCACCCCCACCACAGGCATTGGTATAAGGGGGGCCTTTGTAGCGCCACCTGACTTACCACTGGCTTGGCAGGTGACACAGGAGCGACAAAACTCCTTGGTATCTTCGTTCATATGAGGCCAGTGAAAGTGCGAGACAAGCCTGTCCCACGTCTTCGTCTGGCCTAAGTGTCCTGCTAAGGGAATCTCGTGGGCCAAGGTAAGGAGGAAACCACGCTGAGACAAGGGGATAACCAGCCTCCTGGTCATGCCAGGCTTGGGGTCTCTTGCCTCAGTGTACAGGAGTCCATCTTCCCAGTATACCTTGTGGGTACCTGTGGCGTTCCCAGCAGCCTCAGCAGCAGCCTGCTGTCTGAGGGGTTCAAGGGAAGGGCAGTCTAACTGGTCCTTTCCCAGGTCCTCTCGTGTGGGTCCCCCTGAGCCCAGAAACTCAACTTGATCAAGTTCGAGCTCTTTAGGTTCAGTTTCCCGCAATTCCTGGAGGTCAGCCTCCTCTGAGACTTGATCCTCGACCTGGGGCAAGGGGGAAGGCGAGGCCTTAACCCGACTGCTCTTCTTCTTGGGAGGTGTCTGGTCCGTTGTTCCAGGATCCAGCACCTGTTCAGTGGGGCATCGTCTGACCTGTGACCTAGTCACAGCAAACACATGTGCTGGCAAGCCTAACATTTCCATGTGAGTCCGTTGCTCCACCTCTGACCATTGCGATGACTCCAAATCATTGCCCAACAAACAATCCACTGGGAGGTCTGAACTAACAACAACCTTTTTCTGGCCATTTACCCCTCCCCAGGAGAAAGCAACAATCGCCAAACTATGACTGGTAGTGACGTTGCTGGCATTGGTCACCATGAAATCTGTACCTGGCATGATCTGTCCAGGGTCCACAAAGTTAGGCGTCACCATGGTGACGCTGGCGCCCGTGTCCCTATAGGCCTGAGCCATTCTTCCATTAATTAAAGGCGTCTGTCGGTATTTGCCCAAGGTATTGGGACTGACATCAGGGGACATATCCACATCCCCCGTACAGACAAGGACAGCCTGAGTGAGCGTACCAACTAAGTTGTCACCCCCCTCAGAACCCAAGGTTAACCCAACTAATCCCTTGGGAGGCGCACTACAACTGCTGGCTGTACTAGGGGGCACAGGTGCCTTAGGGGCTGCAGTAGCAGGAGTCTGCCCTCCTTTCTTGGTGCACTCACTAAACCAGTGAGTTTTACTTTTACAGTATTGGCACCACCTTTTCGATTGGCCTTCTTGATTCTTCTTTTTCTGGGAAGCCTGACCCCCCCCTTCTTTGGGTTGTTGGGGACCTGTCGAAGACTTCTGGTCAGTTTGTTCCCCTTTGGAATCTTTACCCTTCTGGTCTGCTTTCTTCTGACCACCCTGGTTCTGGCCCTGGTTTTGCTTAACCCTTGTTCTGACCCATCTGTCTGCCTTCTTTCCCAATTCTTGGGGAGAGGTCAGATCCGAGTCGACAAGGTGCTGATGCAACAACTGGTTCTGACAATTGTTTAAAATCTGTTCTCGCATGATCAAATTATACAATCCTGTGTAATCAGTAACCTTACTGCCCAGCAACCAGCCCTCGAAAGCCTTAGTGGCACAATCAACGAAATCAGACCAGTCCTGAGACTGAGTTTTCTGGGTATCCCTGAACAGCAACCTGTACTGCTCAGTGGTTAGGCCGAACCCATCAATCAGTGTGTTCTTCAGGACCTGGTAATTGTTAGCATCCTCAACTCTAGTAGTGAGGAGCTTATCTCTACCTTTACCTTCAAAGGAGAGCCACAAGATAGCTGCCCACTGACTCTGGGGGACGCACTGTACAGTGCAGGCCCGCTCCAAAGCAGTAATCCATTTGTGGATGTCGTCCCCTTGCTTAAAGGGGGGCACTATCTTATTCAGGTGCTTAGTGTCTAAACTCCTGGGTTCCCGTGGGGGAATGCTGCCACCAGTGGGAATGGTCCCACTCAATTCTTGCTCTTTAGCAAAGGCGAGTCTTTCTTTGGCTAGGGCAAGTTCTTCCCTTTCGATCCGCAGATTGACTTCCCGCTACTTCGCTTCGTACACTCTTCTCTGAGGGGATGTCATCCCTCTCCGAGCAGAGCCTCGAGAGCCATTGGTTCGAACGGATCTGTTAGAGCCTCTCGACAGAGACCTAACTCGTCCGTTCCCAATGTTAAGCTGGCCCGAGAGAGGCCCCAGGGGTCTCCTAGTACCAATCTCGTGCCGGCTTAAGTTGTCCTGAGTTAGCTGACTAACTATGACTGGACCTTTGTCTGCCTCGTCCCCAGATGTCTCTGGTTCCTCGTCCTCCTCTTCGCCCTCTGCAGAGAGATGGATAAGGTCAGGGTCACCTCGGGTTCCCTCGAGGGGGGGCATATCCACTTCTGGATGAGAAGGGTCGGTGTTACCCGCTCTCCTGGCATCATAAGTCTCCAAGAGACCAATCAGAAACGGAATGGTAGGGTTTGCACCCTGTTTTAGCTTACGAGATGTACAGATCTGTCGCATCTCGTGGAAGCTAAGTGCAGCATATCTGGAGGTGACCTGTGGAAGGTCGACTGACACAAGGGGAGCCTCAGAGTTTCCTCCTTTGTCTGACATGCTGCTTCTAGTGTGGTGTAAGTGATGCACCTACCTACACTATGGGTTTACCTACTGATCCCTTGCTAAGAGTTGTAGCCAAGGTGTGCTAAGCCTTGAGGAGCTACAACAGCTGGTTCAGTAGAACTCAGAGTATTCTAAGCTAAGTTATATGTACCTGGAGTACTTATGCGATCTTTCACAAGATGTTCTTAGGATACGCGTGGTAAAACAACAGCAAGCTCAAATCCCAACCGCTGCTCACCAATGTGAGAAGTTGGCCCGATATGCAGCGTTCGCTATTCTAGCGACCACTATGCATCGGTCCAAACGACCCTTATGGTGATTGGTTGTAAGTCAACCTTAGACCAGCTATCCTAGTAGCGTGGATACGAGCAGTCTTCGGGCTAAACTCCAGAGGGCGTGTTAAGCCAGCTGTTATACCATCACATACCCCTTGAACCCCAAGTGAAAGGACACCACACAAGTGTTATGAAAATAAACAGTGTATTTATTAGAATCACAACAGCCCTGGACTCTTTATGAGGACAGGGTACTAAGCACAGAACAAAACTCTTAAGAAAATACTTCAAGTGCACAGTTAAAACAAGTGCCCGAGGGCACGGAAAGTTCTAGTGGTCTCGGGAGGACCCGATAAGGCAAGTCGGAAGCGAGGGACTCAGGACCCTTAAGTAAGGAGGCTATGCAGACACCGTAGTGTCGGAGTTACCTAGCCACAAGGGCTGCGGCTGCACAAGTCTTACAGACGTCGGGGGTCTTCGCTGATGAGCCAGGAGCCGGAAGAAAAGGAGTTGCTGGCCGGCGACCAGTGATGAATAGTTTGTAGAGATCCAAGCCTGGATCAGAGATCGTTGACACCTGAAAGCAGAGGGGACCAAGTTCGTACTACTAGCCAGTAGTCAGAGGGTACCAGGAAGGCACCGGATGGCCGTCACCTCGACTAGGTGAGTGGGCGACGCTAGGCTCTGCAGTCTCATGGACCAGGAAGCGGTGTCGGCGACCGGGATGGAGGTGCGAGCTGTCCCACGAAGATTGATGCTGTCGGCGTCGCTGGGCCCAGGATTGGGGCAACAAGCCTTGGCAGATTTCAGGGTCACGTGGTGGGCCTAAAATGGCGTCTTGAGTGGACCAGGAGGGTCCGGGGTGCTCCTCTCGTAAAAAGGAGCAGGAGGCTAGTCTGGAGCAACCAGACCAGCAGCGTTGGTTGTCGTTCGTCGTCAAAGGGTCACAAGCCAGCGGCTAGTGATCGGACAACGTGCTGAGCAGCGGCAGAAGGGCCCCACGCAGATCGTGGAGATGCTGGGAGACTGCACTTCGGTGCTGGAGCTGCTCAGGGTCGGGGATTCTCGGACCCCAGAGCACTCACCAGAGAATTCCTTCGGTGGTCGTGCTGGTTAAGAAAGCGTGCAGGTTTTGATGATGGCCGGTCCCTCGAGGTCTCGTCGCACCCACAGATCTCAGCTGAGCTGACGACGTGGGTAGAGGTCAGAGGTGCCAGGGAGTCGGTTCTCGTCGAGCTGGGTCGTCGGATTCCTGAAGAAGGACTTGCAGCAAACTGCAGAGTTCTTAGATGGTGCCCGCTGGTGCAGGGTGACTACTCCTTAGCCACAAGGGAGAAATCTTGAGAAGAGTCTCGAAGTCCTTTCGTAGAAAGTATTCTTGATTCAAAGATGATCTAATTTGGAAGGGTCCCCGCTCCGGCCTTTATCCTAAAGAAAGGGGTGGGTACATGACTAGGTCCTGCCCTAGGGGTGGGACCAGGAAGGGGGGTAGTTACACCCCTCTCCCCTGCCGGACTTTCCCCAGGTCAGGGGCCGCGCGCCCCTGGAACTGGTTCTAGCCGGCAGATGCGTAGTGAGCACCGGGGTGCCACTCCGCAGTCACCTTCGTGTAAAGCCCTACCTACCCAGAATACACAAACCCTGTCTGGGACGGTGCAAACACCGCCCTTGACAGGAAACCCTTTGTCCAAGCTCTCCTCGCTGGAAGGACTCCCAGCAGCAGGAGGTCAGACTTGTGTCTGTGGTGGCAGCATCCATTTTGTTGAGCTGAGGCTTCAGTTAACTTTAACCGGGGTTCACAGTTACGTACATGTCGTGTCCCTCTAGAAGGGTGGAATGCTAACCTCGTCGCCAGAATTGGTGAGGCGGCAGCATCCCGATTCGTATGACACCTTACTCGACATGTCTTGATAACGCTATACCGAAGTTACCGATATGATACGCGTTATCATGGAACAGCCATTGGGTCTTGGTTCCGCAAGCTGCAACCGGGCTCGGCTCGTGCCAGAGCCCAATTCACGCGATTCCACGCACTCTGCCTTCAGGATTATTAAGGCCTGCCATAGGAGTGACTGATAGGGACTCGGGTGTCCATTTTGAGTTTAGATATAGGGATACTATACCTACAGCAACGGGCGAGTACGCCACGTTGCCCCAGCTGTCGTGCAGCCAGTTATGTCAGATTTAGATGGCCAGTCAGGGGTGGCATAATACATGCTTCAGCCCCTGGTAGGCCCTGGGTTCACCGATGCCCTGAGTTACAGGGTCTGACAGGGTGGCCCAGTTCCAATTGGGTAATGCACCTAAGGTACACGCATCAATTTAGTGAGAGAACAGCTAGGCTGTGGGTCTGATTGGCAGGCCCACAGCCCGAGAAAGTCGTAAACCAGTGAAACAAAAGCAAAAAGTCCGGGTGATCATAGGATTGCAGACCCTACTCTCCTACAACAAGCACAGGGAGAAAGTCAGTAAATTCAATAACAAAAGAGTATAGAAGGTTTGTGTGCTCTACTCCCTGAGGTGTACGGTTTAGTCCCCAAATGATCCAACCATGTAAAGATTATGAGGAATGAGCATCGTATTCGTAAAAAAGTCTTAGGTTCAAATGCTGAGTTCCAAAGTTTTATTGTTGCAAAGTTCATCCAATATCAGCGACAGAAGTTTTGTTCCAACAATACAAATAGTCCAAATCAAATCCAAATTAATGCAGTGCAGATAACTCAAAACAGCCAATGCGTTTCGTCTGGAGTGGACATCATTAGGGCTGTGAATGAATATTTAAAGAAAATAATATATATTAGATATTGTTCCATTTAAATCAACAAACAAACATCCAGTATATAAACTGTGACTGATAAAGTCAAAATCTCTGACACCAGTCTGGCTTTGTTTCCACTAGTAAACCCACAGACGGCAAATGAATATATCGGTTGAGGTTTATCACAACTGAACACTGGTGACGTATGCCACAAAATGATTGTATAAATAAACATGCAAATTTGAATTAAGGATTTTTATAACAGGTGGGTTGGTTAATGTCTGGAAGGACTAAAACGCTAAAAGCTTACCGAAACATAAGTCCTCCATGAGAACTGAATGGGTTATACATTGGGCTGGTGGGTCCCGGCTTTCATTTTCACTATTATTGTACATTATGTACCATAACTGTATGGCCGCCAGCTGGCTATAATATTTCTGTCATTGTTTCAAATGAATGTGTGTACAAGCTTTGGTGGTTGCTGCCCCCGCCTTTGGCAACTGCCCCACACCTTGTTAGCGCAACTCAATCACAGAAAGGCTAATTTGGTGTTCTTACAGAAGACTAACCTGGTGGAAACCGAAGTACTTAAACTAAAGAGGAAATGGAGGGGTCCTTTTTTATACCTCTTACTCTGCATTTGCGACGGGTACTGCGATATGGGTACGAAATGGCGTTCATTTTAAACCAATAGAGCAAAGGAGGGATGTGAATGGTAGATATATACAAGTGAGAGGTACATTGGATGGTGAGAATATTGTTATAGGAAGCATATATGCCCCGAACTCAGATCAGGACACATTTTTAGAGACTATTAGCACAGTGTTGGTGGGGTGGGAAGCCTACCCCTGGATAATAGGAGGTTTATGCAAAACTGTATGACTCTCAGGGAGAACCAATGGGCATATTATCGAGGAGTGCATTGGAAAACCGACAACGCACATTCCCGTATCGCCGGCTATCGCCGAATTTCACCGCCTTTTTAGCGCGCAATTATCAATGCGCATCACGCAGGCGAATAGAAATCCGGCGATAGTCGGCGATATGGCACATTAGCGCATGAAAACAAACGTTGTTTTCACACGCTAATGTGGGCCTTGATAATATGGGGGGGTGGATTCAGCTTTATGATCCACACCCCCATGTTATCAATGCCTAACGCCTGGTCAGAGCAAGCGTTGGGAGACCTGCGATAAATGAGTTTATCGCAGGTCATTTCCTCCCATTGCCTTCCTTGGTAATAGGGTGTTCCCACCTCCAACCACATTTTTCTTGTGGTTGGACGTGGGAACGCCCACTTTGCATGTCATTAGCGATGTTTATCGCCGACATGCAAAGTGGGCTTGGGCTAGGCTTTAAAATGCCCTTGTTAATAGGGCTCTAGAAGTATCACCGCTTTCTCTGCACAATTCGCCGAGAAAGCGGCGATACTTGCCCTTGCTAATATGCCCCCAAATTATATAGAATATGATGCCTTTTTTAATGAAATACAATTACCGCAATTCATGGCTGAGTATAGGGAGGACCAGAAACAGCCGGTAACTGTACAGGAGATCAGAGTTCCGATAAAATCGCTACCACGAAGTAAAGTGCTGGGTAGTGACGGTCTACCTATTGAATTTTGTATGGAATATATGGATATGCTGGCCCCACGGATACAAAAATTATATCAAACATCTATAGCCACAGGGAAGCTGCTAGTTACCACACTGCAAGCGTGTGAGGTCCCGCTTCCCAAACCAGGTAGAGACTCGGTAGAGATAGGGGGGTATAGGCCGCTCTCGCTATTAAATATGGACAACAAAATTTTAAGTAAGATACTTGCGTATTGTTTGACCTCTTTGATCCCCAAACTGATACATATCGATTAGTGTGGTTTCTTGCGGGCAGGAGCACAGCTTTGAACATTAGGAGGCTGCATCAAATAATGCAAAGCACATCTGCATTGGAAGGCAGACAGGGTTGTATCTCGTTGGGCCTTCGCCAGGCTTTCAACACCTTGCATTGGAGGTACATGCTGTATGCACTTAGAAAGTTTGATATCCCTGTAGAACAGGAGTCTCCAAACCGGTCCTGGAGGGCCAGATCCATGCCAGATTTTCTGGATATCCCCATTGAGATACATGTAGTTATTTTAAAAATCTGGCATGGATCCGGCCCTCCAGGACCGGTTTGGAGACCCCTGCTGTAGAATATACTAATTGGGTGAAGCTACTCTACACTAATCCCACGGCTAGAGCTCGTACAGGATTTCATGTGTCTAAACAATACTCGAGTGCACGAGACAGGGATGTCCCCTATCCCCATTATTATTATTTATATTCGTAAAAGTGGCGAGTCATAGGGGCATAACCATAGACGAATAAGGATATAGTTTCAGCGTATGCGGACAATATAATACTGTGTCTCAATGACTTAAATGACACATATGAACCACTGCCGACTATTTTTGACACTTTCCAAAAGATTTTGGGGTTGTCAATAAATGAGAGCAAATCATACGGATATAGTTTTAATGATAACACTCATGTAGAAGCACTTCAATTTGGGCAGTGGTCCTTCCAAATAGCACCTATGACCTTTAGATATCTGGGTATTCAGGTCTACAGGGAACCACAAGGCTTACTAGATGGTAATTTAATGCGAACAATCTCATCACTTAAGTCCCAAATAAAAATTTTAATTTCTCTTCCCATATCAGTAGCGGGTAGAGTGGCACTCAACAAAATGGTTTTGCTGCCCAGGTTATTATATAATTTCACAAATCTCCCAAGATTAATCCCCCCTTCGGTGTTTCACCTGCTAGATACTTTACTGATAGAGTTGATATTGGGGACGGGACACAGAAGGATAAGTTTAAGGAAACAACAATTCGATACTAGACGTGGTGGAATGGGGGCTCCAGACTTGCAAGCTTATTGCTATGCGAGCCAACGACAATGGTTAACTTATTGGATAGTGGGCAAAAACCTGCATGAAATTGCTATGTCGCCCCAGTCGTGGGAGAATGGTAGTTTACACAGGTTATTGCTACCAGGTGGAAGGACACCTGTAGGCGCTCCCTATCTACTGAAAGTGGCGTTGGCATATTGGAAAAGGACATTAAGGTATACCAAGAGACTGCCCCCGTATGCCCCTAGCATTCCATTGCTGGGTTTACCACTGAAGTTAGGCACTATCACTAGCAGGAGAGTTAAGGCATGGAGTGATGAGGGGGTTAATAATGTAGGCAATTTTTTTGTGGATGGTACTCTTGTAACGCACAATGTATTTGTTAGAGTTCATGGTGTGCCTCACACATTATTTTTGATTCATGCACATATTACTTGTTATATCCGCAAGGTGTGGGCCCAACAGGACAGAAACCATTGATGCATGGCTTAACTAATCTGCAATACCTAATGGGGAATGGCGGTAATATCACAAGATGGTTATATAGAGGTGTGCACACAGTAGTAGAGACTTCCCTACAATTCATTAGAGATAAATGGGACATAGACTTGGGTCATGCACTCACTGACAAAGAATGGAAGACGGTATTGGAGTATCCGAGAAAAATCCCCAGGAATCTGAAATTTAAGTTCATACCGTTGATGATTGTACATAGAGCCTATCTGACGCCACATACATTACATGTAATGTACCCTGAGGTATCGGACTGCTGCCCAAGATGCCATCCCCCACAAGCGAAATTGTTCCATATGTTATGGAGCTGCCCTAGAATAATACATTACGGGTCAGAAGTGCACAAAATACTGAATGCAATTGCACCAATACGGAAGGATGATTTGCCAGAGTATTGTATATTGGGTTTGGGACCTAAAGGCAAGAAGTCTGGCCCTGTGCACAAATTCATGAACCTTGCTCTTATATTGGCAAAACGGAATATTACAAGGTGATGGAAGGCTGAAAAGCCACCTAGCAGTGCAGACTGGCACAAAGAAATGGTTCGATGGGGTAGGGCAGAGGGTGCCGAAATCCAATGCAAAGAACAAAGGGGGCTGCGTAAAAGGTTGATATCCCTAGATTGGAATGTAATGATGGAAGAGTTCGCCTCCATGGATAGACACATAGAGTGATACTACTAGTTGCATTTCCAGATGTTATGCACTGCATTGTTGATGTAACAGGAGGCTGTCGTTTTTTC
Organism: Lissotriton vulgaris; assembly: GCF_964263255.1. Lineage (NCBI taxonomy): Eukaryota > Metazoa > Chordata > Amphibia > Caudata > Salamandridae > Lissotriton > Lissotriton vulgaris. Next base: position 220,517 of record NW_028243192.1, on the reverse strand, counting down.
ATACAATTAGTACATTATAGTATTTATTGCTGGATTAGACAAAACATGTAGATGGGTTGGAGTGCTTCGGATCTAATGATACGTGCTAGTAACATTGCATAGTATTGGCCATGCAGCTGAGTCTATGGATAAGATGGGGGGACCTTTTTTCTAGGGTTTTTTCTATTGTCGATTATTCATCTTTCTTGTGTTAATATATTGGTGGCAATTGTATTGAAGACACTAGATGGTCACTCAATAATATGTGAGAGCTTAACAGGATTCACGATAAGGCACTCCAGCAGGCACAAAGGAGGTATACAAAGTTTGATGTAAGCCATGCTTGTAACATGTTGATGCTATACTTTGTAATAACATTACTGAGTTAGGGGGAAGAAACTGTTGCACTGAACCTTCTTGATATCTCATCAGCTTTCGACACAATGTCTCACTACACCCTCTAAAAAAGGCTCCACCAGATAGGGATTCATGGGCATGCCCTCAAATGGATTACACCCTTCCTCACCAGAAGAACCTAGAGCGTCTGCCTTCCACTATACACCTTGGACCCCAAGAACATCACCTTCAGGGTCCCCCAAGGGTCCTCTCCCAGCCCTACTCTGTTTACTGCCTACATGACTCTACTGGAAAACAGAGTCACGACCCATGGACTGAACATCCTATAATATACTGAAGACACCCAGCTCATTCTCTCTATATACGCAGACCCCTCTACCACCAAGGCCAACTTCCACCTATGCATGACTAGCGTCGCACACTGAATGCAAACCAACTGCCTCAAACTGAACAGCGACATAATGGAAATACTCATCTTTGGAAACATCAGATTTGAGTGGAATTACTCCTGGTGACCTGCAGAACTAGGACCCTCTCCCTCTCCTACAGAACATGCCAGGAATCTCTGTATCATACTAAATAGCAAACCTACCATGCTTCCTCACTCTATGAATGCTCCTGAAAGTCTTCAAGTGGCTCTCAGCCAGCACCAGATGTGCCATCACCCATGCCCTCAAAACCGGCCACATGAACTACGGCAACACTCTCTAATATGGAATCAGCTCACACCTACTAAAGAGACTACAAACCATACAGAACTCAGCTGCCAGACTCGTCCTCGATCTCCCAAGACAGGGCCATATCACCCCACACCTCACGAATATCCATTAGCTCCCCATCCACAAGAGGTGTCAATTCAAGATACTCACATATACTTACAAAGCCCTGCACAGTTAGGGACTGGCCTACATTAATCACTGACTTCCTATCAGCCCTTCAGACACCTGCACTCTGCCTCCCTCTCCCACACCCCCGAATCATCCGAAGCAAGAGCAGTGGATGCTCTTTCTCCTACCCGGCCACAAAAGCCTGGAATAACCCCCCTCCACATACAGACTGCCGCTTTCCTGAAGGATTTCAGGAAGGATCTGAAGACATAGCTGTTCAACTAAACCCGCCAAGAAGCAGAAACTCCCAGTACGTAGATACCCTCATGGGTGATAAGCAGTACTCTACACATCCCATTTGATTGACTGATATACGTTTTAGTGGTAAATGTGGGAGGGACAGGAGAAATGGCTGGAGAATGGCGAATATTTACACCAAAAGGGAGGGGCAAAAGGAGTGGTAGTGAGGGGTTAGGGAGACATATGCAAAAACACAGCTATCCACAAAAGAGGATGTCAATAGTTATTCACAAACTTCACTTCTAAAGACAAAAAGGTCCCTTAACAGTCATACATGTACGACAGCCCAGCCTGCGAGTAAGTCCAGCACAACACATGGCCACTCACATGTGCTGTAACACATTCCCATAGATAATAATGGAGACAGAGATTTAAAATCATAAGCATTGGAAATAAGGTTTAAATGATTCAGACTTTTAAAATAAATATACACATTTTGTTTATTAAATATACATATGTATGTTCATAATTAGTTAATATTTGATACATATTTATATATATATATTTTTAAATTATATATTTCTTTTAATATTAAAAGTATAATACACTTTAAAAAGTAGTAATTTTACAATGTCTGCCATTCACCATTTTCAAGTGTAAAATAATTCTTAGGTGCTGAGTAGATTTACATGAGTAAAATCTTCTCATGTACATTTACCTTTGCAAACAGTTTGTTTTAGCTGATGAGTCCACCACACTTGCCAAAATGACTATGCTCTATGAGCAATATTTAGAATACTAAAGGGATCAATGGTCCCCTGCAGAGGGATCTCTGCAGTCAGTTCCTGGAAGTAAGGTATCCCACAATTTGAAGAAAGTGTTGGTAGCTTCATCACCATTACTTGAGAAGCCATCAGCTGAGGGTGTGTAGCAGTACTAGTTTTTGCCAATGTGTGATACTTGATTTACTGCTAGGCTGGGCTGCAGTACATTTAAGTTAGTTGTGACAACGTTATGGGTTGAATAACTCTAGAGGTGTATTTTGTGAATTGCAGTCATCTTACTCTTTTGTGGGTCTGTTTTGTCCCTCTCAAACTCTCCTGCCCCCTTAATTTTTCATCAACCACACTTATTTTGAGTATTAATGTTTCCCTGTTCTCCTTTCCAAATTTAACACATAATAATAGACTTACATTTATGGAGATCTCTACCACCTTGGCAGAGATTTGTGCACAGAAAAGCTAGAGAGGTGGAGATCTCAACGTGAAGTGCTGTGAATCGCATTTTGTAGTATGCATGGGCAGAGGCCGTTTTTACTTAGAGTTTTCTGTCGTTAAGTGGCTGCGCTCATAGCTTCTTCCTTATTGGTTTCAATCCTCACTAGAACCACCATTTTGGGGAAAGTGGTCTAGTCATCAGTGTTCTCTGGCCCAGCCCCACTAAATAAGGAACTCCGGGGCATGATCATGTGCATGCCATCAGCATGCCAAAGACAAGCCTGTCTGCTCCCTTCCGCATCCGACCAGGGCCAGGGGCCAAAGACCATGAGTCAATTATACTCTGCCAGAGAACTGAAACATCTCAACAAGGTACCTAGTATAAAGTGTCTGCATACTTTAACACTGCATGTGATCTCAGGTGTTTGCAATGAATGTAATGCCAGTTTGTGATACAGTGTAACTCACCTTACAAATAAGGAGCTATTAAAATGTATACATCATCCTCATCAGGTCCATATGTACTTACCTTATAGCAAGTCATTGCCCAAACACAGTTCTGAGCTGTTGCCATGTTTCTTACTGAAACATGGCTTAGAGAAGAATCAAGCCCAGACAATATGATGTCCTTCCCCCAAGGCTACTCCTTCACTAGACGTGATAAAAAATATAGAAGGGGTGGAGGTTTAGCTATTATTTTCAAAGCCGATCTTAAGGGTACTTTTTAGGCATTGAGATCAAGGATAGCAAGAGTCTTCAATTTTCACTCTAATTGTCTCCTAATTTTACGTTCTCAGGCATTCTTACCTCTCGCCCCCCTAGCCCAGTGACACAATTTGTTCAGGCACACCCGGAAATAGTTGCAGAATTGAGGTCAACAGTGATGTAATTGCTAGCAGGTTAGTGCAAGATCTTGCAGCACTTCATTTAAACCAAATTATTAAAAGACCCACACACATTAAACGTCATCTTCTTGATTCGGTCCTCACAAACATCTCAAGGTTAGCCACAGAAGATGCATATCCTGTTTGCTGGGCAGATCACTACATAGTTCCCTTCCCGCTAGACATTCCTAGGAAAGCATGCAATCAGCCCCTTCCTCTCAAATCCAGACGGATATGGTCCACACTTGATGTGGATAAATGGACGAGTAGTCTTAATGAATCCACCTCAGTGATAAAGGAAGATGCCACAGAAATGTATAAAACAATTTTTTAACTGGCTAACCGATTATTTGAGTCCCATGTGAACTACAAAAGTCCAAAAGGACTAGTGCCTAAGCTCCGTGGTATACTCCCGAGCGTATAGAAGTGGCTAAAAAAGGAAAGAATCTGGAGGAAACTTAGAGACAATCTGAACAAGAAATTTACAGAAAAGCAACATAAAGATACCAATATTCTATAAGACAGGCCAGAATTTCCTATTTTAATACTAAAATGGAAAATGCTAACAATTCCTTTAAGGAAATGTATGGGATCATACACAGCCTAATGAAGACAGCCACTTGTACGACAGACCTTCACCTTCTGTTACTTGCTGTGATATGTTTGCAAATGCTTTTACCAATAAAGTTATACATAGCTTGAACTGAATTCTTTCCCCGCCTTAACAAAGGAGGATGCAGAAGCGATTCTAACTTCTATAAAATTAGGCTCACCACTAGATCAAGCCTCACCAAGGGGCATCTGTATAATAAGTTAACGCCTTCGTAGGGTCAATTTTTTGATGGTACAGCAGCTTTTTTTTATCGCCATATTTACAAGTTGCTGCTAACTGCAGTGAGCAGTAGTATTCTGTCATAAACATAAATTTTCGGATCGCCACTTCTGTCAGTGGGACTTAAAGAAAATGAGATGCAAGGTGGGCGTTCCCGTGTAAAAATTATGAGACCAGAAAAAATCTGGTCTTAAAAATGGTGCAAGCACAACTGTACATAAGGGAGACAATCCCAGACCCTCATTTGTTAACCTAATGATGCCATGGAGGTACTACTCTTGAAGCATGGAGCCCTAAGAAGACCACAACCACCACCACCACTGCCACCGCCACCAGGATCACCACAAACGCAGCACCAAAATAGAGAGTGGGTCTACCGTCAACGCATCACCCTGATAGACCTACTTCCAGAGGATATGATAGCATACTACAGGCTGAAAGGGACCTTCATCTTATGGATACTCATACAGATAGTGCCAAGGCTGCAGGCACCATCACAGCACTACACAAACATCCCTCCATAGACAAAGCTACTTTTAGTGCTGCACATGTTGGCCTCTGATACCTTTCAACCAACTACTGGGAGAGTGGGTGGAGTCTCACAGTAATCTCGCTCCAGGCTCCTCCCCAAAGTCTTGGATGCCATCATCAGCCTGGCACCACAACACCTACACGTCCCCAACACTGCACAGGAACAACCTAACAACAAGCAAGGCTTCTATGACATCGCTGGTTTTCCGCATATGTTGGGGGCAATTAACTGCACCCATGTTCTACTTGTGCCTCCTGTGGACACTGCACTTATATACAGAAACAGAAGGCACACACACTCCATGAACGTTCAGGCAATTGTGGACCCCCTGAGCCTCTTCATCAATGTTGTTGCTAAGTTCCCCGGGAGTGTGCATGACTCCTACATATTTTGCCAATCGGTCATCAACCAGTGGTTTGAGAATGGCACAAATGGAAATGGACTGCTCGTTGGTAAATACAAACTGAACACACCACACACCTCAAGTGCAGAAGCATGTAGCTCAAATATGAGACAATGCACAGGTAGCCAATGCAATACAACATATCTTGGAACAGGTCCAAACAATATACACAACCACGCAATGCAAATTAATCAAGACATTTGGAATACAGCCCAACAAGGGAAGAGCCATGAAAATCTCACACAAACCACTATGTCATTTTTGTAACATAGATTTAGTAGAACTCATCATACAAAATTGTAGTTAGTCAATGCAGTACATGACACAGAACATAAGCTTCTGCTGTGCCAAATACATGTTGAACTCAATACATGTACCATATGTACCACAAGATGACAGATCACCCTGCTCTCACTTGTGTAAGTGCACAATTAGCTGACATGCAAAAACACATTCAGTTATGCATCATGTAGTGGATGCACCTGTGTTATGGCTCTGCAAGTAGTGCTGAATGAAGTGAGCACTAACTACCCACAAAAAAAAAACGTTGCTTAGAACAGCAGTCTGTGTTGTCGCAGAGTGGAGCATGCATAGGAAGAGCATTCAAACTATCCAAATCACATTCTCAACACATGTTGTTACATCTACATGTCTCCCCTGGTGAGGTATAGCAATCTGATGCACAAAATCAGAAATCATAATGTGTGTGGATTGTGAACAAACACGCACATGGGTAAATTGACGTGTCATACCACAACATGCATACATGCAGAGTCTAAGTTGACTCATGCACAAGGACATCAATGCACATGTATGTTGTCTTCAAATGTCAGAGTAAGTCAAATGCACCAGGTAGCAGTGCCTCTGTCACCTAGTCACTGACCCACCTTTGCGGGAAGGGGGATGTAAAGAGCCCACAATGAGTCCAACGTTTAGAAGATAAGGATTTTCTCTCTCAGTTACCCTCAGAACAATGACTACCAATGAAGTACCCAGATGATGTTCCAACATAGTATTCATAAAATATTCAAGGGGGATGCCTAATCAGGCACATGTGCCAATGGTGCACCCACCACAAAATATGCACAGGAGAAGTTCTGTTTGTGCAACAGGCCTGTAAACAAACTATCATGTTCTTTTACATTGACCCATACATCCTGACAGTCACAACATGGAGGCAATACACAGGACCCGGACAATGACAACATAGTGATGTGTAGTCTGTCAAGTACAGGCAAGTTAATTTCACAGATGCTAGTAAATTGTTGGAAACACAACGTGACAAACCAGAAAGTACAAAGGTGCACAATGCACACACACCTAAAAAGGCACTCTGCAAACACAGCAGGCGCATATACTAATGGTCACATATTTCTTTAATCTGTTTCAGGTGATCAAGAATATGCACTCATGCCATGGCTCATGATGCCCTTCAGAGAGACACCCACACACAGGCCCAGACAGACTACAGCGTTGCACTGGGACGCACAAGGGCCCATAGTTCAACAGAGTCCTCAAATCCAGGTTCCTGTGCATAAATGTATCAGGGGCAGGCGCCTGTACAGTCCTGAACTTGTTTGCAAGATCATAATGGCCTGTTGCATTCTGCACAATATTTGTGTACGCACAAACACACCATTGGATGAAGACCAGGAGGAGCAGGACAACCCATCTTAAGGGCATGATGAAGAAGCAGATGCTAAACACACCACAGTTTCTGCTGCTGGAATAGCAAGAAGATATCAAATAATTTGTAAATTCTGTTTACATAATCACAGGAAACAAATATCACATCACATATATATTTCATCAAACAAATTAATATTGTCACGTTGTCAAAGAAAATATCACTACACAAAAGTCCTGTATGCTTGTTTTGTTACTTCACAAGTTCATATATCTGTCAAGTTAAAGGTAATTAAAAAAAGGGCCACACCCCTATCACACATAGCAGTGGACAAAACATCAATCATTCATATAAATACAACATACAACAAAGTGCCCACTAACGTGCTGATGATAGGATGCAACACATATTTGCCTCTTGGATGGCAACATGTGCAGGCAGATCACATGTCCCACATCGCCCATGTAAAACTGTTAGGTACAAGCAGCCTTTTCCTGGATATACAACCATAACTACAGCAGCCGTCAATATTCAACACTCGCTCTGTCTCACTGACTCACAGAGCATAATCCTTGGTGAGCACAGATAATAAAATACAGGGGACAGCATGGAATGCAACCTATGCAAATTAAAATACTGATGCAGGAGACGCAAGTGGACACTCTAATGCTTCTTATCACATGTCCACTCATCCTCAACAGTGACGGGCTCACAATATACTCTTTCTTAAATACCTGTAATATCGGTGAAATCATGGTGTGTGTCCTGAAATGCACACTAAAGTCTGTACATTACCAGGAGCAGCCTTCAATTATGGGCACAACAAGTTGCAATCTGCATACTTCGCATGTCACTGATGTTAAAACATGACAAGACTTGCCATCAGGTAATATTAATTGTTCATGCTAGAAGTTCAAGTAAAAAGAAGCACCATTTCACGCTTATGCAGGCATTGTCATCCCTGTCACTGCTGTAACTCGACAGTATCTGTGCCTAGACACCAGTGTCTCATACAAAGGCACAGCATGATCCTCAGCCCATGTGGACTGCTTGTGCTAACAGGCATTGTTACTTTTGCTTTTGCAAGGACTGTGACAATGATATGTTCACATGTGAAGCTGGGTCTTCAACATGCTTGTACATGGCTCAGTGTGTCATGTAGAGCTATGCCTACATCTAAGGTTTCAACTCCATTATGCTATCTGTTACACACATATAGTATGCATTATCTGAGCTTTGTCATAGGGTACTAATACCATGTGTAGGCACAACACCAAAACTAACTTACAATGGTATCTGTCCATTCAAAACCTATTTTAACATACCAGATTGCTGACAAGCAGGACTTTTCTAGTGATGTTACTTGCACAAGAACATACTCACATCATGTAACGTCTTGCCTAGCAGTTTAGATAATGTTAATGTGCAGCCTTAGCTATGCATTGCATGCTGCTTTACAAATATCATAGACAAGTAATGTCTGCCTGTTGGACAAGTACATTTGTGTAGCAAGACCATCACATTGGCACAAACATCACAACAATGTGTGATGTTAGAGGCTCACATGTAGTGACACATACCACCAAAGCCAACTCTAATGTGTGACACTCTGGCATGGGGTACAAAAGGGGGTGGTGATGGACGGAGCATCTGAATCAATCAAACACTCACACCCAGTCAAAAGACCTGGGTTTAATCCATCACCGTTCTTTAGCCCACTCTGCCACCCCATTTCAGACATGGCTATATGCAAATCAGTCTGGCCCTGTGCCTCATGGGAACAGTCCAGCCCGAACTGCCAAGCCATGTCTTCCCTGGACCGGAAACAAGCTTCCGAGGACCGGTTTCTGGCATTCCAGCCGTCTTCAGCCCGGCTTGCTTGAATCCAGTGGCAAAGTGAGCAAGGGACTCACGTCTGAGCATACCCTGCCACACTTATGGCGGCCAAAAGCGGTACAAAAGGGGGTGGTGATGGACGGAGCATCTGAATCAATCAAACACTCACACCCAGTCAAAAGATCTGGGTTTAATCCATCACCGTTCTTTAGCCCACTCTGCCACCCCAGTTCAGACATGGCTATATGCAAATCAGTCTGACCCTGTGCCTCATGGGAACAGTCCAGCCCGAACTGCCAAGCCATGTCTTCCCTGGACTGGAAACAAGCTTCCGAGGACCGGTTTCTGGCATTCCAGCCGTCTTCAGCCCGGCTTGCTTGAATCCAGTGGCAAAGTGAGCAAGGGACTCACGTCTGAGCATACCCTGCCACACTTATGGCGGCCAGCAAGCCGGGCTGAAGACGGCTGGAACACACACATGAAATCTTCCCGCTCAGGCCTAGGCATGTGAAATTTAGTCGCAAAACAAGAAAACGGGCCACAAACTGACAGAAAATGATGTCAGTTTGCATCCTGGCCCATAGAGGAGTACAGTACACTTTCACTTTCTCTTTCAGCCACAGTGACTGTCTTTAGGGAGCTGTGGAAGTTTTAGAAGGTGTCTGCTGGTCTTAGTGTTTTTGAGAGAGTCCTATGTGTGGTGTACTGTCCATACTGTCCTTGCTATGTCCTGTATCTCTGTCCCTTCGTGTTTATTGCGACTGTTTGATTATTTTGTTGGGTGTACATCTCTGGGGTATTCTTGTATAGTTGACTAGTTAATAGGGGTCGAGGGTGTTTATATGTTTGGTTTACCTGGCGGAAAGACTATATTTGGGGATGTTGGGTCAGGGTAGGGAGGGCAGGATGTCAGAGGGTCCTTTGTCTGGCTTGATAAAGTTTACCTGCCCAGGGTGGTAGAGGCTGGGGGTCGCATCCTACAGGGGTACGATGTAAAAGTCTGGAAAGTGATATGGGAGCACATCCAGGTGAAAATGCTCAACATTTTTGGTGAGGACAGGACTGTCCAGCAGTGGAAGCAATGGTGGCAGGACTGTGTTGGCCGTGACTGTGACCTAATGGATCACCTTGGACTCATTGTCCGAATGCAAGGTGGTAAGTACATGACCAATATTGTATCATATCAGAGGATGAATGAACAGGACACCAACTATGTTGAGCAGAAGATGTACGCACACATTATGGAAATTACCATTTGCCAAAATAGCTTGCCTGTTATGACATACTATGCCACCCCTACATCCCTTTCCATTGTTATACTTCACATAATCAACTGGCTGAGAGTCTCTATGAGATACATATTGTGGGTCACAGCATGTCAAAGCTCATGACATACCTGTGCGTAGTGGAAAAACTGATTTGTCTCTCAAACATAATGTCTTTTTAGGTGTGAGAGCAGATTTTACATTCATGAAGTCGTGGGACAGTTTGTAGTATGTTATGTCACTCAGACCGTGGCATGGATGTTCATTAGGCCACCAGTGTGAAATTGATATGTGTTGTGGGTAAGACAGACTCAGCAGATTGCAAAATTTATGTAACGTGGCAACATACCTGACTATTCCAATGACTAAAATTGTATCATGAAACCATCAATGATGTATGTGAGTTTAGCAAAATGTGATGTCCATTACATTAAATGCACTTTCCACATTTTCTCAACAGCAGGAAGACCCTTGATCACATGAGGAGATGTGGATGCTTTCAGAGACCCACACGCCACAGGTGAGTGCGTCGACCCTAGCTTTGGATTGTATGTTTTGACATATGCAAGCTAATCCACAGGCCCTGTATGTTGTAGTACACAGTGTGGATGTGAAACTCACCTCAGGTGTGATGACGCTGCATCAAGTCAAGGGTAATGCACATCAGCATCATGTGATTCTGGAGGACAGAATTACAATTTGTGACTTGATGTTGCAATGCCTCATATGATTCACAACACCCTATCTATGTGCAATCACAGAGTCGATGATGTGGGTGAAGTCATAGCCAATCACACAGCATCACGAACATCTATGAGCCCTGATTTGATTGTGCAAGGGTTCAAGATCTGCAGAAGCCAATTTAATTCTGATAAGTTTGTTCCACTGAACATGTCACATCAGTTGTCGATTATTATTATGCAGTGATGTGGCATTCAAACATGAACTATTGACAAAAACCCACATACAATCTTATTGTAAACTAATTAGAATGTATTACCATCGCCATAAGATATTTGCCCCCATGACATCAACAGTGTCACCACAAAACAGTGGGGCATATGTACAAGCCTCTACGGCCATCACACTGTCACTTTTATCAAATTTTTTGGTGGCAATGGGGGCTGCACCTTATTTACAATCAACACTGCCTTGTAAATAAGGCCCCCTTTCACTCTGTGGTTAGAGTGAAAGAGGTGGGCCGTGGGTGTTCGGTGGGCATTCCAATGCAACACCCATTATTGTTGACACTGTCCCTATGTACAAGGCTGGCGTACTTAGGAGGCTGCACCAAAATTAAGACTTGGTAAAACCTGGTCTTAAGTTGGCTAAATGAGGAGAAATGCATTATTCCTCCTCGCTTTTGCTTTTTCCATGTGTGCTTCCTTGTTCACATGGAAAAAGAAAAATTTCATGGATTTTGCAAGGACAGGAATATCCCCCTTCCTGTACATGAACAATCCTACCCTGCACGCAGACACCCTTACAATATGGTGCAGCCTTGCATTTCAGAAGTGGCAGAGGGAGGTGTACAGCCATGATGGCTAATGCCTCTCTCTACAACTTCCTTGTACATATCCCCAGTGTTTTAACTAAGCTGTGTCTGTGTGTACTCACGAAACATTCAATTTAATGAATTTGTACTTGTAAAGCGCACTGCTGCCCCAGCAAAGGGGTGTCCTGGCGCTGTACTCACACCGCTGTGGAACCCTTCCTGGCTTTTCCCTGTGAAATGGCCACTCCTGGGCACCCCCAAGGTGAAGCCAGGCATCCCAGCGCTGTTGGGGCCTTTGTGGAGATTATGCAAGCTATTGCCCAGAGTTGCAGAGTGGGACTCATGATTAGATAGGCACTGAGGCGAGAATTATCAGGTCTGAGGAAATTGAGCCCAAGACCCTCCGAGGCGGGAATTGAACCTTGGTCCTGGGCCAGACCTCTGCATCAGGGTCTGCCGCTCTAACCATTGAGCCACACTTCTCAACACATAAAGGAGCATACAGCAGCAGACCAAGGTCCATCCAATTTAATATGTTATTTAGTTATAATGGTCAGACACATATGTGATGTATTGGGCATGATCTGATCCAAAACTCACATGATATCATGTGTACAGGCCAGCTTGCGGACATGTTGCGCATGCACACTGCTACAACATGTTTAACAATTTCCCTTTGCATGGAATTGTTATACTGATGAATAAGGTAGAAAGTGACCAACTGAATTAAGAACCCATCAATTCAAACTTTGTACATCACTCCAGCTATTGTCGGTTGTCGATACATCCCGGACTGTTCACACTTATGAAGATAAAATTGAGTAATGATGTAGATGTGTATGGCACCTTGAGTACGTGTCACAGAGGGAATGACATGATGAAACATCAACAATTTTCTCAGGAACACTCTTACAATGTGACATGGATTGTTGGTACACACATTTCTCACATCAAATACTTGTTTATTTGATGAGTAATCCTGTGAATCATTTCCATGCTGATGCAAATAAGCAAGACTCTGTAGCCCTAGAAAATGTTGTCGTCACAACATAGTCTTGGACAGACTATTGACGACTCAGTGCCGAATCATGCTTGAGAAAATCAGCTTAGGACAATCACTCATGCATCAGACATCCTTTCATAATGCATTTAGTTGATGAGTGTTTGACATTGTTACACTGCTAAGCCCACTTATCATCACACAGAAACATTTACTCAGGGGCATCTTCCAAATCGAGGATCAGGTGCATGATGTTGATCCTTGGGTAACATTGACTAACACGCTCAAAAAAGACAACATAGCACTTTTGGGCGAGGGTGCTTTCCTTGACACTACCATAAATGTGTTCACACTGCCACTGTTTTAAAAGCAGTGCATACAAATGTGTGGTTCACATGCGGCACCTTTGCTGTCCCATTGGGTCATGGCACAGAAATGTGCAGAGCTGGTAAATAATTGTACACAAAGCTTCATTCAACATATGCCCTCTTTCCTTGCATGCATGTCAAAATTTAGGCATTTTTCCACAAATTGGCAAGTACATGTCTACAGGATCTTATATGGTGGTGTATCTGTGGTGGCACCTCCAAGGGCTCACTAATACGATGACTTTTTATTTCCTCAAATCTACTACATGACTAACACTGGTGTGAATAGTCATCTAAGTTGATTTCAGACTGTGCAGCCTACTATTGTTGTGTAGTTAGAATGGCAGGGCCTGTGTGGGCCTGTTATACTTCATACTTTCTGTACTCCCCCAGTTGGCCTCGATTGTTGTTCTTTTGCCCGGCAAAATTGCAAACAGAAATCTGACAACTGTAGTCACTGGACTCTGTGCCTTCCTTGTTCAAGCACACAAATAACCATGTTGTCATGAACATCTTATTCAGATTCCTGCTATGATGTGTTCAGGATTTATCAGGTTGTTTATCTAGTTGCATGTTGTTTTTGACGATGTTCACATAAACTATAGCTCATTGTTCATGGGTGTGGCAGAATTGCATTATGCCATTATGTTCCCGGAGTCAGGAAATATGACATGCATCATTTTATTTTCCAGCTAACAAGTCCCCGGAGGAGCAGTGTCTGCTCCTCCAGCAGAAGGCACGTTACCAGCACATCAGGCGTGTGGCTAAAGGGTACAATGGCTGTTCAGTTTCCCACCCTGTCCAGTCCCATGTTTCCTCTCTCCTATTTACCATCATTTAATATATGTATTAGTTAGTTAGTGTTAAGTGTAGATTAAGTGTAGGGATAACATAGTGTTAGGTGAAGTTAGGTTTTTAAGTTTTTCTATTTTTAGTGCTTTTGGTTAAGTTTCCTTTTCCTTTGGGAGGGGGGATGATGTGTTTTTGGACTTCCTAATAAAAGAATATAACAAAAATATTTATAACAAGTAGATTTTTTAGTAAATGCACGCCTCCAAACATTGCGCCCACGAAATCGGCGACAGCCACAGCAACAAAAAGGGCCAGAATCAACAGACGACGCAAAGAACGCCAGAAAAAACACAAATGCAAACAGCAACAAAAACAAAAAAAAGAATCAATACTGGTGCAAGAAGAAATAAAGGACAATACAATTGTAAATTTGTCATCTATAACGTTAACTTCAGCGGAAAATCAATTACTAAGTCTGGGATTATCTTATTGCCCCCTTACAGACTTCAATTACACCTCCACCAGGATTGATGTATTTTACTACATACGCAAACTCAAACGACGTAAATTTTTCAACATAAAAGAAGGACTGAATAACAGCATTTAGATCAACACGGAACCCTCTGGTTCCACACTTGAGGCCCGGGATGCAAGAACATTACTAACCCGGCAACACATGGGCAAGGCCAATAACAATATGGATTCTATCTTGTCCACGCAACAAGAATTAGCGGAAGTCGAAATTGAGCAAACAGGTGCGGGCATGAGCCCATTCAAACCCATTTCTTGCTTCACACCAATCATGCCTAGAGATGCCATAGACTCTTTTCATGAGGTGGTAACATCAGATCCTAAGAAACTATACCACCAGGTGAAACATCGCAAAAGAATTAAAACCAGCAAAGAAATGCAATATTGCGCCCTGGTATCGAAACTCAAAAATGATCATAAGAACATTGTGTGCAGCTCTGATAAGGGGGGTAACATTGTGGTTTAGCCACAAGAACAATATACTGCTGAGGCCAATAGGCAACTAACAGATAACACATGTTACCAATCTACCAACATGAAACAGTATGATCATGCCAGAGATACTTTAAAAAAGATGCTCCACAAATACAGAAGAGAAGGCCTAATATCAATGCAGGAATTCAAGTTTTTGAATATTGACCAACCTATCATGCCTAGATTTTACCTAATACCAAAAATACATAAGGGAACTTTTCCTACACCGGGCAGACCGATAATCTCTGCCATTGGTAGCATGGCAGAACATTTGGCGCAATATATTGACTATTTCCTGCAAGACCTGGTGACCAAGTTACCTACCTTTATCAAAGACACTGGTGATTTAAAAAAAAAATCAAAGACTTTCCATGGACAGAGAATTAGTTGCTTATAACTTTGGACATAGAAGCTCTATATACGAGCATAGAACATCCAACAGGTCTAAAGGCCCTAGAATACTTTTTGGGCACCAGACCCCTCCATTGTTATAACCATAACAAGATGCTGTTAGAATTTGTTACATGGTGTCTCCATCATAATTATTTTGTCTTTGGTAAAGATGTATATCTACAGAAAAGGGGTGTTGCCATGGGGGCCTGCTTTACCCCCAGCTATGCCTGCTTGCACGTTGGCTGGTGGGAGAGGTGGGTCCTCATGGGGAACACCATCAGACATTTTCGGAACATGTGGTATTATGGGTTTGTTACATCGACGACGTGTTTATAATCTGGAGGGGTGATGAGGAGAGTGCAAAAACCTTTATTTCAAGTCTTAACACTAACTCAGAACATTTGAGATTCACATCTAATATCAGTAAAAATACGATAGATTTCTTAGATGTTAAGGTGTTTGTAAAGGATAATACAATATCCACCACCCTACACAGAAAAAACACGGCAGGGAACTCGACCCTCCATGCGAGCAGTGCCCATCCACGCCATGTTATAGACAACATACTTTGTCTTAAACGAATCTGCAGTAGTGAAGAAGAATTACTCACATGCACCTCTGATGCACTTGTAAGATTTAAGGCCAGAGGGTACAGTGAGAAAATTCTCAAAAAAACAGTTAACAAAACAAAGCAAAGAACTAGAAAGTCGCTTCTCCTGCCCAAATCTCCCACTTGTGACATGATGGATGATCCAGAAATTAGCAACATCAGGTTCATCACATCATTCAGCTGTCAGGAAAGAAAAATAAGGGCCATTTTAACAAAGAGCTGGCCCATATTAATGACAGATGGAGTTCTGGCATGTCAACTTCCGAGTAATCCCAACATCACATTTCGCAGAGGCCCCTCCATGAGGACACATGTATTTAACTCATTTCCTGAATTGGTCAAGAATACATCTTGGTTCAAACCCCGGCTGGGGTTTTTTAAATGTACCAGTTGCAGGGCGTGCAAGTTTGGCGTAAATACCACCCAATACAATACCCCTTTTAGTCCTGTCCCATTGTCCATTAAAGGAAACTACAACTGCAAGACAGAATACATGGTTTATGTTCTGGTCTGCACCTGTGGCCCGAGGTATGTTGGCAGCACCAGGCTACAGGTGCATGCCAGAATATTGCAGCATCTGCGCGTTATTGTTAACAATGACAGCTCCTACCCTGTTGTGAGACACTTTAGGGTTGTACACAATAACAACTTACAGTGTCTCCGCTATTTTTTGCTCACTTCTGTACCCAAACCCCGCAGAGGGGGAGACAGGGATAAAATGCTACGACAACTGGAATCAAAAATTATCCTAGAATTAGATAGCAAGGTTCCTAATGGACTCAATATGACAGAGGACCTTCATCATTTTCTGGAGGGCTCTACAGAGAATAGGGGAAAAGGGGTTGACCAGCAATGAAATTTTGAGCAGATATTTTGGTATGGGAATATTCCAGCTTGGACCGCCTCCACCTCCATGAGTACTATTCTGTAATTCAAAAAATTTGAAATGTTTTCATTTGATCCCATTTTTTAAAGGATTTTTCAAACACTTGTTTATGACATAAGGGAATACAGCTTTGGTTTATCAAATCCAGCTGTATTGGGATCATTCACTACACCATGGAAGTTATCTCTGGTTCCCGCCCTTCTTTTCCACTACATTTAGCCACATTCTCTATGGCTTAGTCCATAGGTTTAAATCAAAGTGGGGTTGCCATCTATATTTGATGTCCCCAAAGGAAATTAAGTCAGTTTTTTAACATCCTAGCTTAAGTTATATCAGTACTTGAATCATTAGCATATGTTGCACTATTCAATATGTTTACATTGCAATAATTTGCACATTCCACAAGGAAAAAAAAGTTTTTAGGAAATATGTCATTTCCGGTATGATTTTAAACATATGTAATATTACTTTTAACATGTGTTATATCTTTTGCACAATTTCCATTGTTTACTATTGCGATATTTTGCACATTTAAATCATGCTGCTAAATACCTTTTACAGTATCAGTACTGGATTTATCTAGCTTGTTACAACACAAAGTTTTTTTTTTGCATTCATGCAGGTATATATTTCCATTTATGAATCTAATCAGAAATATGCTTTTTAAATTAGTAATGTGGCAATGCAATATATCAACTTGAAATATAGGGGATTTAACCATGTTCCATTCATGGAGTTATGTTCACCTTATAGTATGTTGTTTATGTTTATACGTCACATGGTGTGCACTGCAGCATATAAGAATAAGGCATTTCAAATTGCATTTCACTGTGATCAAGGGCATCCGCCCAAAACGCGTCAGTCCGCTGCACTTTTGAACTTGGTGCAATAAAGTCATCTTGCCTTACTTTTGGGATTCGTGTGGTCTCTGTTCACCACAAGTTGGAGGTTCGAGATTGTTTATTTGAACATATATATATATATATATATATATATATATATATATATATATATATTACCTACTGGCGGTCGCCAGTAGGTATATATAGTTAGGATTTTTTCTCTATGGGATTTTTGAAAATTCTATGTCTAATAACTTTGGCGTTTGTGGACGGAATTGGCTGAAATTTTCAGGAAAATGGAACATTTTGTTTCTGAGCAGCCCCTGACAATTTGGGGGGGTTTCATCAAGGGGGGGGCGAGAAAAAAGGGGGGTCCCAAAACGCGTTTTTCCCATGTTAATTTCCATAGGGCGGTTGGCCTCACTTTTAGCTCGAACGGCTGAATGGATTTGCACGAAACTTGGCAAAATTGTAGGGACTGTTAGCCCGATGTGCCTTTGCTAGGTCTCAATATATGTGCTCCAGTGGATTTTGAGTAATTTAGGTTCAAAAAAAGATATATATCTGGGCGGAGCCTAACCACACATCTGATCTGATTGGCTGTCAGCACTTCATCCAAGAAGTGTTGGCAGCCATCTTGGGACCATTATACATGATAGCACCTCATTAAAAAGCATTGTAGTTAATAGAGGGTTTTAGGACTTTAGTTACATTATAAATCATTTGTTGATGGTACCATACTCGTTTTAGGAATTGTGGTGGGTTCTAAGGTGATTTTACCATGTGAAAAAACCTTCTGCTGTGATATCATGAATATTGTTTGAAAGAAAACTAATATCTCATGATTTTCCAACAGTGGTTTGGAAGGGGATCTATAAGCTAAACTGAAAGCATATTTTCTGTAAATTCACATTATCTTTCTCAGTCATGTGAAAATGAAGTCTGACATTCTCAGTAAAACATGTACATCCAACAAGGACAGAGACTGTCAGTTGATTCCTTTGTGTTCTACTGCAGCCTCCTAGAGTGTTCTAAAGAACAACTAGAGCGCTAACAGTCCTACTTATTACAAAGGTATGGCACACCTGAAGCCATCTTGATTGGAATAAAGTGGTAACTCTTAAAACATTTAATTTAAAAAGAAACAACATGAGGGGGTATATTTTGCCATAGAAAGTATGATTAGTGCTGCAGAATGAAAAATTAGGGCACATCTTGAGTGACTTCTCAAATCCTTTTCTATTTCATTAAAACATTCTGACATGCAGTCTCCCAAAATGGCCACCAGAGACAAAAGAGCCCAAATGTAGCCCAAATATCACCCAGATGTAGCCCAAGTATAGCCCAATGACAGAATGTCCCAGAGTGTTCTAAAGAACAACTAGAGCGCTAACAGTCCTACTTATTACAAAGGTATGGCACACCTGAAGCCATCTTGATTGGAATAAAGTGGTAACTCTTAAAACATTTAATTTAAAAAGAAACAACATGAGGGGGTATATTTTGCCATAGAAAGTATGATTAGTGCTGCAGAATGAAAAATTAGGGCACATTTTGAGTGACTTCTCAAATCCTTTTCTATTTCATTAAAACATTCTGACATGCAGTCTCCCAAAATGGCCACCAGAGACAAAAGAGCCCAAATGTAGCCCAAATATCACCCAGATGTAGCCCAAGTATAGCCCAATGACAGAATGTCCCAGAGTGTTCTAAAGAACAACTAGAGCGCTAACAGTCCTACTTATTACAAAGGTATGGCACACCTGAAGCCATCTTGATTGGAATAAAGTGGTAACTCTTAAAACATTTAATTTAAAAAGAAACAAAATGAGGGGGTATATTTTGCCATAGAAAGTATGATTAGTGCTGCAGAATGAAAAATTAGGGCACATTTTGAGTGACTTCTCAAATCCTTTTCTATTTCATTAAAACATTCTGACATGCAGTCTCCCAAAATGGCCACCAGAGACAAAAGAGCCCAAATGTAGCCCAAATATCACCCAGATGTAGCCCAAGTATAGCCCAATGACAGAATGTCCCAGAGTGTTCTAAAGAACAACTAGAGCGCTAACAGTCCTACTTATTACAAAGGTATAGCAAACCTGGAGCCATCGTGATGGGAATAAAGTGGTAACTCTTAAAACATTTAATTTAAAAAGGAACAAAATGAGGGGGTATATTATGCAATAGAAGGTATTATTAGTGCTGCAGAAAGAAAAATTAGGGCACATTTTGAGTGACTTTTCAAATCCTCTTCTATTTCATTAAAAAATTCTGACATGCAGTCTCCCAAAATGGCCACCAGAGACAAAAGAGCCCAAATGTAGCCCAAATATCACCCAGATGTAGCCCAAGTATAGCCCAATGACAGAATGTCCCAGAGTGTTCTAAAGAACAACTAGAGCGCTAACAGTCCTACTTATTACAAAGGTATGGCACACCTGAAGCCATCTTGATTGGAATAAAGTGGTAACTCTTAAAACATTTAATTTAAAAAGGAACAAAATGAGGGGGTATATTTTGCCATATGAATTATGATTAGTGCTGCAGAAAGAAAAATTAGGGCACATTTTGAGTGACTTCTCAAACCCTCTTCAATTTCATTAAAAAATTCTGACATACAGTCTCCCAAGATGGCCACCAGAGACAAAAGAGCCTAAATGTAGCCCAAATATCACCCAGATGTACCCCAAGTATAGCCCAATGACAGAATGTCCCAGAGTGTTCTAAAGAACAACTAGAGCGCTAACAGTCTTACTTATGACAAAAGTATGGCACACCAGAAGCCATCTTGATTGGAATGAAGTGGTAAGTCTGAAAACACTCAATTTAAAAAGGAACAACATGAGGGGGTTAATTTTGCCATAGAAAGTATGATTAGTGCTTCAGAAAGAAAAATGAGGGATCATTTTGAGTGACTTCTCAAATCCTCTTCTATTTCATTAAAAAAATTCTGACATGCAGACTGAAACATGCACTTTGAATACCAGCAGCAGACGTCCCTGGTGAGCAGTAGCTTTACTACAGTGATCTAATGTGCAACTAGAGTGCTAACATTCAGAATTTATGGCAAATGTGTGACACATCTGAATGCCTTCTTGATGGAACCAAAGTAAACAAGCATTGAAAATGCAATAGATCTCGCCCTCGTTTAAGTTAAAGCCATTCTGTTTGTAATGAGGTGGCTTTTTAGCTTTGCTTTTATTAGTGTTTTTTCAACTTTCATGTAAATAACATGCATCTGTATGCATATAAGTATATGTATGCATGCATTTATGTTTGTATTTATATAGATATACAGATGATATATGTTTATATATGTATGTATATATATATATTCACTGAAAAAACCATAGGCTATAGACCATATATAGTTAGGAATTAGCATTTACAAAACCTTGAAAATTCACTGAAAAAACCATAGGTTATAGACCATATATAGTTAGGAATTAGCATTTACAAAACCTTGAAAATTCACTGAAAAAACCATAGGTTATAGACCATATATAGTTAGGAATTCGCATTTACAATACCTTATTTTACTCACACAAAACCATTGAAATTCCATATATAGTTAGTTGCACTAACTATATATCGCGCACCCGCAATCCACTGCTGATGATGTCACATATTACATCATTCATGACATGGTCAGTGACATCACTGATGACATCACTGATGACATCTCAAATGACATCACTGATGACATCACTGATGACAACATCCAGTGACTGTATGTTTCTGTAAAGTTAAAATATGTCTTACATCTTGAAGAATGAGTGGATGTATAAGTGTCTGGATGAAGGATTTAGTAGGTACATGACTGACTGTATGAGTGAGTGATTAAATGTGTCTCACTGAGTGCATGGGTTAGTGACTAAACTGTCTTAATTTGTGCATCATTATGTCTGTTGTTCTGTAAACTGTTGCATGTGTTGATAAGTAGCTATATGAGTAACTATATGGGTTATTGATTGGTTGCCCAAGTATTTGTATGGGAGACTGAGTGTGTGTGTGGGTGGCTGGGAGGTGTATGACTCTGTGCATAGATGTGTGAGCAGTTGATTCACTAGATGTATGGTTTCAAAAGTGCATGTGGAAACAGCTGTATGGGCGGTTGACTGTGTGCATGCGTGTATTGGTGAGTGAATGGATATCTCAGTGCTACATGTCAAAGTAAGTACATATGTAAAACACAGTACATGTGAGAGTTGACATATATAAATAACTGTGCATAAGAGCCAGTGAATGTGTGAGTGGCTGTATGGATCATTGTGAACTTGTATCAGGGATTGCATAAGAGAGTAAATATGTGTTAGTATATGTTTGAATAAGTAAAGTTTGTATAACTGTATAGTTGAGAAAATGGAGGTGTGATTGATTCTTTGCATGACTGACTAGGTGTGTGAGTAACTCCATGGATGAGTGACAGTCTGTGAGTGTCTGTTTACACTGATTGTATCTAAGGTTATATTAGAGTCTGAAGAGGTTCATCGTATTATCACATGAATGATATCATCAGTGATGTGATCAGTAATGTCAAATGAGATGTCATCAGTGATGTCATCAGTGATGTCATTTGAGATGTCATCAGTGATGTCATTTGAGATGTCATCAGTGATGTCATCAGTGATGTCACTGAACATGTCATGAATGATGTAATATGTGACATCATCAGCAGTGGATTGCGGGTGCGCGATATATAGTTAGTGCAACTAACTATATATGGAATTTCAATGGTTTTGTGTGAGTAAAATAAGGTTTTGTAAATGCGAATTCCTAACTATATATGGTCTATAACCTATTTTTTTTCAGTGAATTTTCAAGGTTTTGTAAATGCTAATTCCTAACTATATATGGTCTATAACCTATGGTTTTTTCAGTGAATATATATATATATATATTCACTGAAAAAACACAGGTTTCAGGGACGTTATAGTTAGTTGGACATTTCACTTGTCCAAAACCAGAGAAATTTGGCTGTTATAGTTATTTGAGCTAACTATAACTCCTGCCCCTGCAATGCACAACTGATGATGTCACATATTACATCACTCATGACATGGTCAGTGACATCACTGATGACATCACTGATGACATCTCAAATGACATCACTGATGACATCTTCCACATGATAATCTGAAGCACCTCCTCTCACCCTACATAACCTTGATACACCCACTCTAAAATACAGACTACCATTTTCAAAACCATATACACAACAATACCAGTTACTATATACCCACTCACTGATTCCTAGATCTACACTAACTATAACGTCCCTGAAACCTCTATTTTTTTCAGTGAGTTTCTAAGGTTTTGTAAATGCGAATTTCCTACTATAACGTCTCTGAAACCTATGGTTTCTTCTGTGAATTTCAAAGGTTTTTTAAATGCTCATTTCTAACTATAACGTCCCTGAAACCTATGTTTTTTTCAGTGAATTTCAAAGGTTTTTTAAATGCTAATTTCAAACTATAACTTCCCTGAAACCTATGGTTTTTTCAGTGAATTTTTAAAGTTTTTCAAATGCTAATTTCTAACTATGCCTGCATAGGTAGAACATGTGTAGACAGAGGAAGAAAGGCGCAGAAAGAAGCAAGAGACATGCAGAAAGAGGCAACAGAAGTACGGAAAGAGGAAGAAAGATTCAGATAGAAGCAAGAGAAGTGCAGAAAGAACTACCAGAGGTGCAGAAAGAGGCCTTGCTGCAAAATCATCCTGTGCCCTGGGTACCAGCCAACTTTATGCTGTCTGGTACTAGTGGTAACTGACTCTGACTGACCCTGGGCTCTGCCTAATCAGGCCCGGAGCCAGTGCCATGCTGAAATACACTTAGAATATGGTGAAAAAACACCTACATAAACTAGGGTACACTATGGGTGGGGGTAACCCTGTGATTGGCATGACCTCCCATGTAAGTCCCTAGTTCTTAACAGGACAGGGGGATTAAAACCACCTCTAAGTCCCTAGCACATAACAGGGCATGGCAGTTTAGAGGCCAACAGCCCTTTTCTGCACTTGAATGTGTGCCCTGCTGAGCCTGAGATCAGTTTAAAGGTAGCCCTGTGTGTGCAGAAAGAGGCAAGAGAGGTACAGAAAGAAGCAACAGAAGTACAGAAAGAAGTACTTGGGGTACAGAAAGAAGCAAGAGCAGTGCAGAAAGAACCGACAGAGGTGCAGAAACCGGCAAGAGAAGTGCAGAAACAAGCAAAAGAGGTACAGAAAGAGGCAAGAGGGATGCAGAAAGAGGCAAAGGCTGTGCAGAAAGAACCTAGAGACGTTCAGGAAAAGGGAAGGAGGGTGCAGGAAGAGGCACGTGGTTGCAGAAAGAAGCAAGAGGGTTGTATAAAGAAGCAAGAGAAGTGCAATAAGAAGCAACAGAGGTACAGAGAGTGGCAAGAGGAGTACAAAGAAGCAATAGAAGTGCAGAAAGAAGCAATAGAGGTGCAAAAAAAGGCAAGAAAAGTGCAGAAACATGCAAAGGAGGTACACCAAGAGGAAACAGGGTGCACAAAGAGGCAAGAGAGGTACAGAAAGAAGCAACAGAGGTACAGAGAGTGGCAAGAGGAGTACAAAGAAGCAATAGAAGTGCATAAAGAAGCAATAGAGGTGCAAAAAAAGGCAAGAAAAGTGCAGAAACATGCAAAGGAGGTACACCAAGAGGAAACAGGGTGCACAAAGAGGCAAGAGAGGTACAGAAAGAACAAACAGAGATACAGAAAGAGGCAAGAGGGGTGCAGAAATGTGCAAGAGAGTAGCATATAGCAGTAAGAGCAGTGCAGAAAGAACCAACAGAGGTACAGAAAGAGGCAAGAGGGGTACAGAAAGAGGCAAGAGGGCTGCAGACATTTGCAAGACAGGTACAGAAAGAATCAAGAGCAGTACAGAAACGACCAAGAGAGGTGCAGAAAGAGGCAAGAGGGGTACAGAAAGAAGGAAGAGAAGTGTAGAAAGAAGCAACAGAGGTGCAGAACGAGACAAGGGAACTGTGGAAAGAGGCAAGAGAGTTGCAGAAACCGGCAAGAGATGTGCAGTAAGAGGGAACAGGAGTGCGGACAGAAGCACAAGAGTTACAGAAAAAGGGAAGAGAGGTATAATAAGAGGGAAGAAGGGTACAGAGAGAGGTAAAAGGGGTGCAGAAAGAAGCAACAGAAGTGCAGACAGAAGCAAGAGAAATGCAGAAAGAGGCAAGAGAGTTACAGAAACAGGCAACAGTGCTGCTAAAGAAGCAAGAGCAGTGCAGAAAAAAACAACAGAGGTGCAGAAGGAGGCAAGAGGGGTGCAAAAGGAGGCAAGAGGGGTGCAGAAAGAGGCAAGAGGGGTGCAGAAATGTGCAAGCGAGGTACAGAAAGAAGCTAGAGCAGTGCAGAAAGAACCAAGAGAGGTGCAGGAAAAGGGAAGACAGGTACAGAAAGAGGCACGAGGGGTGCACAAAGAAGGAAGAGAAGTGCAGAAAGAAGATACAGAGGTGCTAAAAGAGGCACAAAGGGTGCAGAAAAGATCAAAAGAAGTGCAGAAAGAAGCAACAGAGGTACAGAAAGAGGCAAAAGGAATGCAGAAAGAGAAAAGAGGGGTGTAGAAAGAGGCACAAGGGGTGCAGAAAGAAGCAAGATAGGTGCAGAAAGAAACAAGACAGGTGCAGAAAGAAGCAACAGAGGTGCAGAAAGAGAGAAGAGGGATGGAGGAAGAGGCAAGAGAAGGGCAGAAAGAAGCAACAGACATGTAGAAAGGGGGAAGAGGGATGGAGAAAAAGGCAAGAGGGCTACAGAAAGAAGCAAGAGAGGTGCAGGAAGTAGGAACAGAGGTGCAGAAAGAGGGAAGAAGGGTGCAGAATGAGGCAAGGGAGATGCAGAAAGAGGGAAGAAGGGTGCAGCAAGAGGCAAGAGGGTATAGAAAGAAGCAATTGAGATGCAGAGAGAGACAACAGAGGTGCAGAAAAAGGCAAGAGAGGTACAGAAAAAGAAAGGTGCAGAAAGAAGCAACAGAAATGCAGAAAGAGGCAAGAGAGGAGCAGAAAGAAGCAAGAGTGGCTTGCACATCATTAGTACCAATTTAACACCCAAATTTAGCAATAAGTAAAAAGTGACCATTCTAGGTTTGCAAAGGGCCTTCCACCACGCTGTAACACTAGTCGCTGCATTTTTGGTAACGTTTGAGCTGTTTGACCTAGAAACAAGGCCTTTTTTGTTCAAATCTGCAGATTAGGCAACAGATGATGGATTATGTGACTAATGCAGTAAATGTATAATTGTATGAAAATTGGTGCAGCCAAACAGTCGCATAATTCCAGTGGCCCTTCCCATACCTCTGACTAGGTCCACAAGTGCTCCTCAGTGATTCCTTTTTTTTTTGTCTCACTGAGTTCATAGTTTAGCTTCCATGGAAAAGAAGAAGACTAAACCTGAGGTTACCGCTCCACAACACAGACTACCATGCCACATAATTACTCTCTATAATACATAATCCCACTCTACATTATTCCTATGCCACATACTTTCTATCCACATAATTTCACTGAGCAACATACTACATGATTCTACTACACACAACGTACATCCACTCCACTCAAAAAACTTTTACATTTACAATGCTAATAGCTCTAACTCTCGCAAATGTGAAACCTATTACATTGAAAATGCTTCTTGAACTAGTAGTCGCGTTTGCAGAGTGGTGCAGAAAAGGTGCTGGGCCTCCGACCAGCGCTCAGGAATTCTGCTGCGTGGGACTTACAGGAGGTCCCAGGAGGGATTCTTGGCCCCCAAAGTCATTCAGGAGTAAAGTGGACTTCATCCCCCATCCTATTGTCTGCCAGGAGGTGTGTTTGCAAAGTGGTAGAGAAAGGCAGGCTTGGCATCTGAAGAGCCCTTAGCAATACCACTGTGTGGGACTTACTGGAGGTAACAAGAGGGGTAGTTGACCCGAAGGACATCCTTGGGGGGCAACTACCCCTCCTATTACCTCCAGTAAGTCCCACACAGCAGGATTACTAAATTCTCATAGCAGGCCATGCCCCCTTTGCCCACCACTCTGCAAACGCGCTCCCTGGTGCGCTCTTGGATGGGGATTGAATTCCCCTTTGCTGCTGGGGTTTCTTAGGGGCCAACTAGCCTACCTCTTACCTCCAGTAAGCCCCACACAGTGGGATTGCTGGGAGGTGGACACAGGCCATGTCCCCGTTCTCCACCAATCTGCTAAAGCACCTCCTGGCATGCTCTTGGGTGGGAGATAAAGCCCCCTTGACTCCTGAGGGTCCCTCAGGGCCAACTAGCCCTCCTTTTACCTGCAGTAAGCCCCATATAGCTGGATTACTGAGAGTGCTCAAAGGCCATGCCCCCTTTTTACACCACTCTGCAAATGCAGCTCCTGGCACACTGCTGCTCAGGGGAGGGAGTTCACTTTAGTCATGAGGTACTCAGGACACAAGAGGACCTCATCGCCCCACCAGCAATGCGCCAAGAGGTCCGTTTGCAGAGTGGTGTAAAGAGGGGCTTGGTCTCGGACCACCTCTCAGCAATCTCACTGTGTGGGGCTTCCTGGAGGTACCTGGTGGGCTAGTTGGCCCCTAAGGACCCATAGGATTCAAGGGGACTTCATGCTCCAACCCAGAACGCACCTGGAGGCACGTTGGCAGAGTGATACAAGGAGGGGGCAGGGCCTCCGGCGAGATGCCGGCTTCTGTTTTCTTTTTGTTTTCTTAGAAGCGGCTGTGTGGCCCCCCTTCTCTTAACATTTTTTGGGCCCCAGGGACCGCATTCCCCAGGGCTGGAGCCATATTTCTTTTTAAATTAAAAAATGGGAAGGGGTCACGCTGCCTCCCTCCTCAGGCTGATTACAGCCAGAGACCTCATCCCCTGGGGCATGCCACTTACTTAAAAAAGATCCATTTAAAGTAGGGTAGCCATGCGGCCTCCATCCTGAGGCCATTTTATTTTTTAATGGGAGGGGGCGTGTGGCCACCCCCTCGGGCCATTTAGGGCCCTTGGAACCCCATTCCCAGGGCATGGCCACTCATTATTATGTTTTTTAAAATTCCATTTAAACGAGGGGGGCCACGCGGCCCTGCTCCTGAGGCAATTTTTGGCCCCGGGGAGCCCATACCCCAGGTCTTTGCCTCTTTTTCAAAATGTTATTTTTTATTGGGAGGGGACCCGGGGCATGACCTCTTTGTTGGGGACCGTGGGGGGAGTCCCAATTACTTTTGGCACGGGGAGATGCTAACATGCAGCTCCCCTTGTCCAAAAGCAATTCTGCTTTGTTTCATGGAAGCGAAGAAAAGCAGAGATTGCTATGACAGGGCTGGAGCCATCCAGCAGCCCTGTCAAATTGCAATGTACCGGGGGGTGGCACACCAGGACATTGCTGAGGACAGCCCTGGGGGGGTTGTGGTCCCCAGGGCCAAGGAGGGCTCCCGAGGGGGTCCAACAGATTTAAAGCCCTGGGGTGGTGGTGGTCCCCAGGGCCTGGGGTCTACTACGGACCTGCATATGTTATTTATTAAATGCCCCGGGAGGTGGCGGTCCCCGTGGCTGTGGGGGGAAAGAGCCTACCCTCACATTACTATTTTTTATAATAAAGCCCCAGGGAGTTGATAGTTCCCAGGGCTGGTAGGGGGCTGCAAGACCACTGCATTTGAATAAATATCACCCCGGGAAAGTGGCGGTAATTTTTTTTTAACCTTTTTCTTGTGAATTGGATTTTACTGAGTCACAAGAAGGCTGCCAACACATTTTGGTTTGGAGTCTTAGCAGCCAATCAGAATGAAGCTCATGCTTGGGAGGCTACGCAAATCCTCCTCAGCCCTCAGATACCGATATTTTTTATGTTTGAACTTCTCAGGAACTACTAAATGGATTTACACCATTCAGAAAAAAGGTCACTTTCGGACTCAAGAGACACCTTTTTGCCAAACTTCCTATGGAAATTAACATGGAGAAAACCGGTTTTAGGACCCCCTTTTTTCTCGGCCCCCGCTTGATGAATCACCCTGAAACTTTCAAGACAGGAGCTGACCGGAGTGAGCCAAAATTTCATAAAGATTTGTCAAACGGCGCCAAAGATATTGGCAAAAGAAAAACACTTTTTGAATAGAAACGAGGTCCTAATTATAACTACCTACTGGCGACTGCCAGTAGGAGATATATATATATATGTATATATATATATATATATATATATATATATATATATGAAAAACAAGGGTGTCCCCATGGAGGCATCACACGTGGCACGGTTACCGCACACCACCCCCGGCAGCAGCAACCACAGCGAGCACTCGCTTCCTCCGTCTTGCAATATGCCAAACGCGTTTCAAGCCGTAAGCACTTTGTCAATGGCATGCAATCAGCACAGTGAGGCAATTCCCTGTATGACCAAGTGGATTCAGTGCCTCACAATGTCAAAATGTCAACCCGATTGGGTGGAGGCCAGGCAAAAGTTCACTGTGTTGCTCCCAATATATTCCGGAGGTGAGACCCATTCCACTCCCAAACATGCCCACAGTAGCGAGCACAGGACCCGCCTTCGTTCAGCGGTGGGACTTCTCCGCGGCCGGACTAGCCGCAAATTTATGAAAAACAAGGGTGTCCCCATGGAGGCATCACGCGTGGCACGGTTACCGCACACCACCCCCGGCAGCAGCAACCACAGCGAGCACTCACTTCCTCCGTCTTGCAATATGCCAAACGCGTTTCAAGCCGTAAGCCCTTTGTCAATGGCATGCAATCAGCACAGTGAGGCAATTCCCTGTATGACCAAGTGGATTCAGTGCCTCACAATGTCAAAATGTCAACCCGATTGGGTGGAGGCCAGCCAAAAGTTCACTGTGTTGCTCCCAATATATTCCGGAGGTGAGACCCATTCCACTCCCAAACATGCCCACAGTAGCGAGCACAGGACCCGCCTTAGTTCAGCGGTGGGACTTCTCCGTGGCGGGAGCAGCCGCAAATTTATGAAAAACAAGGGTGTCCCCATGGAGGCATCACACGTGGCACGGTTACCGCACACCACCCCCGGCAGCAGCAACCACAGCGAGCACTCGCTTCCTCCGTCTTGCAATATGCCAAACGCGTTTCAAGCCGTAAGCCTTTTGTCAATGGCATGCAAACAGCACAGTGAGGCAATTCCCTGTATGACCAAGTGGATTCAGTGCCTCACAATGTCAAAATGTCAACCCGATTGGGTGGAGGCCAGCCAAAAATTCACTGTGTTGCTCCCAATATATTCCGGAGGTGAGACCCATTCCACTCCCAAACATGCCCACAATAGCGAGCACAGGACCCGCCTTAGTTCAGCGGTGGGACTTCTCCGCAACCGGACCAGCCGCAAATTTATGAAAAACAAGGGTGTCCCCATGGAGGCATCACACATGGCACGGTTACCGCACACCACCCCCGGCAGCAGCAACCACAGCGAGCACTCGCTTCCTCTGTCTTGCAATATGCCAAACGCGTTTCAAGCCGTAAGCCCTTTGTCAATGGCATGCAATCAGCACAGTGAGGCAATTCCCTGTATCACCAAGTGGATTCAGTGCCTCACAATGTCAAAATGTCAACCCGATTGGGTGGAGGCCAGCCAAAAGTTCACTGTGTTGCTCCCAATATATTCCAGAGGTGAGACCCATTCCACTCCCAAACATGCCCACAATAGCGAGCACAGGACCCGCCTTAGTTCAGCGGTGGGACTTCTCTGCGGCCGGACCAGCCGCAAATTTATGAAAAACAAGGGTGTCCCCATGGAGGCATCACACATGGCACGGTTACCACACACCACCCCCGGCAGCAGCAACCGCAGCGAGCACTCGCTTCCTCTGTCTTGCAATATGCCAAACGCGTTTCAAGCCGTAAGCCCTTTGTCAATGGCATGCAATCAGCACAGTGAGGCAATTCCCTGTATCACCAAGTGGATTCAGTGCCTCACAATGTCAAAATGTCAACCCGATTGGGTGGAGGCCAGCCAAAAGTTCACTGTGTTGCTCCCAATATATTCCAGAGGTGAGACCCATTCCACTCCCAAACATGCCCACAATAGCGAGCACAGGACCCGCCTTAGTTCAGCGGTGGGACTTCTCTGCGGCCGGACCAGCCGCAAATTTATGAAAAACAAGGGTGTCCCCATGGAGGCATCACACATGGCACGGTTACCACACACCACCCCCGGCAGCAGCAACCGCAGCGAGCACTCGCTTCCTCCGTCTTGCAATATGCCAAACGCGTTTCAAGCCGTAAGCCCTTTGTCAATGGCATGTAATCAGCACAGTGAGGCAATTCCCTGTATGACCAAGTGGATTCAGTGCCTCACAATGTCAAAATGTCAGCCCAATTGGGTGGAGGCCAGCCAAAAGTTCACTGTGTTGCTCCCAATATATTCCGGAGGTGAGACCCATTCCACTCCCAAACATGCCCACAGTAGCGAGCACAGGACCCGCCTTAGTTCAGGGGTGGGACTTCTCCGCGGCCGGACCAGCCGCAAATGTATGAAAAACAAGGGTGTCCCCATGGAGGCATCACACGTGGCACGATTACCGCACACCACTCCCGGCAGCAGCAACCACAGCGAGCACTCGCTTCCTCCGTCTTGCAATATGCCAAACGCGTTTCAAGCCGTAAGCCCTTTGTCAATGGCATGCAATCAGCACAGTTAGGCAATTCCCTGTATGACCAAGTGGATTCAGTGCCTCACAATGTCAAAATGTCAACCCGATTGGGTGGAGGCCAGCCAAAAGTTCACTGTGTTGCTCCCAATATATTCCGGAGGTGAGACCCATTCCACTCCCAAACATGCCCACAGTAGCGAGCACAGGACCCGCCTTCGTTCAGCGGTGGGACTTCTCCGCGGCCGGACCAGCCGCAAATTTATGAAAAACAAGGGTGTCCCCATGGGGGCATCACACGTGGCACGGTTACCGCACACCACCCCCGGCAGCAGCAACCACAGCGAGCACTCGCTTCCTCTGTCTTGCAATATGCCAAACTCGTTTCAAGCCGTAAGCCCTTTGTCAATGGCATGCAATCAGCACAGTGAGGCAATTCCCTGTATGACCAAGTGGATTCAGTGCCTCACAATGTCAAAATGTCAACCCGATTGGGTGGAGGCCAGCCAAAAGTTCACTGTGTTGCTCCCAATATATTCCGGAGGTGAGACCCATTCCACTCCCAAACATGCCCACAGTAGCGAGCACAGGACCCGCCTTAGTTCAGCGGTGGGACTTCTCCGCGGCCGGACCAGCCGCAAATTTATGAAAAACAAGGGTGTCCCCATGGAGGCATCACACGTGGCACTGTTACCGCACACCAACCCAGGCAGCAGCAACCACAGCGAGCACTCGCTTCCTCCGTCTTGCAATATGCCAAACGCGTTTCAAGCCGTAAGCCCTTTGTCAATGGCATGCAATCAGCACAGTGAGGCAATTCCCTGTATGACCAAGTGGATTCAGTGCCTCACAATGTCAAAATGTCAACCCGATTGGCTGGAGGCCAGCCAAAAGTGGGACTTGTTGTGCATATTATCAGCCTCTGTTTCTCGTTGTACAGCCAGTGATCAAGGGCGGGACGACGCCCGAAACGCGTTTGGCATGTAAATGGACGGATGTGCTGCAGGCTGTTGTGTTGCTGCTGGCGGCAAGTGTGTATCAACCCCCTCGTGAGCGACCTTCCAATTTGCCAACTTGTGGAAAGAATACATATATATAAAGGTGAACAAGCGGACCAAAAGGCTCAATAAATCATCACCGGACTAATGCACCATTGAAAGAAAAAAAAGTGTGTTTACTATCCAGAACTGATGGAGGACTACGAAAACCACCTGCAATAACCTATAAGAAGGCAAAATCATTGAAAGACTGTCTAACCTCTACTCTAGTCAAGGAACCCAAGAAAACCAACATGATTCAAGGTTTTTTTCCTTGTCGAAAATGCAAGGCCTGTAGACATAGCCACAAATGTACAACACTCAAACTGTCATCGGATCACGAACCGCATAAAATCAATAAACACCTTCATTGTAACACTGACTTTGCGATTTATGCGCTTCGTTGCCCTTGTAACAAATTTTATATTGGGTGTACTATCAAGCCAGCAAAAATGAGAATACTTGAACACCTGAGGGCAATTAAGAACTTAAATCAACAGTACCCAATGGCAAGACATTTTTCTACAGAACACAAACAAAACCCTGATCTGTTGGAATTTACTGTAATTGACTGCATTGAAAAGAGAGAAAGGGGAGGAAACAGATGGCTGGAACTCCGTAAATTGGAGTCTAAATATATCATTCAGTACGACACTTTACAGCCTAAAGGTCACAATGTGGGTGAGGAGTTGGCAATCCACCTATACAGCTAGCAATGTTTTATGGAGATGTTAAATTTGACAGCCGCCGCAGCAATTTCTCCATTCCAATGAATTTTAATGTTTTTAATAAGTGTGATTAGACATAACCTAGACCATCACAAGTAAGAATATCAATGTTGTTTCTTTGCTTTGCAGGGTGAGGACACTTACCGAAAATCATGAAGATATATGCCCACTGGGGCATAATGATTTCTTGAGCATCATGCCCACTGGGGCAGAATTTTGTGACTTTTTCATTTTCCGTTTAATAATTTTGGTAAATAACAACCAGCATTTGAACCATTCGAAAAAAACGGAGTTTTCAAAATGCAAATTGATGCACATAACATGTGATTTAACATGTGAGATTATGGTGTCCTTAATAACTACCTCTGCAATAATTATCGCGGCAATAATGTAACAAACCACTGGGTTGAAACTCGCAACTTTGTAACACTGTGAGTATTTTGTTTATGTCAATTAGTCACATGCACGCAACAATTATGTGAATGTATCACTTTAAATGGAATGGTAATGGAACAGACCTGGACCCGTGAGCAAGAAGTCGGCTGACTTCGAAACGCGTTGGGTAGTATTCCTTGTGCCTAATAAACCCATCTGCACGTTATTGGGGCTTCGACTCTGGTTTTTTCTGCAGCTCAGGACTTCCAGGAGGTGATCGAATACTTTTGGGTCGGCGACCCAGTCGAAAGCCCGCCATCTGCAAGTGGCAGGAACTCGCCACTGAATCGTGTTTGTACCTTTTACTAAGTTCCTGCTCGCCGGGAGCCGCCGAGGAAGGAGAGGTGCTAGCGGATGCTGCACGGCGAAAAAACACTGTCTGTGAGCAAAGGACAGGCTCGTATGAGTCATTGAGAGCGTCTGCTGCTTCAGTGTGATCGTCCGACTAATTCCTGATACTTGGGCTTCCTGGCTGATCGGAGAGGTGCAGATAGAAGCAATTGCGTGCCGGCTGGCCCATTGCTCAGAGGTTGAATGGCGGAAACAAGGAACAGTCGGAGAAAGGAGGCGGCTGCCAAACTGTTCACCGAAGCTAATCTGGGGGGTGAGGAAACAACGGCCCCACACGGTGATCAAAGAAGTAAAGATGACGAACTGAAACAACTGTGGGATAAGTTGTGGAAAACGCTAAAACGCGAACAATCCAAGTGGTGGGAGGCGGCTGCCCTCACCAAGTACGTTGAATGTGACCGGATACCACGCGGATTAAGAATTTTCATAACCCCGACATTTCAGAAACCCGACCCTGAACTGGTCAAAGAGTGGATGGAGAATAACCATTCGTGTTCCTGTAACATGTTGAAAATACTAATCAGACATGCAGAAAAAGAGTGCGCCAAACTAAACACAGAGAGTGAGTCTCTAATTGCGAAACTAAAAGAAAAATACACGGAGAGTGAATTTACCACTGAGATGGCGAAATTGGATAAAAGGTTGAGCAAAGTTGAAGATGAAATTAAAGCCAAAAAACAGAGAAAGTTCCACCGGGACGAGGTGGATTATAAGAAAGGCCAGATTTTAACGTTTGCGAAACGCTTTGATGCACTGCGCGCTCAAAGAAAAAAGACAAAGACTGTCACCCAGAGGTCCGCCCCACAACAAGAAAATGAGGCGGAAAACACACCGTTAACGGAACAAAACACCAGTGAATCCGCTGAAAGCGATATATCAGACACGATGGACCAACCGTCGGAAAACGATCCAATTTTAAACGAGTTCACCATGATTGCAAGGGGCCGCCAAATGAACACCCCACAAAGAAATCGTGGAAGAGGAGGCAAAGGCGCATCAAAAGTAAGAGGAAAAAGTGCATCAAACAAGTCTACCAGCCCGGTGGGATTCCGAACAAGAGGCAAGACGGCTCGCAAATGAACGCCAACATGACAGTGGTAAATTTGTCCAAACATATTATTTCAGTTGATCAATTTGATGTTTTAACACGGGGATTGTCCTTTTGTCCTACTGCCAAGTTTAACTTTGCCAATGCACGTATTGATTTATTTAAATTTACACGTAAGCTTAAGTTAAGGAAGTGGCATGCCACTAAACCTAAACTTAAAAAAGATCAAATAAAGGACAAACCTAGTGCACTGACAGCGAACGATGTGGAACTATTACAAACGGTTCACGAGCTGGCAGAGTGTGAGGACACTAATGAGGACCCCTTTTTGAATGTAATTGACTCAAATATCAATGTTGAAATGTGCAGTTCAAGTGGCTTTAAGCCAAAATCGATTTTTGTACCACAAATTGTTAATAACTTTATTGACAGTTTTGAAGTAGGCATGGTACAGGAATTCAGGCGGATAGAGAGGAAAAATACTAAGCAAAATTTGAATCTGACAAAGAAGCAGTTCTTGGCTGTAAAGGAGATGGAAGGGTGGTCTGATGTAACTATAAAAAACAGTGACAAAGGTGGTAACATTGTAATCTGGCCTTTAGAAATGTATTTACAGGAAGGTCTGAAACAACTTGGGGATGAAGATAATTATGTTAAAGCTACCATGCAGGAATATAACAATTCTAAACAGGAATATTTCAACAGGCTAAGTGAGTGGAAGTCAAGGGGTGTCCTAGAGGATGAGGAGTACAGATACCTCCTATGCAAAAATCCTAAAATTCCAGCTCTATACCTGTTACCCAAGCTACACAAAGATGTTAATGTGCCCCCTGGCAGGCCTATTGTCTCTTCAATAGGGAGCCTGTTGGAAAACACTTCCACATACATCGATTATTTTTTACAGCCTTTTGTGCACGCACTGCCCTCATATGTACGAGATACCTCTGACTTTCTACGTATTATTGACAACTTACAATGGAAGCAGGGGTATTGGCTTATTGGCCTGGATGTGTCAAGCCTATATACTAGCATTCCACAGAACCTAGGTATAGATGCTAGCAAATATTTTCTTAAGAACAGGTCAGTTTCCCATCTTATGCATACTGACATGCTCTTGGATATGATGCAAATTTGTCTCCAAAATAACTTTTTCATCTTTAACAAACAATTATATAGACAGATCAGGGGGACGGCGATGGGTACTTGCTTTGCCCCCAGCCTGGCGGGATTGTACCTAGGCTGGTGGGAGGAGCTAGTGGTACATAACATCTCCCACTTTAGTGCCCACGTCGTCCTCTGGTCGCGCTATATTGACGACATTTTCTGTGTCTGGGATGGCACACTGGAGGAAGCAGAAGAATTTGTATTGATCCTTAATGATAATTCTCTAAACCTAACCTTTACCAGCACAATGAGTCAAAAAGAACTTGAGTTCCTTGATGTGAGACTAGAAGTGAAAGATGAAGGTCTATGCAGTACACTGTTCCGTAAATCCACAGCGGGGAACAGCCTGTTACATGCCCAGAGTTGCCATCCTCCTAACCTGATCAGAAGTATTCCGGTAGGAGAGCTCATTAGAGCCAAGCGCAACTGTAGCACCCCAGAAGGTTATACACGGGAAAAAAATTGTATGGTAAAAAGATTTCTTGAAAGGGGATATAGTCGATCCGTAATAAAACAAGCAGAGGATCGAGTTGACTCACTTAGTAGAAAAGATCTACTTTCCCCCAAAACAGAGGACAAGAGTAAAGAACAAATTAGATTTATCACTACATATGACAGCCAAGCATGGCAGGTTCGGCGCAGTCTTACCAAATACTGGGACGTGCTGAGATTAGACAATGATATAAAAGAAATCCTAACAGAAAAACCTGCAATAACCTATAAGAAGGCAAAATCATTGAAAGACTGTCTAACCTCTACTCTAGTCAAGGAACCCAAGAAAACCAACATGATTCAAGGTTTTTTTCCTTGTCGAAAATGCAAGGCCTGTAGACATAGCCACAAATGTACAACACTCAAACTGTCATCGGATCACGAACCGCATAAAATCAATAAACACCTTCATTGTAACACTGACTTTGCGATTTATGCGCTTCGTTGCCCTTGTAACAAATTTTATATTGGGTGTACTATCAAGCCAGCAAAAATGAGAATACTTGAACACCTGAGGGCAATTAAGAACTTAAATCAACAGTACCCAATGGCAAGACATTTTTCTACAGAACACAAACAAAACCCTGATCTGTTGGAATTTACTGTAATTGACTGCATTGAAAAGAGAGAAAGGGGAGGAAACAGATGGCTGGAACTCCGTAAATTGGAGTCTAAATATATCATTCAGTACGACACTTTACAGCCTAAAGGTCACAATGTGGGTGAGGAGTTGGCAATCCACCTATACAGCTAGCAATGTTTTATGGAGATGTTAAATTTGACAGCCGCCGCAGCAATTTCTCCATTCCAATGAATTTTAATGTTTTTAATAAGTGTGATTAGACATAACCTAGACCATCACAAGTAAGAATATCAATGTTGTTTCTTTGCTTTGCAGGGTGAGGACACTTACCGAAAATCATGAAGATATATGCCCACTGGGGCATAATGATTTCTTGAGCATCATGCCCACTGGGGCAGAATTTTGTGACTTTTTCAT
This sequence comes from Lissotriton vulgaris, assembly GCF_964263255.1. Lineage (NCBI taxonomy): Eukaryota > Metazoa > Chordata > Amphibia > Caudata > Salamandridae > Lissotriton > Lissotriton vulgaris. The sequence continues at coordinate 183,281 of NW_028243192.1, read as the reverse complement.
TTTCCGTTTAATAATTTTGGTAAATAACAACCAGCATTTGAACCATTCGAAAAAAACGGAGTTTTCAAAATGCAAATTGATGCACATAACATGTGATTTAACATGTGAGATTATGGTGTCCTTAATAACTACCTCTGCAATAATTATCGCGGCAATAATGTAACAAACCACTGGGTTGAAACTCGCAACTTTGTAACACTGTGAGTATTTTGTTTATGTCAATTAGTCACATGCACGCAACAATTATGTGAATGTATCACTTTAAATGGAATGGTAATGGAACAGACCTGGACCCGTGAGCAAGAAGTCGGCTGACTTCGAAACGCGTTGGGTAGTATTCCTTGTGCCTAATAAACCCATCTGCACGTTATTGGGGCTTCGACTCTGGTTTTTTCTGCAGCTCAGGACTTCCAGGAGGTGATCGAATACTTTTGGGTCGGCGACCCAGTCGAAAGCCCGCCATCTGCAAGTGGCAGGAACTCGCCACTGAATCGTGTTTGTACCTTTTACTAAGTTCCTGCTCGCCGGGAGCCGCCGAGGAAGGAGAGGTGCTAGCGGATGCTGCACGGCGAAAAAACACTGTCTGTGAGCAAAGGACAGGCTCGTATGAGTCATTGAGAGCGTCTGCTGCTTCAGTGTGATCGTCCGACTAATTCCTGATACTTGGGCTTCCTGGCTGATCGGAGAGGTGCAGATAGAAGCAATTGCGTGCCGGCTGGCCCATTGCTCAGAGGTTGAATGGCGGAAACAAGGAACAGTCGGAGAAAGGAGGCGGCTGCCAAACTGTTCACCGAAGCTAATCTGGGGGGTGAGGAAACAACGGCCCCACACGGTGATCAAAGAAGTAAAGATGACGAACTGAAACAACTGTGGGATAAGTTGTGGAAAACGCTAAAACGCGAACAATCCAAGTGGTGGGAGGCGGCTGCCCTCACCAAGTACGTTGAATGTGACCGGATACCACGCGGATTAAGAATTTTCATAACCCCGACATTTCAGAAACCCGACCCTGAACTGGTCAAAGAGTGGATGGAGAATAACCATTCGTGTTCCTGTAACATGTTGAAAATACTAATCAGACATGCAGAAAAAGAGTGCGCCAAACTAAACACAGAGAGTGAGTCTCTAATTGCGAAACTAAAAGAAAAATACACGGAGAGTGAATTTACCACTGAGATGGCGAAATTGGATAAAAGGTTGAGCAAAGTTGAAGATGAAATTAAAGCCAAAAAACAGAGAAAGTTCCACCGGGACGAGGTGGATTATAAGAAAGGCCAGATTTTAACGTTTGCGAAACGCTTTGATGCACTGCGCGCTCAAAGAAAAAAGACAAAGACTGTCACCCAGAGGTCCGCCCCACAACAAGAAAATGAGGCGGAAAACACACCGTTAACGGAACAAAACACCAGTGAATCCGCTGAAAGCGATATATCAGACACGATGGACCAACCGTCGGAAAACGATCCAATTTTAAACGAGTTCACCATGATTGCAAGGGGCCGCCAAATGAACACCCCACAAAGAAATCGTGGAAGAGGAGGCAAAGGCGCATCAAAAGTAAGAGGAAAAAGTGCATCAAACAAGTCTACCAGCCCGGTGGGATTCCGAACAAGAGGCAAGACGGCTCGCAAATGAACGCCAACATGACAGTGGTAAATTTGTCCAAACATATTATTTCAGTTGATCAATTTGATGTTTTAACACGGGGATTGTCCTTTTGTCCTACTGCCAAGTTTAACTTTGCCAATGCACGTATTGATTTATTTAAATTTACACGTAAGCTTAAGTTAAGGAAGTGGCATGCCACTAAACCTAAACTTAAAAAAGATCAAATAAAGGACAAACCTAGTGCACTGACAGCGAACGATGTGGAACTATTACAAACGGTTCACGAGCTGGCAGAGTGTGAGGACATTAATGAGGACCCCTTTTTGAATGTAATTGACTCAAATATCAATGTTGAAATGTGCAGTTCAAGTGGCTTTAAGCCAAAATCGATTTTTGTACCACAAATTGTTAATAACTTTATTGACAGTTTTGAAGTAGGCATGGTACAGGAATTCAGGCGGATAGAGAGGAAAAATACTAAGCAAAATTTGAATCTGACAAAGAAGCAGTTCTTGGCTGTAAAGGAGATGGAAGGGTGGTCTGATGTAACTATAAAAAACAGTGACAAAGGTGGTAACATTGTAATCTGGCCTTTAGAAATGTATTTACAGGAAGGTCTGAAACAACTTGGGGATGAAGATAATTATGTTAAAGCTACCATGCAGGAATATAACAATTCTAAACAGGAATATTTCAACAGGCTAAGTGAGTGGAAGTCAAGGGGTGTCCTAGAGGATGAGGAGTACAGATACCTCCTATGCAAAAATCCTAAAATTCCAGCTCTATACCTGTTACCCAAGCTACACAAAGATGTTAATGTGCCCCCTGGCAGGCCTATTGTCTCTTCAATAGGGAGCCTGTTGGAAAACACTTCCACATACATCGATTATTTTTTACAGCCTTTTGTGCACGCACTGCCCTCATATGTACGAGATACCTCTGACTTTCTACGTATTATTGACAACTTACAATGGAAGCAGGGGTATTGGCTTATTGGCCTGGATGTGTCAAGCCTATATACTAGCATTCCACAGAACCTAGGTATAGATGCTAGCAAATATTTTCTTAAGAACAGGTCAGTTTCCCATCTTATGCATACTGACATGCTCTTGGATATGATGCAAATTTGTCTCCAAAATAACTTTTTCATCTTTAACAAACAATTATATAGACAGATCAGGGGGACGGCGATGGGTACTTGCTTTGCCCCCAGCCTGGCGGGATTGTACCTAGGCTGGTGGGAGGAGCTAGTGGTACATAACATCTCCCACTTTAGTGCCCACGTCGTCCTCTGGTCGCGCTATATTGACGACATTTTCTGTGTCTGGGATGGCACACTGGAGGAAGCAGAAGAATTTGTATTGATCCTTAATGATAATTCTCTAAACCTAACCTTTACCAGCACAATGAGTCAAAAAGAACTTGAGTTCCTTGATGTGAGACTAGAAGTGAAAGATGAAGGTCTATGCAGTACACTGTTCCGTAAATCCACAGCGGGGAACAGCCTGTTACATGCCCAGAGTTGCCATCCTCCTAACCTGATCAGAAGTATTCCGGTAGGAGAGCTCATTAGAGCCAAGCGCAACTGTAGCACCCCAGAAGGTTATACACGGGAAAAAAATTGTATGGTAAAAAGATTTCTTGAAAGGGGATATAGTCGATCCGTAATAAAACAAGCAGAGGATCGAGTTGACTCACTTAGTAGAAAAGATCTACTTTCCCCCAAAACAGAGGACAAGAGTAAAGAACAAATTAGATTTATCACTACATATGACAGCCAAGCATGGCAGGTTCGGCGCAGTCTTACCAAATACTGGGACGTGCTGAGATTAGACAATGATATAAAAGAAATCCTAACAGAAAAACCTGCAATAACCTATAAGAAGGCAAAATCATTGAAAGACTGTCTAACCTCTACTCTAGTCAAGGAACCCAAGAAAACCAACATGATTCAAGGTTTTTTTCCTTGTCGAAAATGCAAGGCCTGTAGACATAGCCACAAATGTACAACACTCAAACTGTCATCGGATCACGAACCGCATAAAATCAATAAACACCTTCATTGTAACACTGACTTTGCGATTTATGCGCTTCGTTGCCCTTGTAACAAATTTTATATTGGGTGTACTATCAAGCCAGCAAAAATGAGAATACTTGAACACCTGAGGGCAATTAAGAACTTAAATCAACAGTACCCAATGGCAAGACATTTTTCTACAGAACACAAACAAAACCCTGATCTGTTGGAATTTACTGTAATTGACTGCATTGAAAAGAGAGAAAGGGGAGGAAACAGATGGCTGGAACTCCGTAAATTGGAGTCTAAATATATCATTCAGTACGACACTTTACAGCCTAAAGGTCACAATGTGGGTGAGGAGTTGGCAATCCACCTATACAGCTAGCAATGTTTTATGGAGATGTTAAATTTGACAGCCGCCGCAGCAATTTCTCCATTCCAATGAATTTTAATGTTTTTAATAAGTGTGATTAGACATAACCTAGACCATCACAAGTAAGAATATCAATGTTGTTTCTTTGCTTTGCAGGGTGAGGACACTTACCGAAAATCATGAAGATATATGCCCACTGGGGCATAATGATTTCTTGAGCATCATGCCCACTGGGGCAGAATTTTGTGACTTTTTCATTTTCCGTTTAATAATTTTGGTAAATAACAACCAGCATTTGAACCATTCGAAAAAAACGGAGTTTTCAAAATGCAAATTGATGCACATAACATGTGATTTAACATGTGAGATTATGGTGTCCTTAATAACTACCTCTGCAATAATTATCGCGGCAATAATGTAACAAACCACTGGGTTGAAACTCGCAACTTTGTAACACTGTGAGTATTTTGTTTATGTCAATTAGTCACATGCACGCAACAATTATGTGAATGTATCACTTTAAATGGAATGGTAATGGAACAGACCTGGACCCGTGAGCAAGAAGTCGGCTGACTTCGAAACGCGTTGGGTAGTATTCCTTGTGCCTAATAAACCCATCTGCACGTTATTGGGGCTTCGACTCTGGTTTTTTCTGCAGCTCAGGACTTCCAGGAGGTGATCGAATATATATACATATATATATATTATATATATATGTATATATATATATATATACATATATATATATTATATATATATATATATATATATATATATATATATATATATTATATATATATATATATATATATATATATATATATATATATATATATATATATATATATATATATATATATATATATATATATATATATATATATATATATATCTCCTACTGGCGGTTGCCAGTAAGTAGTTATAGTTAGGACCTAGCTACCATAGGAAATCCGCAACATTCTATTGGAAATAACTTAGGCGCTAGTTGAGAAATCTGCGTGTAATTTTCCAAAATTTAGGCCAGCTCCGCTCCGCTCCTTCCCTGAAAGTTTCGGGGGGATTCGTGAAAACGTGTTTTCCCCATGTTCATTTCCATAGGACGAATTGACAAGGCTACAGCCCGAACCGCTGTATGGAATTACACCAAACTTTGCAAAATTGTAGTGACTGGTATGCAGATGTGCCTTTACTATATTTGGTGAAAATTGCTCCAGTGGTTTTTTTTAAAATTAACTTTGAAAACACATATATACCTGTAGGCGCGCTCCAAGTGCTCACCTGTATGTGTACCGGGGAGCGCACCCGGCGCGCTACGGGAGTGAGCGAGCGGAAAGGTTATTGGCTCTCGGGTGTCTGTCATCATTCTAAACAGTCCGGAGAGTCCGCCATCTTGTGTCTCGGTAGAATCGAGACACAAGAGGTGAAAATAAAAAGGGGGAAATGATTATAAGGGGGCTGGGTAGATCCTCCCTGACCCCCTAGGTTTTCTGAGGGGGGCCTAGAAGGACCCTGAAGGGCAAAAAAACAATTTTCTTTTGTTGAAATTTTTGCGGGGTAAGCGCTGGGTGCGTTCCCATGTACGCTTCCCGGTACCCGTACCCAGAGCGTACCACAGGGAAAAACAGTGAAAGAAAATAGTGTAAAATAAGAATTTGGATTGCTTAGAGGTAGGGTAGCTCTAAAAAGAGCTGTTGTGTTATGTGGGTGATTTAAGTACCTACAAGTAGGTACCGATGCAGAGTCTAAAATTCAAGAGAAAGACTCTGCTCCCCTCATCTGAGAAATATACACCGTCTCCTCTGTAGATATCTTGCATGTTGTAATGCAAGTTATTGTGGTATATGGAACTCATACCATAGTCTCTCAGGAAAGCAGAAACATATCCTTTTGGGACCCCCTGAGAAGGTCTAGGGGGTGAGGGTTGCTCTACCCTGCTCCCTTTTCACGTTTTGAACTATTATATTTCACTCTCTTCTGTAACTACACAAAATGGCGGCGATAGGGGGCATCAGAGACAGACATTGAGAGAAAGGAGGCAGGAGATGAAGAAGAGATTTCAAATACACATTGGAGAAAATATAGTGGGAGAAGGGAAGTAAATATGAGTAAACTTACTATGTAACATAAAAATGTTGCACTCTATACTATAAGTATCACATTATACTACAATCACTTCGCTACTACCTCATAAATTAGAAATAAAAATGAATAATATGTCAACTAATTTTTAATTTGTAAATATTAATTTATTGTTCATAATTTTCATAATTTAATAGTACTTGTAGCATGCCCTCATCTGGAATTTCCTCTTCAATCATATGATCAGGAATCTCCTCATGGAAATTGTGGAATGATGATTGTTGGAATTCTGTTGTATCCAAACATTCGATAAATTCTTCGTCAAGAGATTCATCAAAAAAATCGTTTATGTCATCTCCTCCTTGTGATAAAATGTCATTATTGGTGCTGTCAATATCCGTGACATTTTGAATTTCAATAAATGTAGTTGAAATTTCAAAAGAAATTTCCTTGGTCTCCTCATTCTGATCCATTTTAATTTCAAATTTCTTGCTGTAAATTGCAGAAAAAAGTAATCACTTTCATTTATCGTTTTTTGTAATACATAATATAAAAGTAGCTTAATCAAGTATTTAGTTCTTTAAAATTAATTGGTAGTGTATAGTATCAGGCAGGAACTAGAAATATAAAGCACTGCATGTGATGAAGCCTATCTTAATCCATAATTATAACAGAATGACTGTAAATAGCTAACAGAAAACATTTTCCAAATTATCTTAAAGTGTACAACATAGTTCCCCTTACAAATTAACAACTCACCTTTTTGAAAGTAGGAGAAGAGTTAGTACTGTGTAATTCAAACTCCAGAAATTGAGCAGCCAAAATTCCTCTCAAAAGTACCTCAGAGTATCACAAAATGGCCGTGTTTTCCTCTCATTTAAGATATATACATAAACAATCATACTTCATCACACACAAATTCAAAACGAAAGTAACAGTTTGATTGGTTTTAAATTTCAATACTTTCAAATGTGTTTTCCCCATGCAATTTTCCATAGGACATTTAGACACGGCTACAGCCCGAACGGCTGAATGGAATTACGCCAAACTTGGCAAAATGGTAGGGACTGGTACGTAGTAGGGCCTTTTCCATATTTGTTTAGAATTGCTCCAGTGGTTTTTATGAAAAGCAACTTCAAAAACACATATATATCTATAGGCGCGCTCCGAGCGCTCACCGGTACGCGCACCGAGGAGCGCACCCGGCGCGCCACGGAAGTGCGCAAGCGGAAAGCTGATTGGCTTTCGGGTGTCTGACAAGATTCTGAACAGTCCAGAGAGTCCGCCATCTTGTGTTTTGGTAAAATCGAGACACCTGAGGTGAAAAAAAAAGGGGGAAATGATTAAAAGGGGGAAAGGTAGACAACCCCTGACTCCCTAGGTTTTCTGAGGGGGGCCTAGAAGGACCCTGAAGGGCTAAAAACAATTTTTTTGTTGAAATTTTCACGGGGTAAGCGCTGGGTGCGTTCCCATGTACGCTTCCCGGTACGCGCACCCTGAGTGCACCACGGGGAAAAACAGTGTAAAAATTTAGAGTACAAAAATAAATTAGAGTGCTTAGAGGTAGGGTAGCTCTGAAAAGAGCTGTTGTGTTATGTGGGTGTTTTTTGTACCTACAAGTAGGTACCAATGCAGAGTCTCAAATTCAAGAGGAAGACTCTATTCCCCTCATCTGTAAAATGTACACCATCTCTCCTATAGATGCCTTGCATGTTGTTACGCAAGTTGTTGTGGTATATGGAACCCATACCATAGTCTCTGAGGAAAGCAGAAACAGATTTATTCACATGTTTCCTTGCTTTCTCAATCTGTGGACAAAATTGGTTGGACCAGTTCCATTTTTGCCTTTGGCATATATTAGAAAATACCAAGGCAGTTTTTGGAAAAAGTGACATCAATTGCCCAAAGATGTCCTTTAAAAGCATTTCCAGACCTACCCCAGTCAAAGTGCCCAGGTCATTGCCACCACAGTGCACAATTATGAGGTCAGGGTGTGGAAGATGCATAAAGGATTTTACTATTGGTATCAATTGGTGGCTTCTCAATCCTCTCTGTCCAATCCACACAATGTCCACATTTGGTATATCAAGGTTGCAAATACCTCTATTACTTGCATATTTTTCACTCCAGTGAACATAGCACAAACCAGACTTTTGGCATCTTGAAGGTAGATGAGCTTGTATTCAGATCAGCTGTGGAAATGAAATGGCAGTTTGAAAGTAGGAGTTATGAAAAAAAAGTGGTTGAGATTCTGTGCACTTGAAAAACAAGAAATGATTGGTGGTTTCTTAATATTCTCCACTGAAAATTAGGGTGTATGCATCTGTTTTTTTAAAGAAGTAATTCTAATGGTTGAGAAAAAGTAATTGAACGAAACATTGCACATGATCAGCTAGTACATTGAGAGGTCAAACACCCTTGCTGGATTCTTTTGCAACATAGTATGATGAACTTTTCAACTGTGTGCTGAGTTAGGTGGGAGTTACCATGGTAACAGGGTGAATGAGCACTGGGGGATGGGTGAATATTATGTGAGTTTGAAAGTGTTGAAATGTGGAACCAATTAAAATATTAGTTTGGTTTTGAAATAGTGTGGGAAGAATTTTAATTGGTTTAGTCCAAGAATATGTCTGAAGAATTACAGGGAATCAGGGCCATTTCTGGTTGCAGTGTTTGAGGTGCATTTCAGATATTCTGCTTAAGAAAATTTGGTTTGTGTGACTAACACTGTTCTAAATCGTTCAAAGCATTTTTAAAGGTGAGTAATGATTCTTTTAATAAAGATAGACTGCTGTATGCACTATGGGAAAGATTAAGAAGCATATTGTGCTTCTTTATTCTTGCATTGTGTGTCATGTTTTTTTTAAATGCTGTTAAAAAATTTAATGGTGCATATTGGAAATGTATTTTGTAAATGAGTTAGGTTTCTGCCTTGTTTTGTAGTGGTCATTTAAATGGGCTGTGCTCTGTGTCAAAAACGATTTACTATGGAAAATGTTTTCTGGTAAAATTTCTGGCTTTTAAATTTTGGTCAAGGATTACACTGAGTGTCTGTGTGAAATAAGGAATTACATTTTCACATTTGTCAATAATGTCACCTGTGTCTGCTGACAGTTTGCCTCTCTTAGCCATATATATGTGGTCTGTTTTTGCCAGTAGAGACAGTGAAATAGTATGAGCAGATACACACATATTGTATGCAGAGACAGACATGATAGATTACATGTAACGTCCTGGTCATGTGCCTAAGATCACACTGTGAGTCAAGCTTGATTTTATAAGGATCTGGGTGAATAATTTGCTTAGTTGATTTTATATTTTTTTTTGTATTTTTTTAAGTGGAAAAACAAAACCAGGGATTCCAAAACTGCTCAACAGGAGCAAAAAAAAGGTGAAAAATTTGGGACGGGGAGGGCAGCGGTGATCCTGTCTCCTCCGAGCAATCAGTTCAATACTCTGTTCCCCAAAACAGAGCAGTTCATCACAGTCCATGCATAGCATTTTTATGCGTGCAAACACCGGCTGCACGTTCGGGATCATTCTAACACCTCTTCGAGAAGCTGTTGCACCACCAGTCGAGGTGCTGGCCCCATCCCTCGGTGCATTCCGTGCCAGGTCCCTGACACTCTCCCGGGCATAGTTCTGGGGGTGCCTTCTTTGCACATGCCTAATCATGGCGGAGTTCCCAAAACTATATTTTTTTCTGGGGTCACCACGAGAAAGAATAGTGCATATCTTGCATTCCACCTTTGGAGCGTTTTCTTTCTTTTCTCCTTCTGGAATGCTTAAAAACTTCCAGATGAAGTGCTCCTTAATTTTTGGTTGAGGAGGGTCTTCATTGAGAAACTCATCAGAGTCACTGCTGCTTGATGGTCTTGCAGCCATTCCTTCCAAAGAATTGAAGAGGAGAAAAAGGAAACAGGTCTTGCTCTCTCCAAAGTGAAAGAGGTAGTGAAGAAAATGGGTGGGGTTTTCATTAGTTGTAAAAAAAACTGTAAACAACCAATGAAAAGTTTTATTTTAGGGTCACATGACTTGACGCGCTTACGCTACGCGCTCCGGAGCGCTTCCGGGTGCGCTTACGTGGCACGTACGTAGGCGCTTCTGGGGGCGCTTATGCAGCGCGCCTGAATGACGTTTTGTTAGATTTAAGGAAATGCGTTTAAAGTTAAAATACGGTTATTTAAAAACAAAAATACTACTTTTATAAGTATGCCACTGAATGTCTCGCATTATTATTTACTTTAAATACATACTTATATTATTTTTCGCACGCGGGAATAGCGCTCTCGCTACGTTTACAGGTGCGTTCACGGGTGTAAGCACCCTGAGCGCTCCAAGGTAAAATGATTTTTTGAAAAACAGGAAAAATACATTAAAAAATTAATTTTTGAAAAAAATAATAATAATGTTATAAAAAATATAATAATTAGTTATAAAAAACAGCTATTAAAAAAACTTAATAATTCACTTTAAAAACCATAGGTTACAAACTCGTTATAGTAAGGAATTAGCTTTTAAAAAACCTTTGAAATTCACTGACAAAACCATAGGTTTAACACTTGTTATAGTTAGCTGGACATTTTACTCATACAAAACCATTGAAATTCCCACGTTATAGTTAGTTGGACTCACTATAACTCGCGCGCCCCCAATCCACTGCTGATGATGTCACATATTACATCATTCATGACATGGTCAGTGACATCACTGATGACATCTCAAATGACATCACTGATGACATGAGAAAAGAGAAAAAGAAACGCAAAAAACAAGAAAAGGGGGAAGGGTAGAAACACCCTGTCACCCTAGGCCTTGTCAGGGGGCCCCACAAGGACCCCCAGGGTCCAAATAAGCATATTTTTTTAAGTCGGCGGAATTCACGCTGAGTGTGCTTCGTTATTATTTATCCCCCGAGTGGGCAAACCCCCGGGGTTTTTATCAAATATTTGTGGGGCACATGGCCCCCACATCCTCGGGTACCGCCATCTCCGGGCTTGTTTTTCTTTTTTTTAAACCTGTGTGGAGGGCTCAAGCCCCCCCACATGACCCGGGGACTGCCACCTTCCTGGGGCACTAAAATGCTAATTTGGGCGTCCGTTACAGACCCCTGAGCCCCGGTGACACCACCTCCCCAGGCTGTGCACTTGATGGGAGGGGGCCCCTCCTGGAGCCTTTGATGGCCCTGGGGACTGCCACCCCCAGAGCTGGCTTCTGCAGTATCCCGGGGTGCCCACCCCCGGGACACTGCTGCTTGCTATGGCAGGGCGGGAGCCTTGCAGCTCCCGCCCTGCCATAGCAAACTGTGGTTTGAATTTTGGAAGAGAGAGCAGCAAACCTGTGGAGACGGCTGGGACTGTGGGGGCATTTGGGTCCCAATGAAAGGCAAGGCCCCAGGTGATAGGATCCCTGGGGCAAGGAGTTGCCCACGAGGGGGCCACGCAACCCCCTCCTCAATAATACATTTTTGTAAAACGCGCAAAGGCCGGCCCCGGGGGATGGAGTCCCCGGGGCATGAATGGCATGAGGAGGGGGGCCACGCAGCCCCCTCCAAATATATTTAAAAAAAATAAACACTGGCCATGCCCCGGGGGATGGGGTCCCCAAGGCCGAATATGGCATCAAGAGAGGGGCCATTTGGCCCTCTTCCATTTTTGAAAAAAATGAAATATTAGGGGTCAGGCCCTGGGGGTTGTGGTCCCCAGGGCCCATAAAATAGGAAAGGAACGGGGGCCACACAGCTCCCCTTCTCAAAAATAAAAAATGATTTCATCGTGGAGTCCCCGCTCCCTCCCAGCAACACTCTGCAAACGTGCCCTGCGACGCATTTTTAGGTTGGGAAATTAATTCCTCTTCAATACTGGGGGCACCTGGGGGCCAGTTAGCCCACCAGGTACCTTCAGTAAGCGCCACAGGGCTGCGTTGCAGAGAGGTGGTCCAAGCCACGCACTTTTTACACTTCTCTGCAACGCAGCTCTGTGGCACTTACTGGAGGTACCTCTTAGGCTATTTGGACCCCAGGGACCCTCAAGGATGTCCTTGGGGGCCAACTACCCCTCTTTTTACCTCTAGTAAGTCCCACACATTGGGATTGCTAAGACGTCTTTAGAAGCCATTGCCCCCTTTCTCTACCACTCTGCAAATGTGCCTCATCGCAGACTACGGGATGGGGATGAAGTCCATTTTAGTCCTGAGGGAGTGTAGTGGGGCTAGACTTGCATTTCTACAGTGTTAAGTTAGTATGAGCTTATTAGAAGCTTAAACGCCATTTTACCTTTTTCTTTCTTTTGCACACGGCACACACGTTAGTTATTGTTTCACGTTAGGCTGCGAGTTTTGCTTCACATGAGAATAACTTGTTTTTTCACATTGCTAGACTTGCTTTGTAATTGTAAGCGTAGTCTGAACAGTGAGTACCGAGGCCTTCAAGGTTATATCAACACTGTTGCTTTTGCTCGAACTGATCAGCGCATGTTCTAGACATAATATATATGCAGCTGTGGACAGCTCAGATACTGGCGCCTTTAATAATACACTGTGTAGTCATGATTGAGCACACTTGGAGAACATTTGTATGCTGAGAGCTTGTTCTGAACTCAATGTGATTCACTCCCGCTAAACTCTGAGGTATGCAAGTCTAAGAGACCTTCTTTAGTTATAAAATAACCTACTAGCAAGGGAGGTTGAAATATAGGCATATATTTAACCTGTTACCATTTAGCATTATAATGTGCTTTCTCCCTTTGTATTTTATGGAATAGTAACTATGCTGACAATCTTATTTCTTATCATATGTCTGCTTGTATTAGCTAAGATGCTGCACCTGAGATCACGGCATTAAAATAAACATTTTAAACTTGCTCCTGTCTCCCTTTACTCCCTGTTCTGGACTGGTATTAGAGTATAATGAAAGAGTGCTCATGTTTCCCCCCTTACCTGAGGTATCCTAAGTCGCATGTTCTGAGTTGTCTAATCATTGGTGACTTTGCTATAGGACGAAGAGCTAATGAGTGACTGAGGCTAGTCTGATAGGGGATTTGGGGTACTAAGGTGAGTTTTGGTACACCCTAATTCACTGAGGTCCTGAGTCTCTGTGCATAGTTCTGTGACTGAGCATAATCCCTGCAACATGGCGCCCAACGTGGGGCACTTAACTGTGTCGTTATGGCTGACGTTGACATACCGCAGCATAGTCGCATTGCGGTCCGCAATCATTTACAGGCTTATAACGTTGGCTTGTAGGGCATGGCAGTTACTTTAGTGGTACGTACTGAGGTAGCTCACCCGTTTGAGATCTTCTATTCATGGGTGACATTTCTAGCAGTAGATGTGGCTTCTCAGGTGTTTCACACTTACACTCACACAGTTGTGTCCTGGGAATATGTTCCTTATAGGACACAGGAAATTCCGATTTCTGCATGGCAGCACCATGTTTGGTTTAATGGTGCCCTTCCCCACAGTTTAACGGCGATTAGATTAGGTCATTTGTCCATTCCAGGCACTTCTTGGCCTGTTTTGGCTGGATTTACCCCGTATCCTCGTGCGGTGACAGTCCCCGTTGCCGAGTTGAGGCCCCTAAATACCTCCGCAATTGGAGTTATTAGGGCCTTCGTTCAACATATTACCCGCAATTTCCAGGGCGGGGCCCCTGGCATTGCGGCACTCCCAGCTGGACCGAGCGAGATGAAGCTTAGTCCTGTCATGGTTAATGCAGTTATGGCCAAGCGTCCCCAGGATAAGGATGATATGCCTTTCTGGCTTGCCGAGAAATTTGACCAGCTGGAAGCAGATTTTCCTAATTCGAATCCTGTAGAAAAAAACAGAATTCTTGCAATTAGTTTGCCCAAGGACTTGGTACCTAAAGCCGGTGAGTGTGAGTCATGGGGTAGAATCTTTGCAGCAGTGTATACGAAGTGCTTCGGCACTCCGTCAATGGATGTTCTACCGACAGTCATTAAACGCATTCAGGATGAACACGGACCTGAGGCTGCGGTTGAATTGGGAATGAGACTCGTTGGCTCATTTGATGTAGTTTCCAATGTCCTCCTTTCTAATATAAAGGGAGATGAGGTGAACTTCCAAGTGTCTAATGCCTTGCGCGAGGTCCCCGATGCCGATAAACCCCATCAGTTACCGAGAATTATTACAGCGGCTTATAAGACCATAGGCCGTAATAGTTTAGGTGTCAAGCCCTTTTCTGTTAAAGATAAAAAACAGACTCAGGGATCAAAGTCTGAAAAAGACGATCAGCCCAAAGCTCCAAAGCAAAATAGGAACAAAAACAAGAAACGGGGTAAACAACAACAGAAACAGGAGTCCCGTCCTGCGTCACCAGTGCCTGCGTCTACTGAGCGCTCTTAGGACTTGCGCGACTGCACTACGATTAAGTCATCAGATAGATTTCAGGTTCCTGATCAACGTTCTCCTCGTTCTTTACAGGACACATCGTCCGGTGGTGGAGGCGGCGGCAGAGGAAGGGGTGGCCAGCAGAGTCGTGACCAGCCCTGCCCGAAAGATGGAAAACGCAAGCAGGACGATTCTTTACAGAAAAGACCCCAGTTTCAGAAAAAGAAAGTTGCCGCTTTAACAGCGAGATATGCCACAGAAAATGAGAACGCCGCTTCGGAATCAGACGTGGGCACTGACGCTGTTGGACTTCACGGCGGAGATTACTGTAGTGCGAGAGGCCCTGCTTCCACTACTGAAGGTGACAGCGACTGACAAATTTGTTGTTGTTAAGACAGCTGATACTAGAGTAGCTCCCCCTGATAGGTTATTTCAGAGGCCTTTTAATTGAAGGTGACATACAATGTACCATAAAAGGGGTATTTTGGGAAAATCTTACAACTACATAAGATATTTTGTTAGCAGAGATTGGCTGGCCCCCACCTTTTGTTCTCGCAGCTCCGGAAGGGGAGGAGGTAATCCTCCCTAGTTTCACGCACACAGTGTCTAAGGAGCATGCGCTGAATTTTGCAGAAGAGTGGGCTAAGGCCCTTGCACCTGCATTGTACCGTATTCACTGTGGTTGGGATAAATTCTCCCCCCAACATGAGATTCCCTTGAGGTCTATGACACAGCCTCAACCTCAATATCCCATGCGGCGTGAAGCGAAAGCTTCAGTTGCAGAAATGATGATTGAAACTTGTGTGTCTCCGATGAATAACGCTCTTTTTACTGTGACCAAACCTGATGGTTCTTACCGTTTGGTATTGGATTACCGGCATCTAAACTCGCATTGCCGTACCTGTGCAGTACAGAATACCCACGGCTCTACCCTAGTGGATGGGCTTGTCCGTGAAAGGTATAAAACCACACTTGACATATCTAATGGTTATTTTGCCCACAATCTTTCCGTTTTAAGTAGTCAATGGACTGCTTTTACCAGTGGTGGCACACAGAAAAATTCAAACGTTTAGCAATGGGCTATAAGAATGGTCTAGGTGTGTTTGCTGCCCGTATAGTTCTCTTTTAGAGAGAATCGACCCAGATGCGTGTTCGTTTGTGGATGACATTTATCTCACAGACGACGAGATATGGGCGCATCTGTGCCGCGTTGACCGCATAATTTGCAATTTCGCGGACTTCGGTTACAAATGTAAATTTACAAAATCTCACATTGCAGAGAGAGTACACAGTGTTGTTCTTGGGCTATGAGCTCAAAAATGAAGGTCGAGGATTGGCTCTTCACTTTATGGAGAAATGCGCACAACTGCGCGCTCCTACAACGCTGAAAAAGTTGCAATCCTTGCTGGGATTTTTGAATTTCAGGCATACTTACATTCCCAAATATGCCCAGCATATCAAGCCTTTATATGCTTTGATACAACCTAATTTAACCAAATCCTGCTGGCTGCCTAAACATTCAGCCATTTTGCAATCTTTGCAGGCTGATCTGCTAGAATCTAAATTCTTACTGACTCGTGATAACCACACCAACCTGGTGATAAGAATCGACCCTGGGGCAGTGGGTTTCACGTACCTTACTTTTAACGAAGGTGACACAGTACCTATCGCTTACAAATCACACTTGTACACTTCGGCTGAAATGCGTTTTTCCACTGTGGAAAAAGTTCTGACAGCAGTGCAAATGGTGATTCTGAAGGAACGCGCACTGTTGCAGGTAAAACGCATGTTGGTTGTTACCCCGTATCCTGCCTTGGAAACAGTGACGAAGGCCAGTGTGCCTAATTCTAAAGCTTTGCACCCATGGTGGATACAGTGGGCAACATCATTGACGTCTCCGGATGTCAAATTATTTTTTTATGCCTCCTTACGGTCGCAAGAGTATTTGCAGTATGAATTTGTTCATCCTGCCCCTTTGACTATGTGCCCTTTGGAGGATTTCCATTGTATCATTTACACTGATGGTTCTGCGCAAGTTCCGCATAGGTTTAAGCACCCATACGTCTCAGCTTGCGCTATTGTGGTTGGTACCATGGTGGATGGAGAATTCAAATCCGATGTCGTGCATACACAGACATTAGGGGACTGTACTGCCCAGTTAGAGGAGATCCGTGCTCTGATGCTTGCAGACCCCGGTGTGACTACTCTTATTGTGAGTGACTCTTACTACTGTGTCCAGTCTTACAATGACAATCTGTTCTTTTGGACTCAGAACGACTATCGTGACTCCAAAGGTAGCACAATAAAACACAAAATGATCTGGGTTCGAGTGGCTGAACTTAAAGAGCAACTGCCGCTCGTGTATGTAATTCATACTCTTGGCCATCAGCGTGTGGGAGTTCACGCTGTTGGCAATAGTTTTGCTGACGAGGCCGCGAAGACAGCAGTTTCGACATATTTGGTTGCAGCAGTTACAGAATCCAAAAGTAAGATTGATGATGACGTCTTGGCAGCAATTGCCGCTACTGAGAAGGGAAGTAAATATCCTACTGGATTTCCTTCAAAGTATTCTTATCATTTAAGTCCTGATAAAGTTCCTTATGTGAAAATACCAGACGCTGGTGACAGATTGATTCCCAACGCGGACCGCAGGTCAGCGCTAATTACAGCAGTCCACGAGGGTGTAGCGTCCGCTCATGCGGGCGTTTCGGCCACTGTATCTCAGTTACAACTTTGTTTTTGGTGGCGGGGCTGTATAAACAGACGCATGATTATGTTCTTCAATGTGCCATTTGTCAGCAGATCAAGCCTTCATCTGCTGCGCGTCCGCCTCAAAAACAGTTGCACATTTCCAATGAATCCCTTGGTTGTGTTTATTTGGATCACTGCGGTTCCTTTTCTTCAGATACTGTGTATAAGTACATCTTAGTTGCAGTTGATTCTTGCACGCGCTTTGTATGGGTGTGGCCCCATCAAAGTGCTGATTCATGAACTGTCATAAGAGATGTGCGTGTCTTTCTGGGAATTTTTGCGTGTGGCACCTTCCATTCGGACCAGGATCAAGCGTTCGCCTCTAAGGCGTACAAGGATGCCATGCGTTCATTGGGGGTCCAAGTCAAATTTTAGTCTCCATACCGACCTGAGGGTAATAGTGTTGTGAGGCAGATGGACCATGACTTAAAGCAATCATTCACAGCTAGGGTTATAGGTACCGGCAGGAACTGGCTGGCCCATCTCAATAGCGTACAGCATGCACTTAATAATCTCCTTAGAAGGTCTCTGGGTGGGCGGACCCCATACGACATGCTCTTTGGTATCAAAATGTTTGTCCCGGACCTTGAAGGTCTAGACCAGGTGGCGGCTGCTGCCTCCTTTGGTGTAGATGAACATTGTAATGTTTTAAAGAATCTACAATAGACGAGAGACAGTCTTGCAAAGGGACACTTGCCCGCCACATCTGATGCTGCATTGCAGATTCCGGTAGTTGCCTGGCTACCCCGGATTGGAGAACTGGTCCGAGAGAAGACCGAGAACAAGAAAGAATTTGGTCCCTCATATCGAGCTCCAGTTCCAGTACTTGGAGTGCAGGGCACAAGAACAGTCATTTTACCTCCACTTCCAGGTCGAAAGGAAAAAAGGTACATCTCCAGTGACAATGTCAAATTACACAGAGTGGCCGATTCCTCTTAGTATGACACCTGCGGTCTCCTGTCCATCGATACTGAGAAATTCTATTTTGGCTCCGGCTACGAACAACAGGCCTGACGTTGCTCTCTGAGATGCCTGCAATTTCAAGTCCTTTATTGAATAACCCACCTGATTCTCATCTTGATGAGACTGAGTATACTTACCCCCACAGACTTATCGAAGCTCGATTAACAAATCAATTGGCCTCTGAGTCCAGATTTTCATTTGACACTAACTCTAGCACATCGAAGTCCCCTTCAAAACTTTCTGTTTTTGCAACATGGTTTAAAAAAACATTTTTTTATTCCTCCTTGGTCTTACATTAGGTTGGTACTTTTTTCAAGTGTTTTGTTTATGTCTATTGGATTTATGGTTTATTTTTTCCGTCTTGTGAATGGACACTACGTTGAAGAGAGGAGAGGACTGCTATTCGACATATTAATGGAACATTGGCACCCAATTCCTCATCACACAGATTGAAGAGGGACCCTATGTTTGGTAAACATTACTGCTTGGCCCATTTTAGATGGGATTGTATTGGATGCTGTTAAATTTCAAATACATGGTCCCACAGAGGTTATAAATGTCCCGAATGTACTAAGAGTTTTTATGGGGGATGTGATAAAACAAAATATACGCTCTGATGATTGGGATGTTCAAGCCGTAGAGGCTTTGTTTTCAGATTTGAAATATTATGCTGCTCTTGATGCTGAGGATTTATATTTAGATTCAGCTAATTATGGTGATTTGTTCTGTTTTCAACTTTATGGCAATCACTACCTGCATAAGGCAAACACAAGGAGGAATATGGTTAATTATACGCAATGGGAACATTGCAGCACTCCTGTGGAAGGCAGCTCAAATTCTCTTTTAAAGAGATTCACTTATTTTACTGATTTCAATCAGTCAAATCCTAACACATTTTATTTTAAGATGACCAAAAAGTCCACTTCCAAAGTTAGACTGACCCACACAAAATTATTATATTCCAAGTCCTTTCTTGACCAATTGGCTATTGGGGCTATGAACTGTGGAAAGATACTATTGATCTTAAATCTGTTTGGGTTTCTAAAAGTTGGCAAGTGCAAGGCACCGAGGCTTTGCATCATGCATGTCTCATCCCGAACCATATGTTGTTTTTTAAATTCGACTATTTCGCAAACCACCTGCTTTGGATTGGCTACAACTAAAAAATTAAATGCTCCTTCTTTTCAGGAATTAGAAGAATACCCAGGTTGGGATAATAATACCAGTATTTCTATCAGTGAATTACAGACCCTGTTGCTGAATTCTACTTTTAACATATCCAGTTTGGATCCTAAGGGTTGGCTTTTGTGGCACAGAAGTGCAGATTCTTGCGAACATCATTTTCTGGGCTTAGCCCCTGGCTACACACAGGTTAGGGTGGATCCCCGTTTTAAGAGTGACCATTCTGTAACCACCTATTCCGTGGGCAAGCTGTGTCAGAATTGGCTCAAACACTCCACTTTAGCGTCAGTTAAGTTTCATTTGTCTAAATTGACTGACAATGTTGATCTGAATGACTTTGTCAAGAGCCCTGCTTCAGGCAGATCCAAAAGGTGGATATGCGCTATTTACAACAAAGTTTGGAAACTATCCCAGATTGAGGCTGCTTCCCGCTTAAGAACTATAGATCAAGCAAATTTAGAAAAAGTCCTAGCAGTTGTAGATAACAGCATTGACACGCTTTCTTCCTGCATTTACACATTAGATAATATTGTTTCGTCTGTTGTTGATATTGTGCAAGAAGATGTCTCTGTTTTGTACCATGGCTAAAATCAATCGTGTTCCATTATGCAGTTTGCATGGAATATACAAATGTTAAAGGCTGGGAAAGTGCCTTGGGACCACGTGAACACGTCCTCGTTATTTTCCCCTTTTAATTTGACTGACAAACAGCAATTTATGTCTATGAAAGATGCAACTTTTTCTATGTTACATATTGAAAAGTTAGAACCTTTGCCGTTTTCTGTGGCAGAGACAAATTCTACTGTGTTGCTCGTACATGGGTTAATAACATTACCTTTCCCTCTATTCAAGTTCGAAGCTTGCATGAAGTACTATGCTAATGGCAGGTATGAACCTCTGGGTGCCGCTTATCTTCATGAAGCTTGGTCACTACCATTTACCTATAGGTGCCTGAGGGAGTGAAAAGAGGTTTATTTGAATGGTGAAGATTGCACAACAACACCTGATCACTCGTTAGTGTGTAGGAATATCCAATTACTTGGCTCGTGTTATCAGAATGCACCTAATTTGGCCTGTGTCTTGAAAGGTACACCGACACTTGCTATCAAAACCACATTCACATTTATAGCAAACAGTAGTTATTTACTTTTACATAATGAAGATTATTGTGGGATGCTGGCAGGAATTCCTTACATCGTTATGGTCTCCCAAAATGTAGTTTGTTGTAAAAACATAATGTTTCCTCCTCCACATGGGAAGCTGGATGTTTCCATCTGGCCGTCGATTCCGACCTTGAAGGCAAGATTCAACAAGATGCATCAAATAAGAGCTCTTTTGTCCCAGAAAGAAGTCGCCCTTACTTCTGCCCTTGAAACATTTGCCCTTTACGTGGTAAACGCCCGCACAGAAATGCATGCCTTATCAAATACCGATCTGCCCCTGCATTTTGGGGAGTTAATTCACACTATCTTTAATGCCTCCTCTAAAACAGGGCTGGCTCACTTTTTTAAAGTTGTTAGTAGTGGCCTTGTGACTTCTTTCCAAACTATATTCGGTGTGTTCCTGGCATTTTTTCATTCGATTTTCTCTAGCCTCTATGGTGAATTTCCCTTGATGCTTGCTCTGGTTGGCGGAGTGCTTCTGCTACTTTGTTTATTTCATAATGGATGCACATCCTGTGCCACAAGATGATTTGACCCAGCTGTTGCTGCTCCACAACCAAATGCTTAATTTCTATGGATTGCTGCCTCTTGCTACATTGAGTGCAGTTTATGGATTATCGTTTCGATTTTCCTTTTTTTACATGCGTCCAGCCTGTCTTTCATTGCCTGAGCTGCGATTTTGAATGGGATCGCAGTACAGTGTCTCCCAACGCAGATTCTGATGAACTGATAATCCCCTTAGTTGCTCATGAATTGTTTTGTTCTGGCGGCGGGATTATGGCCTTTGCAGCAATGTATGGAGTCCTGGGACGTTGGAATATTTTTGCAGTGGCGCATGATTTCTTGGCACGCAGTTACATTGAAGTGAATTTGAGTTGTCCTCTGATGGTACTAGAGGCTCGGATTCTTTTTTTTTTTTTCCTTTTTTTTTGGAAAACCTTTATTTACGACACAGTAGTACACAGCTATTCAGCCATACATCCCGGAGGCTAGGCAGCAAGTCGTTATGCAGCATAAGTGGTGCACACAGAATGCAGTACAGAATCATGTGAGGTTTATTTTATTTTATGAAAAAGAGAAAAAACAGTGCAATAAAGCAAAGGCACCTACAACGGTGCAAGAAGGCAAGGCAGAGGAACGTGAATGTAGCATCGGCCACACCATGGGAAGGATGGGCCTATCTGCAGAAGAAATGTGAACAGATCGTATGTATGGATAACGGGGGAGGAAGGGAAACAGGACATTGTGTATCAATAATTCAACCGGAGTCAAGAACTAAGGGGACAGTCGCTCCTCCGAGGGCGCTGTGTCCGGCGGGAGGCAGATGTCACCCCTATACTCATTTCAGGGCCCCCAGATCTTGTTCCATTTCCTGGGCCTACCTCTGGCAACATACACCGTTTTCTCCCGGAACATGCACCAGTCCATGTTAGCCTTCCACGTCTCTACTGTGGGGGGCAAAGCCGCTCCCCATTTCTGTGCAATGCCCCTTTTTGCAACCATGTTGCCTAGAGTGACCCATTGAGTCTGTGAACTGGTATAATCCGTGGGGCCCCACACATTTAATAGACAGCGCCGGGCTTCAGCCAACACGTCAACTCCAGTCACTTCACCCATCACTACGCGTATACGCCTCCAATATGCAGCCACCGCCCTACATTCCCATATGATGTGCATGAAGGTCGCTAGGGAACCACACCCCCGTCGACAGAGACCATCCACAGAGTGGCCCATGTGGATCAGTCGGGGGACAGTGACATAAACCCTATGTAGGATTTTCAACTGTACGAGCCTCAGTCTGGCCGGAATTGCCACCTCTTTAGGAGACGAGACCGCACACTGCCAGTCCTCGTCGTCCAGTTCAATTCCATCACGGGTCCACTAATCTCGCACCCCCAGAAGAAGGTCCGTACGGACGTTAATCAGTTTCTTGTAGGTCAGTGAGATGGCGCTGTCGGGCATGTACCCGTCCAGCAACCTGTCCTCCAACGGGGAAGATTCAGGGATCTTTCCACCCTCCGGCATAACCACCAGAAGGGCGTGTTTTAACTGGGCGTATCTGAAGAACTTCCTTTCCCCCAACTGAAACTCTCTCTGCAGCACTTCAAAGGGCTTGACCTGTCCCTTAGCAATCACTTCTTCCACCCTAGAAATGCCTATCAAGTCCCAGCGGTCAAACCCCTTGGTATGCCACAATTTGCCCAACAGATCGGAGTCATAGAGTGGAGTCGCCATCGTGAGTCTGCCTTTCCACCCCAGTGCCTTCGTCACCGCTCTCCAGATGTGGACCGATGTCTTAGTGGGACCTGTCATTCTTCCATCCAGAGACCTCGAGTACAGAGCCCTGTAATATTTCCCATCACCCAGGAGCCACCGGTCCATGACAAAGCCCGGATTTATGGCTGGACTGTAGAAGCCGTGATTAAGGGCAGTCAGCTGAGACGCCCAGTAATACCTACGGATGTCAGGCAACGCAATCCCTCCGTCATACCACGGAAGGGTCAGTTTAGTAATGGCAATGCGCGGCCTGCCATCCCAAAGCAGGGTCCGCTGTCGGCCCTCGACCTCTCTAAAATACCCAGACGGGACCAGATCCTGGGTGTTCTGAAGCACATATAGAAACCGGGGCAGGGACATCATCTTGAACAAGGCCGCTCGTCCAAGCAGGGAAAGCGGCAATTTCCGCCACCCCTCCACATCACGCCGAAGGCGCGCAAGAGGGGGAAGCAAATTGTTCGCATAACGTACTTTGGGATCAGCAGAAATGTAAATACCCAGGTATCTAAACCCCTGCCTCGCAACCTGTATGTTACAGTCCCGCGGGAGCCTCGGGACCTCACCCCTCAGGACATACAGGTGGGACTTCGACCAATTAATGACGAGGCCAGCGTGTCTACCGAAGGTGCGCAGTACACCACATACAACAATAAGGGACATACACGGCGAGGTGAGGTACAGGAGAATGTCATCTGCGTACAGAGACACCCTATCCTCAAAGCCCGGGGACCACTTGATCCCCCTGATGTCCGGATGCCCTCTCAGCCACGCTGCCAGTGGTTCCAGTGCAAGTGCAAACAAAAGGGGCGACAGGGGGCATCCCTGCCTGGTACCCCTGCCGAGAGCAAATGAAGCCGATGCGCGGCCGTTAACTGCCATGTTGGCAAGCGGGCTGGCATATAGGAGCTTGACCCATCCTATGAACCCCGGACCAAACCCAAACTTCTCCAGCGCCGCCCACAAGTATGGCCACTCAAGGGAGTCAAAGGTCATCATGGCATCTAAGGACGCCAAGATGGCCGGCTCTTGGAGGGTGCGGACCCTCGCGAGGGCGCCGTGAAGTCTTCTCAAATTGAGGGCGGTGTTACGATGTGGGATAAAGCCAGACTGGTCCGGGTGCACCAACTCACCAATCGCTCCAACCAGTCGGTTGGCGAGCAATTTAGCCAAGATCTTGGGCTCAGCGTTCAGTAACGAGATAGGACGATAAGACCGACACAAATCTCTGGGCTTCCCTTCCTTGTGAATGACCACAATGGTGGCCAGCCTCTGGTCGGGGGGCAGTGTACCCGACTACCGCGCCTCAAGAAACATAGCCCGCAAGGGCAAAGCAACAAGATCCGGTTTGATCCTATACAGCTCCACCGGGATGCCGTTGGGGCCAGGAGACTTGCCAGAGCACAGGGAACGTATCGCCAGAGCGATCTCGTCCACCGTGACGTCCCTATCCATGTCCTCTTTTTCAGTCTCCGACAGACAAGGTACCTCTATGTCTCGCAGCAAGACGCCAGAGTCTTCCTCCGACATGTCGGAGGCCGAGGCATAGACGGACGCAAAATATTCAGCGAAGACCAGAGCAATAGCACTGGGGTCGGTGACAACCGTGCCATCCTCTCCCAGCACCTCCGGGACCACGCGTCTGGCTCTTTCCTTCTTATCAAGCCAGGCAATGAGCTTACCGGCCTTGTCCCCGACCTCATAGATCCGCCCCTGCTGCTCTCTACCCATGGCCTTCGCCGCCTCCGTGACAATAGCTCGGTACTCCGACTGTTTGAGTGAGAGAGCATGTAGGAGGCCTGGCGTCGGGCCGACCTCCAACTGAGAGTCTATCTCCGCTATATCGGATTCGATTGTCACCACGTCCACATCTCTGCATCTCCGCACCTCAGCTATTAAGGAGAACGCCTCCCCCCTCAGGACGGTCTTAAAGGCCTCCCACAAGGAGACAGTGGAGGCAACCGAGCCTGTGTTTTCGGAGAAGTAGAGCTCCATGGCTTTGGCCAGGAGTCCACGAGTCTTGGGATCACGAAAGTACCACAGGTTAATCGGCGCCACCCTCTCAGCTACCCCAATATCAAAATCGAAGGACAATCAGACCGGGGAATGGTCCGAGATGCCCCTCGCCATCAATCTGGCTTCTGAGACCGACGATGCATGGGCCGCTAATGTCAGGTCATAATCAATTCTGGAGAGGCTACCGTGAGCCCCCAAATGAAACGAGTATTGACGCTGGGTAGGATGCAGAAGTCTCCAGCAGTCAACAAGTCCCAAGGTGTCCAAAAAGTCGGGAAGCCAGGTCTGCGCACCTCGGAGGTCTCTGGATGGGTATCTATCTAACGTCCCTGAACCTACAGCATTGAAGTCGCCTCCCATAAGAAGCAGCCCCTCAGGAAGACCTAAAATGGCGCCCCCAAGGTCCTTGAAGGTGTCCGTCTGTAGCCCAGGGGGGACATAGATCGAAACTAAAGCCAGGGCACACCCCTCCCACCTCCCCGCGACGGCGACGTAACGTCCTCGCTCATCGCCCACTCTTGAGTCTATCTCCAAGGGGAGGGTCGAGCGCACCATAATCTCACCACCCGGGACCCGGAGGAGAACCCAGAGTGTGCCACCATTTTGAAGCCCTTTCTGTTAAGTGCGTGGCACGTGTTCCCTACCAAATGCGTTTCCTGCAACAGTATCACATCAGGCACACACCTCTTGAACATTTGTAATACAATACCCCTCTTAATAAGTTCCCCCAGCCCATTGACATACCAGCTTAAAACGTTCAGTTTCCTACCCCATCATCAAAATTCACACCCATCCCACCCTCAGCGAGCACAGTCGCTACATGACCAGAATCAAACCACCAATTGCCTTGCCAAAAAGGGAACGAAGAGAAAAAGGGAACAAACCAAGAACAACAACAAGGAAACCGTCCACCCCCCACCCTGCACCCCTGCATGAGACTAAAAAGCCCACCCAACTCGCAGTGTGCCTGTCGCCCCTAGAAAAACTACTCTATGAAACGCCCCCGAGGAGAAAGGAGATGACCCTATCCCCCCCCATACTCCAAATAGAAAAACACAGGGAAAGCCCCCCATGAGTACAGGATTACCAAACCGAACTGCTTAAGGTAGACCCATTGTCCAAAAAGTCCTGTAGCCATTCATCACTCCTGCCGGTCGTGACCGCCTGTAGCCTCTTCTGACCGCTCCTCGTTGTCTTCACGCCGCTGGGGTAAGGTGTCGAGCCAGTCTGCTGCCACCTCCGGCAAGTCAAAGAACAGAGCCCGGCCGCCATGTTCGATCCTCAGTTTTGCAGGAAACAGCTAGCATATTTCATGCCCATGTCCCGCAAGCGCCCTTTCACTCCCATGAAGCTTTGTCTCTGTCTCTGCACGGACTGAGTGAAGTCCGGAAAGAAGTTAATGGCAGCGTTCTGGAACTTCAAAGGCCCACCGCTCCTCGAGGCCTGCAAAATGGAGTCACGGTCCCTAAAGTTGAACACTCGGGCGATGATGGGTCTCGGAGGGGTGCCCTCCTTCGGCCGGCCCCCAGGCATCCTATGCGCCCATTCCACGGAGAAGAACTTACTAAGTCCCTTAGGGGCTAGATGGTTCTGGACCTAGTCCTCGACAAAGAGGTCCACAGCCAAATCCTCGGCCCCCTCCGGCACACCGATAATGCGTATGTTCTGCTGCCTGGCCCGACCCTCATAATCCTCAAGCCTCCTCGCAAAAAGGTTGTTGGCCGACTTCAAGTTCCGGACCTCGGTTTGCAGGTCCGAGACGTCCGTGGTGAGGCTCGAGGTCTTGATGTCTAGCGACTTGACTCGCTCATTTGTTTTGCCCAAGTCCGCTCTAATCAGGTTGACTTCAATTGCCAGAGTGTCCACCTTGTGCGCCATCACCTCGCGCTGCTGGTGCATCTCGGCCTTCATGCCTTCAATGGCGCCCATTATGTCGCGGAGCGTGGGGTCTTGAGCCTCAGGCGACACTTCCCGATGTAGGTCTTTGGGTTTTGCAGAGACACCAGGCGAGCCCTTCGGCCGAGCGTTACGCTCCATATTGTTGGACTGCGAGTACGTAGACTTTCTGCTGATCCGAGGCTTTGATCTATCGGGGTCTCTTTTGCCAGTCATGGTTAGTCACCGGGCCACCTCTGCCGTCCACACACCGGGCCTCACCGGCCCACCGATGATAGGGATTATCCGCCCCACACTCCGTCCGATACGCGCTCACTCCGCCACTACGCCAGCTCCGCTGTGGGCCGGAACAGCCAGTCGTGCGCCTCGTCACACCCGTCTAGCAGTGTCGCACCCGCCAGCCCCGGCCCGGGCCCTGGTCCAACTGCAGTCTGCGAACTTCCACACGGTGTAACTGCACCAAGGAACGTCGGATTTGAGATCGGACAACGGGTCCCGTGTCAGCGTCGATTCACTGTTAATATTCCACAAACACAGATAAGGATATGTGACAGGATTAGTGCGGAAGATCGGAGGGTCTTTGGAGCTCCGAGCTCACGTGGCCATCTTGGTTGCCCGCGAAGCCGAGGCTCGGATTCTTGAGGAACATGTATGTTCATTACCGTTACTAAATTGGATGGCTGAAATATTTTCAGATGAGAAAAATGACTTCCTGCTGGAGGCTGTTGCAACGTACTACACATATACACTATTGGTGTGAGGTGCATTTCCTGCTCTCTCTTATTCACGACTTGAGTCACATGTTGGACATCAGATTTTTTTACTATTTGTTTTAGGCCTATTGGCTTTACTAAGACCAAAAGGAATTACTAATTTGGAGTTTTTCCATTATGGCAAATTTGAACTTGATTCTATCTCTCGAACCTGAACTCTGCGTTCCTACTATGCCCACATTTCATATCCGTGCTCCATTCAAGGGAGGGTGTAGTGGGGCTGAGCCTTGCATTTCGACAGTGTTAAGTTAGCATGAGCTTATTAGAAGTTTAAAAGCCATTTTACATTTTGCTTTCTTTTGCCCACAGCACACACATCAGTTATTGTTTCATGTTAGGCTGCGAGTTTTGCTTCACATGAGAATAACTTGTTTTTCCACATTGCTAGACTTGCTTTGTAAGCGTAGTCTGAACAGTGAGTGCCAAGGCCTTCAAGGTTATATCAACACTGTTGCTTTTGTTCGAGCTGATCAGCCCATGTTCTAAACATAACATATATGCAGCTGTGGACAGCACAGATACTGGCGCCTTTAATAATACACTGTGTAGGCATGAATGAGCACACTTGGAGAACATTTGTATGCTGAGAGCTTGTGCTGAGCTCGATGTGATTCACTCCCGCTAAACTCTGAGGTATGGGGTCGCCTAAGCAAGCCTAAGAGACCTTCCTTAGTTATAAAATAACCTACTAGCAAGGGAGGGTGAAATACAGGTATATATTTAACCTGTTTCCATTTAGCATTATAATATGCTTTCTCCCTTTGTATTTTATGGAATAGTAACTATGCTGACAATCTTATTTCTTATCATATGTCTGCTTGTATTAGCTAAGATGCTGCACCTGAGATCACGGCGTTAAAATAAAAATGTTAAACTTGCTCGTGTCTCCTTTTACTCCCTGTTCTGGACTGGTATGAGAGTATAACGAAAGAGTGCGCATGTTTCCCACTTTACCTGAGGTATCCTAAGTTGCATGTTCTGGGTTGTCTAATCATTGGTGGCTTTGTTATAGGACAAAGAGCAAATGAGACATTGAGGCTAGTATGTTAAAAGGATTTTGGGTACTAAGGTGAATTTTGGTACACCCAAATTCACTGAGGTCTTGAGTCTCTGTGCCCAGTTCTGTGACTGAGCAGAATCCCTGCAACAGGAGTTTAGGGGCCAAGAATCCCTCCTGGCACCTCCTGCAAGTCCTAAGTAGCGGAATTCCTTAGTGTTGGTTGGACGCCCAGCACCCTTTCTCCACCTCTCTGCAAACACAACTACTAGTTAAAGTAGCATATTTCTGCACCTCTTACTTAGAGGTAGTTTTAATGCCCCTGCCCTATTATGTACGAAGGACTTACAGAGGAGGTCATGCTAATCACAGGTGTACCCCAACGCATAGTGTTCCTAGTGTATGTAGGTGTTTTCACTGTATTCTTTTAGCATAGCACTGGCTCTAGGCCTGGTTAGTCAGAGTCAGTTACCACCAGTACCTGTCTGAAAAAGTTGTGGGCACAGGATGATTTTGCAACAAGGCCTCTTTCTGCTCCTCTGTTGGTTCTTTCTGCACATGCCTTGCTTCTTCCTGCACTTATCTTTGTCTTTGTGGACTTCTGTTGCTTTTTCTGCATTTCTTTTGCTTCTTTCGATAAGTTTCTTCTTCTTTCTTCACATGGCCTACCTCTTTAGGCATGGTTAGAAACTAGCATTTAAAAAACCTTTGAAATTCACTTAAAAACCCCTAGATTTCAGGCATGTTACAGTTAGAAATTAGCATTTAAAAAACCTTTGAAATTCACTTAAAAAAACATAGGTTTCAGGCATGTTATAGCTAGACATTAGCATTTAAAAAACCTTACAAATTCACTGAAAAAAAACATGGGTTTTAGGGAAAGTTATAGTTTGTTGGACATTTCACTCGTACAAAACCAGAGAAATTCCCCCATTATAGTTAGTTCAGCTAACTATGACTTGCGCCCCGCAATGTACTGCTGATGACGTCACATATTACATCACTCATGACATGGTCAGTGACATCGCTCATGACATCACTGGTGACATCTCAAACGACATCACTGATGACATCATCCATGCGATAATTTGATGCATCTTCTCACACCTATAATATAACCTTTGATACACCCACTCTAAATTACAGACTGCCAATCTCTAAACCATAGACACTCCAACACCCTTAACTACATATCCACTCACTGATTCTTAGGTTTACACAAACATCCACTCACTCACCCGTACAGTCACTCATACTTATGATCTGGTCACTCAGTACAGAACTATCATATGCACTCATACACCTATATAGACACTCACACACCACCACTCATCCATAGAGGTACTCACACACCTAGTCAGTCATGCAAACAATTAATCACACTGCCATTTACTCACATATACAATTATACAAACACCAGCTCACTTACTCATACAAATATTAGCACATTCCTACGCTCTTATACAATCACTGATACAAGCACACACTCATCCATACAGCCACTCTCACAATCACACACTCTCACTTACAGCCATTTATATACGTCCAACACACATATATACTGCCTTTCACATATGTAGTTACTCACCCATGTACCACTGAGATATACATTCACTCACTAATAGACCCATACACACACTAACCCACCCATACAGTCCATCACAGATGCACTCTTGAAACCATCCACCCAGTGAATCACTCACTCACATATCTATTCACAGAGTCCCACACAAACACTCAGGACCCATACAGACACATACTCACACCCAATTAATACTCCATAAAGACACTCATGTAGCTATTCACAAACCCATGCAGCCGCTTACACACCAACAGACAGACGGATATAGACATTCACACAGTTTAGTCACTAACCCATGCACTCAGTAAGATACGTTTAATCACTCACTTATAGAGTCAGTCACACACCTACTAAATCATCCATTCAGACACTTATACACCCACTCATTCTTCAATATGCCTTTCCCTATATATATTAAACATATTTAAACTTTACAGAAACACACAGTCACTGGGCGATGTCATCAGTGATGTCATTTGAGATGTCATCAGTGATGTCACTGATCATGTCATGAGTGATGTAATATGTGAAGTCATCAGCAGTGCATTGCGGGGGCGCGAGTTATAGTTAGCTGAACTAACTATAACAGGGGAATTTCTATGGTTTTGTACGAGTGGAATGTCCAACTAACTATAACTTTCCCTAAAACTTATGGTTTTTTCAGTGAATATAGCCAGTAGGTAGTTATAGTAATTATTTATTTATTTATTTATTTTTGGAATTTATAGAGCGCACGGCTACCCCCGAAGGGGTGTCCCGGCGCTAACAACCAATGAGCCCAGAGACAAGAAGGAGAGCAGAAAATTAAGAGGAGAACAACCAAGTCTTTAGTTTGCGGCGAAAGATGGGTTCCGTGGGGACAAATCTTAGCTCCAAAGGGAGATTGTTCCACAGTCTGGCTGCAGCCACTCCAAAACCTCTGCCGCCTACTCTAGATAGGCGGAAGCGCGGAGCGACCAGAAGACGCAGACTATTAGAGCGTAAGGATCTCACAGAATGTGAGAGAGCAAGCCTTTTTTTCAGATAGCCTGGGCCGAGGTGGTTCAGGGCTCGGAAAGCAAGTATCAGTATCTTGAAGTGGATACGTTTAATGATAGGGAGCCAGTGCAGTTGTTTACGATAGAGTGCTACGGATTGACGGTAAGGAATGTTACCAATCAATCTGGCCGCGGCATTCTGCACGATTTGTAGGCGTTCAATCTGATACAGGGGAGCACCTACGTAGAGACTGTTGGCATAGTCTAAGTGGGACGTAATCAGAGATTGAACCACAGTTCTGCGAGCATTCAAAGGGAGGAAAGGCAGAATTTTTTTAATCATACCCAGTTTTGCAAAACAAGCAGATGTAGTTTTGTTAATGTGAGGAGCACAAGAGAGGGTATTGTCGAACTGGAAACCCAGATTGCAAACTGTAGTGGCTGGAATCGGGGGGGGATCAAGGACCGTTGGCCACCATAGGCTAGAGGGAATGAACGTTTTCTGATTAAAAAACATTACCTCTGTTTTATCCGTATTAAGCCTGAGGTGGTTAGTGGTCATCCAGTTGCAAATGTTATTAAGACACTGACGAAAGTTGGCAAACGAGGTGTCAGAGTGATCCCTAAAAGAAAACACCAGCTGAGTATCATCAGCGTAGGAGATCACTCTGACTCCCCAAGATTCTACCACCTTGGCCAGGGGGGCAAGATACACATTAAATAACAAAG
This sequence comes from Lissotriton vulgaris, assembly GCF_964263255.1. Taxonomy (NCBI): domain Eukaryota; kingdom Metazoa; phylum Chordata; class Amphibia; order Caudata; family Salamandridae; genus Lissotriton; species Lissotriton vulgaris. The sequence goes on along the minus strand of NW_028243192.1, from coordinate 151,552 downwards.
GGCTCAAAGCCGAGCCCTGGGGAACACCACAGAGAAGGGGTTTCCCAGCAGATGTAAAAGGTCTCAAAAAGACCCTCTGAGAACGATCCTTCAAAAAGGAGCTGATCCATGCCAACACAGTACCTCCCAAGCCCAACTGGCTTAGGCGATCTAGTAAGATCGTATGAGAAACCGTATCAAAGGCGGTGGATAGGTCGAGGAGGACCAACATGGCCTCCTCGCCCCTATCCACACACTCTCTGACAGTTTCGGAGACTTCAAGCAGAGCCGTCTCTGTACTGAAGCCTGCTCTAAAACCCGACTGGGAATCATGGAGGAGCAAATTAGTCTCCAGAAATTCAGCCAGCTGCAGTTGAACTGCTTTCTCCAGGATCTTAGCCGACTGAGGGAGGAGGGAAATGGGCCGATAGTTAGAAAAAAGGCCAGGGTCTGAATTCGCCTTTTTAAGGATCGGAACCAGCATGGCCTCCTTCCAAATAGAGGGGAACTGGCCCGAACCAAGAGAGCAATTCCAGATATCAAGGAGAGGCTCAATCAATATAGGGGCAAAAATGCCCATCATTGTGGCCGGGATCAGGTCAAGGGGGGAACCAGATTTGCATTGGGTAATTAATCTTTGAGCCGACTCAATAGTCATCTCCTTGAAAGATTCAAGGAGAGGATTTACCCCGTCAGTCTCACTAGGGGATGATGAAATTCCTACTACGGGGAAGGAAGACCTGATGGTCACGATCTTCTCCTGAAAGTATTCCGAGAGACCATTACATAGTGCCTGACTAGCCGGGATCTGGGAGGATAAGGCAGCAGGATGCGAGAAATCCTTTACAATTTTAAAAAGGGATTTAGAGGAGTTCTTAGACTTCTCAATTTGAAGTGAGAAAAAGTCTCTCATAGTCGACCGCTTTAAGGAGAGAAATTTTCTCAGAGCGGCTTTGTAAATGGATTTAGCCTCTGGATCGTAGTTTTTACGCCATAGACGCTCAAGTTTTTTACAACGGCTCTTCTCCTCCCTGAGAGTCGATGAGAACCAGGGAGAGGAAGGACGAGATCTAGCAGACATGATAGATTGAAGGGGTGCAATAGCATCTATGGCGCTCAGCAAGGTAGCATTAAGCTTAGACACCCTTTCATCAACAGTGTTACAGGACGAGAGTTCATCGCCGTAGAGCAAAAGAGGACCTAGAGTGGCACAGGTAACTTTGTGCCATTTTCTCCCATACTCCTTATTGAGTGCAATAGGTGAAGGCGCCAAGGTAAGGGTAAGATCAAAGGGCAAGAGATAATGGTCCGACCAGATAAGCGGAAGGGGAGGGTGAAGCATAATGTCCAGGTGCCTTGAAAAAATAAGATCCAAAGTATGGCCGGCTTTATGCGTGGGGCCCTGAACTAGTTGAGATAAATTTAGGCCCTTCAAAGTGTCCAAGAATTGGGTGGCCGGGGAACATAGTGGATCATCCACATGTAAATTAAAATCCCCAAGCACAATAAAATTTGAGTGTTTAAGGGACAGATCTGCAATCAAATGCACCAGCGAAGAAAGAGAACCAGACGAGGCAGTAGGTGGATTATATACCAAAATCCCGGCTAAAATGACAGCCGCGGAATCTGCCAGGGTGAAGTGCAAGGCTTCAATTTTTCCAATATTTCCAAGTTTAGTGGTAGTCACCTTGAAATGGGCCTTGGCTATAATAGCAATGCCCCCACCCATTTGGCCACCTACACGATGACAACCTTTGAAGAGGTAGCCCGGAGGCGTGGCCAAAAGAATATCAGGGTTCGAGGAATCCTTCAGCCAGGTCTCAGTGAGAAACAGTACATCCCAAGCATCTGAAGTAAGGGATGACCAAATCTCCCCAGCATGGCGTGGCAGTGAGCGGCAATTAAGTAACGCAATTTTAAGCGAAGACGCTCGTATATGCCGCTTATTTATATTACCATGCTGAGAAACATGTTTTCTAGCTGGTAGCAATCTAAATGTACATAGCGGACATTCAAACGAGGAATCCTCTAATTGACTCGGGCAGCATGGAGGGGTCAGAGTACACACCCTCGGGCGCAGTTGTAATAATGCTGTTTTAGACCAAGTAACGCTAGGAGCCCCTGAAAGACGGGCAGGGGGACCGGCACTAGGCGCGGGCCAGGCGCGGACGGGCGCAGACGGGCTTGCCTTAGGCGCGCCCGCTGCGCCCGCCCGCTGCGCGGACGGGAAGTCCAGTTATTTATATACATAGGGAGGGTGGGGAGGCGGCCAGAACTGGACCGCTACCCTGCCTGTCCCAAGATGGCGTCTGTCCCTCTCCGTGCCGGCGTCAGCGTCAAGATCGGCTGAACCGGTGGGGAGAGGCGTGCAGGAACCCTCCGGCGATGTAAGTCTCGCCTTTAGTAAATGCACAGATGTGGTACTTAAAATCGTGCCAATTAAGATATATACAATTTTTTAAAAACAGTAGAACCAACAGAGTGCAAGCGCAAGTAGAGGAGAGAGAATAGCGCCCCCGGCTTTCCGCCTCAGGGGATGAGCAAAATTAGTCTGACTGCACCGCTCTTACCAGTGCGCCTTAAATAAACACGGGAGGGCGGGAGGCGGCCAGAACTGGACCGCTACCCTGCCTGTCCCAAGATGGCGTCTGTCCCTCTCCGTGCCGGCGTCAGCGTCAAGATCGGCTGAACCGGTGGGGAGAGGCGTGCAGGAACCCTCCGGCGATGTAAGTCTCGCCTTTAGTAAATGCACCGATGTGGACCTAGTTTCCATAGGAAATCCGCAACATTCTATTGGGATTAACTTTGGCGCCGGTTGATGAATCTCCGTGAATTTCTCAAAGAAGATGGCCCGCTCCACTCCGCTCCTTCCCTGAAAGTCTCGGGAAGATTCGTCAAGCGGGGGCCAAGAAAAAAGGGGGTCCCAAAACGTGTTTTCCCCATGTTAATTTCCATAGGACGATTAGACACGGCTACAGCCCTAACCGCTGAACGGAATTACACCAAATTTGGGAAAATGGTAGGGTCTGGTACGCAGATCACGCTTTTGTTTAAATGGTGTAAATCCCTCCAGTAGTTGCTGAGAAAATTACAGTTGAAATCAATTATATATCTATAAGTGCGCACCGTGCACGCACGGTGCGCGCACCTTGCCGTGCACGAGCTTCATGCTGATTGGCTGCCACTGTCTGTCAACACTCCAAAACAGAAATTGATGGCAGCCATCTTGTGCCTCAGTAGACTGAGGCACAAGAAAGCAGAAAAACAAACGTGTAGAACTCAAAAAGGGGGCAGGGTAGAAGCACCCTGACCCCCTAGGCCTGCTCAGGGGGTCCCACAGGGACCCCCAAGGCAAAAAAAAAAAAGATTTTTTTTTGCTTTGGGGGTCCTTTAAGGAACCCCATAGTAGGCATAGGGGGTCAGGGTGCTTCTACCCTGCCTCCTTTTTGAGTTCTAAAACTTCTCGAGCACGAGCTGCATGCTCATTGGCTTTCAACACTTCAAACCAGGAAGTGTTGGCAGCCATCTTGTGCTCGGTAGATCTACGCACAAGAAAGCAGAAAAACAAACGTGTAGAACACAAAAAGGGGGCAGGGTAGAAGCACCCTGGCCCCCTAGGCCTGCTCATGGGGTCCCACAAGGACCCCCAAGGCCAAAAATGTTTTTTTTTTAAAAACCTGGTATGTTTATCTAACAATTACCCCCCAGGGTGACCAAATTGTGGGGGCAAAGTGATAAAGAAGTGTGGTGGGTGCCACCCCCCCCCCCCCACTGCCCTGGGGACCGCCGCCCTCCGGGGCAAAGCAACGCAGCCCCCTGGCGCATACTGGAGGCTCCTAGTGGGCTAGTTGCCTCCCAGGGACCCCCAGTATGCAAGGGGAATTAGTTCCCCCTCTGCAAACATGCCTGGGGCTGCGTTGCAGAGAGGTGTAAAAAGGAGCATAGCCTCATTACACCTCTCTGCAATGCAGCCCCATGGCGCATACTGGAGGTTCCAGGTGGGCTAGTTGGCCCCCAGGGACCGCCAGTATGCAAGCGGAATTAGTTCTCCCTCTGCAAACGCGCCCGGGGGCTGCGTTGCAGAGAGGTGTAAAAAAAAGTTTGGCCTCATTACAACTCTCTGCAATGCAGCCCCCTGGCGCATACTGGAGGTTCCAGGTGGGCTAGTTGGCCCGCAGGGACAACCAAAATAAAAGGGGAATTAGTTTCCCTTCTGCAAATGCGCCAGGGGGCTGCATTGCAGAGAGGTGTAAATAGGGGCATAGCCTCATTACACCTCTCTGCAATGCAGCCCCCTGGCGCATACTGGAGGTACCAGGTGGGCTAGTTGGCCCCCAGGGACCCCCAGTATGCAAGGGGAATTAGTTCCCTCTCTGCAAACGCGCCTGTGGGCTGCGCTGCAGAGAGGTGTAAAAAAGGGTGTGGCCTCATTACACCTCTCTGCAATGCAGCCCCTTCGGGAATACTGGAGGTTCCTGGTGGGCTTGTTGGCCCACAGGGACCCCAGTATGCAAAGGGAATTAGTTCCCCCTCTGCAAACGCGTCAGGGGGCTGTGTTGCAGAGAGGTGTAAAAACATTTTTTTTCATTTTATATTAAAAATATGTAATGTAATTTAAAAAATAAAATATCTAAAAATAAATCATTTAAAATAATGTAGTAAATCAGTATAAAAAATATAACAATTAATACATTTAAAAATTATCATTTACAAAACCAGCATGCCTTCCTGAGAAAGCTGCATCCTCATTGGCTGTCAACACTTCTAACCAGGAAGTGTTGGCATCCATCTTGTGCCAGTGTTGACAGACAGTGGCAGCCAATCAGCATGCCTTCCCAAGAAAGCTGCATGCTCATTGTCTGTCAACACTTCTAACCAGGAATTGTTGGCATCCATCTTGTGCTCAGTAGATCGAGGCACAAGAAAGCAGTAAAACAAACGTGAAGAACACAAAAAGGGGGCAGGGTAGACACACCCTGATCCCCTAGGCCTGCCCAGGTCGTCCCACAAGGACAAAAAAGGCCCAAATTTTTCTTTTTAAAAAACCTGGTCTGTTTTTTTAAAAATTACCCCCCGGGGGGACCAAATCGTGGGGGCATAGTGATAAAGAAGTGTGGGGGGTCCCCAATCCCCCCACACTGCCCCGGGGACCGCTGCCGCAGGGGCAAAGCAACGCAGCCCCTTGGTGCATACTGGAGGCTCCTGGTGGGCTAGTTGGTCCCCAGGGACACCCAGTATGCAAGGGGAATTAGTTCCCCCTCTGCAAATACGCCTGAGGGCTCCGTTGCAGAGAGGTGTATAAAAGGGTGTGGCCTCATTACACCTCTCTGCAATGCAGCCTACTGGCGCATACTGGAGGTTCCAGGTGGGCTAGTTGGCCCCCAGGGACCCCGAGTATGCAAGGGGAATTAGGTCCCCCTCTGCAAAAGCACCCGGGGGCTGCGTTACAGAGAGGTGTAAAATAGGGTGTGGCCTCATTACACCTTTCTGCAATGCAGCTCCCTGGCGCATACTGGAGGTTCCAGGTGGGCTTGTTGGCCCCCAGGGACCTCAGTATGCAAGGGGAATTAGTCCCCCCTCTGCAAACACGCCAGGGGGCTGCGTTGCAGAGAGGTGTACAAATATTTTTTATCAATTTATATTAAAAATATGTAATGTAATTTAAAAAATATCTAAAAATAAAAAATGTATAATAATGTAGTAAATCAGTATTAAAAAGAAAACAATTATTACATTAAAAAAATTTCATTTACAAAACCATTGAAATTCTCTGAAAAAACCATAGGTTTCAGCCACGTTATAGTTAGGAATTATCATTTAAAAAACCTTTGAAATTCACTTAAAAAACCATAGGTTACAGCCACATTATAGTTAGGAATTAGCATTTAAAAAACCTTGCAAATTCACTGAAAAAACCATAGGTTTCACACATGTTATAGTTAGGAATTAGCATTTTAAAAACCTTTGAAATTCACTGAAAAAAACCCATAGGTTTTACACCAGTTATAGTTAGCTGGTCATTTTACTCATACAAAACCTATGAAATTCCCCTGTTATAGTTAGTTCAGCTAACTATAACTCGCGCGCCTGCAATGCACTGCTGATGACGTCACATATTACATCACTCATGACATGGTCGGTGACATCAATCATGACATCACTGATGACATCTCAAATGACATCCCTGATGACATCACTGATGACATCATCTACTGAATGTATCTCTTTCTTAAAAAATAAATAAATATTTTTTATATATGTGGGTTGATGTTTAATGTAGGTTGTTATGTGTATAGTATTAGGTAAGATAGTTAGTATAGTGTAGTTTAATATTAGTACAAGTTAGGTTAGTGTAGTTTCGGATTAGGAAGTATAAATAGTTAAGTTGTTTAAGTGTGTTTTGTATAAGAATAAATTGCAAATGGTTGATGATTTGTTCTCCCATTCATTTCTGCTGTGTGGACATATTCTGCTGGATTGGTAGTGGATTACGAAAGATGCATCCCCCACAATCAATTAGAATGTCTACAAATGTGATTACAGCATCTTCAAGGGACAGGCAACCAACAAACCTCATTTGAAATGTGTTTTAACCAAACTTATTGATGTTTAGGGTAACAAAGTTCAGTTGGGAAACAAGTTTTTTGATTGGTCTGAGAAATATTTATTCATATGTGATTATTTTGCTAGAAGAGATTTACTCAGGATGCACTGTGGGCATTGTGCTCTACACAGCACTGGTTGAATGCTGTGGGTATGGTGTTAGAATACTTTGTGACATCTTTGATTACACCGATCCCCACAAGAGCTTCACTTTCCACTTGGGGGTGCAGGGGATGTATGCTTCGCATTCTTCACAAGTCATCCTGACACCTCTTTACATGTTTCTACACAGCCTTGTACATTGTGGACAACACTGAACAAATTGGCAAGTGTTGGGCGAGGGATGTAGTGATGTGCATTACAGCTAACCTGTGCACATATTTGAACCATTATCAATTTCTGAGCTCTGCTGTTTGAATATGTGACATGTTGAGTGAACTGTCTTTACATGTGTCATGTCACGACACACATCTTTTCAAATATTGTCCTCCACATTGACTATGGGTAGTTCTTCTGGGTATATATTTTTCACTTACTGTTTGGAGACACTTCATGTGGCTTTACAGTGACGTGAGTATTGTTCCAAGTCACAATCAGCATCAGGGGCATGGATTAAGTTTGTGTTTCTGAGACAGCGTTGCCTTACAGTTCAGAGCATTATTTAAGTCACACGTGCCAGGCCCTCACCATGCCTATCATGGACACAGAGTAAGCATATTTCCGTTGACAAATATTCCATTGATTAGTAGTAATGGCTACCCTGAACAGTCATTGTTGGCACATTTAAACACAATTGGTCACAGGCAACACACATCTTAGTGACTCAATTAATTGTATTTACATGTGCAGTAACTGATGTAGTACACTCGCCCAGTTCTTTGTGCAACAACACCCCATTGTGTGAGTGCCCTGGGGGGCATTCAGAGTCCAGGGGGGAACATGTGCAGAAACACGTTGAGGAAGAGGCAGAGTTCAATCAGCAAGGTGATTGCAGTGTCATTGGGAACAACACAAAAAGTTGTGGGCACAGGATGATTTTGCAACAAGGCCTCTTTCTGCTCCTCTGTTGGTTCTTTCTGCACATGCCTTGCTTCTTCCTGCACTTATCTTTGTCTTTGTGGACTTCTGTTGCTTTTTCTGCATTTCTTTTGCTTCTTTCGATAAGTTTCTTCTTCTTTCTTCACATGGCCTACCTCTTTAGGCATGGTTAGAAACTAGCATTTAAAAAACCTTTGAAATTCACTTAAAAACCCCTAGATTTCAGGCATGTTACAGTTAGAAATTAGCATTTAAAAAACCTTTGAAATTCACTTAAAAAAACATAGGTTTCAGGCATGTTATAGCTAGACATTAGCATTTAAAAAACCTTACAAATTCACTGAAAAAAAACATGGGTTTTAGGGAAAGTTATAGTTTGTTGGACATTTCACTCGTACAAAACCAGAGAAATTCCCCCATTATAGTTAGTTCAGCTAACTATGACTTGCGCCCCGCAATGTACTGCTGATGACGTCACATATTACATCACTCATGACATGGTCAGTGACATCACTCATGACATCACTGGTGACATCTCAAACGACATCACTGATGACATCATCCATGCGATAATTTGATGCATCTTCTCACACCTATAATATAACCTTTGATACACCCACTCTAAATTACAGACTGCCAATCTCTAAACCATAGACACTCCAACACCTTTAACTACATATCCACTCACTGATTCTTAGGTTTACACAAACATCCACTCACTCACCCGTACAGTCACTCATACTTATGATCTGGTCACTCAGTACAGAACTATCATATGCACTCATACACCTATATAGACACTCACACACCACCACTCATCCATAGAGGTACTCACACACCTAGTCAGTCATGCAAACAATTAATCACACTGCCATTTACTCACATATACAATTATACAAACACCAGCTCACTTACTCATACAAATACTAGCACATTCCTACGCTCTTATACAATCACTGATACAAGCACACACTCATCCATACAGCCACTCTCACAATCACACACTCTCACTTACAGCCATTTATATACGTCCAACACACATATATACTGCCTTTCATATATGTAGTTACTCACCCATGTACCACTGAGATATACATTCACTCACTAATAGACCCATACACACACTAACCCACCCATACAGTCCATCACAGATGCACTCTTGAAACCATCCACCCAGTGAATCACTCACTCACACATCTATTCACAGAGTCCCACACAAACACTCAGGACCCATACAGACACATACTCACACCCAATTAATACTCCATAAAGACACTCATGTAGCTATTCACAAACCCATGCAGCCGCTTACACACCAACAGACAGACGGATATAGACATTCACACAGTTTAGTCACTAACCCATGCACTCAGTAAGATACGTTTAATCACTCACTTATAGAGTCAGTCACACACCTACTAAATCATCCATTCAGACACTTATACATCCACTCATTCTTCAATATGCCTTTCCCTATATATATTAAACATATTTAAACTTTACAGAAACACACAGTCACTGGGCGATGTCATCAGTGATGTCATTTGAGATGTCATCAGTGATGTCACTGATCATGTCATGAGTGATGTAATATGTGAAGTCATCAGCAGTGCATTGCGGGGGCGCGAGTTATAGTTAGCTGAACTAACTATAACAGGGGAATTTCTATGGTTTTGTATGAGTGGAATGTCAACTAACTATAACTTTCCCTAAAACTTATGGTTTTTTCAGTGAATATAGCCAGTAGGTAGTTATAGTTAGGACCTAGTTTCCATAGGAAATCCGCAACATTCTATTGGGATTAACTTTGGCGCCGGTTGATGAATCTCCGTGAATTTCTCAAAGAAGATGGCCCGCTCCGCTCCGCTCCTTCCCTGAAAGTCTCGGGAAGATTCGTCAAGCGGGGGCCAAGAAAAAAGGGGGTCCCAAAACGTGTTTTCCCCATGTTAATTTCCATAGGACGATTAGACACGGCTACAGCCCTAACCGCTGAACGGAATTACACCAAATTTGGGAAAATGGTAGGGTCTGGTACGCAGATCACGCTTTTGTTTAAATGGTGTAAATCCCTCCAGTAGTTGCTGAGAAAATTACAGTTGAAATCAATTATATATCTATAAGTGCGCACCGTGCACGCACGGTGCGCGCACCTTGCCGTGCACGAGCTTCATGCTGATTGGCTGCCACTGTCTGTCAACACTCCAAAACAGAAATTGATGGCAGCCATCTTGTGCCTCAGTAGACTGAGGCACAAGAAAGCAGAAAAACAAACGTGTAGAACTCAAAAAGGGGGCAGGGTAGAAGCACCCTGACCCCCTAGGCCTGCTCAGGGGGTCCCACAGGGACCCCCAAGGCAAAAAAAAAAAAGATTTTTTTTTGCTTTGGGGGTCCTTTAAGGAACCCCATAGTAGGCATAGGGGGTCAGGGTGCTTCTACCCTGCCTCCTTTTTGAGTTCTAAAACTTCTCGAGCACGAGCTGCATGCTCATTGGCTTTCAACACTTCAAACCAGGAAGTGTTGGCAGCCATCTTGTGCTCGGTAGATCTACGCACAAGAAAGCAGAAAAACAAACGTGTAGAACACAAAAAGGGGGCAGGGTAGAAGCACCCTGGCCCCCTAGGCCTGCTCATGGGGTCCCACAAGGACCCCCAAGGCCAAAAATGTTTTTTTTTAAAAACCTGGTATGTTTATCTAACAATTACCCCCCAGGGTGACCAAATTGTGGGGGCATAGTGATAAAGAAGTGTGGTGGGTGCCACCCCCCCCCCCCCACTGCCCTGGGGACCGCCGCCCTCCGGGGCAAAGCAACGCAGCCCCCTGGCGCATACTGGAGGCTCCTAGTGGGCTAGTTGCCTCCCAGGGACCCCCAGTATGCAAGGGGAATTAGTTCCCCCTCTGCAAACATGCCTGGGGCTGCGTTGCAGAGAGGTGTAAAAAGGAGCATAGCCTCATTACACCTCTCTGCAATGCAGCCCCATGGCGCATACTGGAGGTTCCAGGTGGGCTAGTTGGCCCCCAGGGACCGCCAGTATGCAAGCGGAATTAGTTCTCCCTCTGCAAACGCGCCCGGGGGCTGCGTTGCAGAGAGGTGTAAAAAAAAGTTTGGCCTCATTACAACTCTCTGCAATGCAGCCCCCTGGCGCATACTGGAGGTTCCAGGTGGGCTAGTTGGCCCGCAGGGACAACCAAAATAAAAGGGGAATTAGTTTCCCTTCTGCAAATGCGCCAGGGGGCTGCATTGCAGAGAGGTGTAAATAGGGGCATAGCCTCATTACACCTCTCTGCAATGCAGCCCCCTGGCGCATACTGGAGGTACCAGGTGGGCTAGTTGGCCCCCAGGGACCCCCAGTATGCAAGGGGAATTAGTTCCCTCTCTGCAAACGCGCCTGTGGGCTGCGCTGCAGAGAGGTGTAAAAAAGGGTGTGGCCTCATTACACCTCTCTGCAATGCAGCCCCTTCGGGAATACTGGAGGTTCCTGGTGGGCTTGTTGGCCCACAGGGACCCCAGTATGCAAAGGGAATTAGTTCCCCCTCTGCAAACGCGTCAGGGGGCTGTGTTGCAGAGAGGTGTAAAAACATTTTTTTTTCATTTTATAATAAAAATATGTAATGTAATTTAAAAAATAAAATATCTAAAAATAAATCATTTAAAATAATGTAGTAAATCAGTATAAAAAATATAACAATTAATACATTTAAAAATTATCATTTACAAAACCAGCATGCCTTCCTGAGAAAGCTGCATCCTCATTGGCTGTCAACACTTCTAACCAGGAAGTGTTGGCATCCATCTTGTGCCAGTGTTGACAGACAGTGGCAGCCAATCAGCATGCCTTCCCAAGAAAGCTGCATGCTCATTGTCTGTCAACACTTCTAACCAGGAATTGTTGGCATCCATCTTGTGCTCAGTAGATCGAGGCACAAGAAAGCAGTAAAACAAACGTGAAGAACACAAAAAGGGGGCAGGGTAAACACACCCTGATCCCCTAGGCCTGCCCAGGTCGTCCCACAAGGACAAAAAAGGCCCAAATTTTTCTTTTTAAAAAACCTGGTCTGTTTTTTTAAAAATTACCCCCCGGGGGGACCAAATCGTGGGGGCATAGTGATAAAGAAGTGTGGGGGGTCCCCAATCCCCCCACACTGCCCCGGGGACCGCTGCCGCAGGGGCAAAGCAACGCAGCCCCTTGGTGCATACTGGAGGCTCCTGGTGGGCTAGTTGGTCCCCAGGGACACCCAGTATGCAAGGGGAATTAGTTCCCCCTCTGCAAATACGCCTGAGGGCTCCGTTGCAGAGAGGTGTATAAAAGGGTGTGGCCTCATTACACCTCTCTGCAATGCAGCCTACTGGCGCATACTGGAGGTTCCAGGTGGGCTAGTTGGCCCCCAGGGACCCCGAGTATGCAAGGGGAATTAGGTCCCCCTCTGCAAACGCACCCGGGGGCTGCGTTACAGAGAGGTGTAAAATAGGGTGTGGCCTCATTACACCTTTCTGCAATGCAGCTCCCTGGCGCATACTGGAGGTTCCAGGTGGGCTTGTTGGCCCCCAGGGACCCCAGTATGCAAGGGGAATTAGTCCCCCCTCTGCAAACACGCCAGGGGGCTGCGTTGCAGAGAGGTGTACAAATATTTTTTATCAATTTATATTAAAAATATGTAATGTAATTTAAAAAATATCTAAAAATAAAAAATGTATAATAATGTAGTAAATCAGTATTAAAAAGAAAACAATTATTACATTAAAAAAATTTCATTTACAAAACCATTGAAATTCTCTGAAAAAACCATAGGTTTCAGCCACGTTATAGTTAGGAATTACCATTTAAAAAACCTTTGAAATTCACTTAAAAAACCATAGGTTACAGCCACATTATAGTTAGGAATTAGCATTTAAAAAACCTTTGAAATTCACTGAAAAAAACCCATAGGTTTTACACCAGTTATAGTTAGCTGGTCATTTTACTCATACAAAACCTATGAAATTCCCCTGTTATAGTTAGTTCAGCTAACTATAACTCGCGCGCCTGCAATGCACTGCTGATGACGTCACATATTACATCACTCATGACATGGTCGGTGACATCAATCATGACATCACTGATGACATCTCAAATGACATCCCTGATGACATCACTGATGACATCATCTACTGAATGTATCTCTTTCTTAAAAAATAAATAAATATTTTTTATATATGTGGGTTGATGTTTAATGTAGGTTGTTATGTGTATAGTATTAGGTAAGATAGTTAGTATAGTGTAGTTTAATATTAGTACAAGTTAGGTTAGTGTAGTTTCGGATTAGGAAGTATAAATAGTTAAGTTGTTTAAGTGTGTTTTGTATAAGAATAAATTGCAAATGGTTGATGATTTGTTCTCCCATTCATTTCTGCTGTGTGGACATATTCTGCTGGATTGGTAGTGGATTACGAAAGATGCATCCCCCACAATCAATTAGAATGTCTACAAATGTGATTACAGCATCTTCAAGGGACAGGCAACCAACAAACCTCATTTGAAATGTGTTTTAACCAAACTTATTGATGTTTAGGGTAACAAAGTTCAGTTGGGAAACAAGTTTTTTGATTGGTCTGAGAAATATTTATTCATATGTGATTATTTTGCTAGAAGAGATTTACTCAGGATGCACTGTGGGCATTGTGCTCTACACAGCATTGGTTGAATGCTGTGGGTATGGTGTTAGAATACTTTGTGACATCTTTGATTACACCGATCCCCACAAGAGCTTCACTTTCCACTTGGGGGTGCAGGGGATGTATGCTTTGCATTCTTCACAAGTCATCCTGACACCTCTTTACATGTTTCTACACAGCCTTGTACATTGTGGACAACACTGAACAAATTGGCAAGTGTTGGGCGAGGGATGTAGTGATGTGCATTACAGCTAACCTGTGCACATATTTGAACCATTATCAATTTCTGAGCTCTGCTGTTTGAATATGTGACATGTTGAGTGAACTGTCTTTACATGTGTCATGTCACGACACACATCTTTTCAAATATTGTCCTCCACATTGACTATGGGTAGTTCTTCTGGGTATATATTTTTCACTTACTGTTTGGAGACACTTCATGTGGCTTTACAGTGACGTGAGTATTGTTCCAAGTCACAATCAGCATCAGGGGCATGGATTAAGTTTGTGTTTCTGAGACAGCGTTGCCTTACAGTTCAGAGCATTATTTAAGTCACACGTGCCAGGCCCTCACCATGCCTATCATGGACACAGAGTAAGCATATTTCCGTTGACAAATATTCCATTGATTAGTAGTAATGGCTACCCTGAACAGTCATTGTTGGCACATTTAAACACAATTGGTCACAGGCAACACACATCTTAGTGACTCAATTAATTGTATTTATATGTGCAGTAACTGATGTAGTACACTCGCCCAGTTCTTTGTGCAACAACACCCCATTGTGTGAATGCCCTGGGGGGCATTCAGAGTCCAGGGGGGAACATGTGCAGAAACACGTTGAGGAAGAGGCAGAGTTCAATCAGCAAGGTGATTGCAGTGTCATTGGGAACAACACAAAAATTGGCAATCCATTTCAAAGTTTAAGGTGTGTGTAGCAGAGTCATTCATGGAATAGGGGAAGCTGATGTTCTGGGGCATGGTGGTAGGCACAGTTCCAAGCAGAAACAGTTCATTTGACAGAGATCAACGTTACCAGTGAGTTCTTCACATTTTCCTCCTCTGATGTGTCATGCGCATCCCATGTGTGTGATGGAGAGTTGACTGGAGCATTGTGAGGCTGTGACACTTCAGGGTGGTGAGATATGTGCAGTAGCATTCATCTGTGCCAAACAAAAGGTTGAGGCAGCATTGCAGTGATAAGTTGCAGTGCTTGCAAGACTCCAGCCACGGCTGCCAATTCTGAGGCTTGCATCCACTCCATGTTCTTCATGATCATTCTCATTTGAAGCAATGCCTTGGTGACATCGCTGGAGCCACTTTGACTGGACAGTTGTTCTTGTCACTGAGGCAGTGCTCCAGTGATGTCAGCCATGTAATGCTGGAGAGCATGGAGTGGACTGTGAGTGCCTGTGATGGACTCCAGGTGGTCCCTAATAGGATTGAGACACCCACAGACCCCATCCAGTTTGGCTGCCAGGTTATCAAACCCCAATTGCATCAACCCAGCAATCTCCTGCTGGCCCTTTACCACACAGCGTTGAAATCTTAGAAATGGATCCTCAAGGCCTGAGGAGACAGGTGTGGTGGTAGGTTCCATTATCCGGACCTCACAGGCCCTACGGACGCACGGATCGTGTGCGCTCTCTTTTGCCACAGGCACCTCCATGAAGCTCAGAACACACACGTCCTAGCCTTCAGCGCCTGCTAGATGAGCAGGGCTTTGGCGATACTCTACTTGCAGTCCATACGGACGTGGCTGGCATTCCACCGTTTCTTGCCACCACGATCTCGATACTACCGTAGACTCTCAGCCCTGATGAGTCACATCTCCTTCACAGTGTGACGAAACACGTGTCGGCTGGCTACTATTTTCTGTACTGACCAACAATTGACTTATAAACAACTTTCACCCACATGAACCTTTGTATCTGGCGTTTTTGAACTTTGATGCATTACTATTTCTCTCAGCGGGTTTATTAGTCCTTACACTAGGACTACGTACTACACTTGCGTGTGCACAGGATCTGTTCTTCTTCCTTTTGGTTTAGGCCTCCCTATACCATTGCATGGGCTGTTTTTTCCTATTGGGTTTGTGTTCCCCTGTCCTGTTCTGCACCGCGTGCTTACCGCACAATCATTACAGCAGCAAGATCACACTGCTCAGAGCGCCACTGCTTCCTGCTCTCTCAACTCAAACCCATTCTCTCTCAAACTTGGTGGTAGGTGCTTGACCTTGAGTGTTTTGTGAGGGGGTGGAGCTACCACAACGCTGCTGGATGTCCCTGCTTCTGGAGATGGGCTGCCAATGGAGCTGAGCTGCTCTTGAAGGGTGTCCTGGTCGATGGTTGAGATGTCTTCATCTTCATCATCGTAGAGTAGGACAGGCTGCTGTACAGGAGGTGATGTTTCTCCCTCTGCAATGTAAAGGGGAGATGCTGTGTAATGTGTGTCTCAAGTATGATCATGCATTTGATCATTTTATAAGCAGACTGCATGACAATGCCCATGTAAAATATTGTTGTGGAGATACCTAGTACTTGCAGGTTAATTAATCATTGTACAGCATCACTGTTGTTGTCAATTCTTTTCTTTCAGTTCACAAGTATGCCAAATGTGAGTGGCCAATTTCTACACATATGTTGTACCAGTTTTGTCCTCTGTTCTCAGTAGTGAAAGTGGTGCTGGTTGTACCCCATTGCTGTCAATGCAGATTAGCTCAGATTTATAGGTCTGTGCACTGCATTGTAGTAGAGTCACCTCTACTTATTACACTAGAAACGTTTTTAGGATTGTCTAGTTTTGGATGTGTGTATTGCATGCTACATTGGTATTGTGGCATGAGTAGGGCTATCATGCTGTTGAGATCAGGGTTGATGTGATGTGCCACATGTTATGGGCAGGTAGATATGCTTGTTTTGCCATGATTCAAACTGTGTAGATCCATTTTAATGTTTCCAAATCCCATTGATAAATGACATTCTCATTGATGCAGGTTGATATGCAGGTATGGTACTGCTTCTGTTTTACTGCCCCTTATTCCTTTCACCCAGTGACCCTTGCACGTATGTGCATTTACAATGGTGAGGTGTTGCAAGTTGGAGGAAGTATGACTCTTGGTCAATTGTTGGGCTACTTGTGCATTGTTGGGGTGCAGACGTCTTTCTCACATCAGGGGGTGTATGCATATGATGAAGTGACAGAGTTAGGCCTTCTCCTTACAGGATTGACTCTGCACTCATCCACTTCAGTGACAGAGGCCTGCACCATGTTCACAAGTTTATGGTGCATGCATGCATTTCATCATGCACTGGCACTTGACTTGTCAGTGTGGCACACAGACAGGCACCTTACCAGGCTAGTGCAAGTGTGTTAGGGTTCATGGGAAGAATGCTTATGTTGAAGGAGGGACCCCTTCAGGCACATTAGCAATGACTGACAATTTGCCGTTTCAATGTGTGATGCACACTGCAGTACACATGGAAACAGAAAAAAAGGATTTCCTTTATTTTAGCATGTTAGCGGTCCTGTATTTCCTTGCAAACATTGCTTACTTGCTGCCTATTGGCTTCACTGTTGCAAGTATAGAGAAGCGTGTCTTTCAATGGGTGTTGGAGGGTGGACAGCCAAAACAACACCCATTACACTCACCTTTCACATCACGTGAAGTGTGTAAGTGGGCCTACATTACATGGCTGTTGATTTACACTGGCTTCTTAGTGGTGCTCAGCCCGTGTCACCATCCCAACGTCACATCAAGTGAGATTGGCATGGGGATGTGTGCTGGGGAATATATCCCTCTGATGAACACATGGATGATACATGCTGTTCTACTCATGGTGATTGGATATCTTTGTATGTGTAAGGATGTTTACAGACATGACTGTGTATTTGTTCACTGCCACTGTTGACTTTCCTCAAGTACTGGTTTTCTCAATGTGTAATGGCCATCTCACACCAGGACTTTGATTACTGGAGAATACTGTTATCCGTATGGCTCATGTGGAGACTTTGATGTGGATGAGTGCATTTTGACGAATAGGGTGAATGTGACATGTAGCAAGTTTGTATGCATTCGTGCTACATTGTTATTCTTGCTCTGTGTCATACTTCATTTGACATGCACCTGACAGGGACTGCATAGTTATGTGAGCATGGCACATAGAAGAGACATGTAGATAGTTTTAATGGGACACATTCCTGATATGCATAGTCCTTACACTGTACTTTTGGAAGCATATACCTTCTGCTCATACTTGAACATCACATTAGCACTCCAGTATGCAAAATGTGGACAGTGTGGGATATGCAACTTTTAGACACCAGGGTGCATATTCACTATGTTGTGCAATGCATGTGTTTATGGTATTAAGACTCTCTAGATGATTAGTCACGTTGGGAACACAGGGCTCCATCTCATGAACAAGCAAAGCGGCATATTGACTGGGAAGGTGGCATAGTGTCACACTGACCTCTATGCCTCAACACCACACTCATACAAATTAGCTACACAGGGTTGCATCTCATTGACAACAATGTGATACAGCCCTGTGAACCAGACTGCTCTGGAGCTAAAGTTAGCAGGCCACCGCTGATGGAGACACACATGCACCATTGTGCAGGGGTGTCAGAGTTAAGTTGGAGATTGTACGTGTGCATGAAGGGAGACCTTACAGGACATACACATTCTTGCACACAACACAGGCACTCCTGCACAATGGTACCTATGTGGTGACATTGGTGGTGGCCTGCTAACTTTACCCCCAGAGTAGTCTGGTTAACAGGGCTGCATAATATTGTTGTCAATGAGATGCAGCCATGTGTAGTCAATCTGTATGAATGCGGTGTGGAGGCAAGGAGGCCAATGCGACACTATGCCACCTCTCCAGTCAATATGCCCATTTGCTTGTTACTGTTGCCCTCATTTTGTAGTCTGATGTATATTCATTTAGCTGTATATTGGATTACTTTTATGTGCAGAATTCAAAGTCTGTGACACCACAATTATGTGTCTTTCAATATATTCAATGACTAAGGTGATATGTGGCTATACCCCCCGGGACCATAGTATCTGGAAGGAGATCAACAGTCAGTGGGGGTGTACACTAAGGGGTATATTTTTTTAGGCATGAGTAACATTGGTCCCCAACACCCCCGTCCCACCAGTCCCTGGTTGTTACTTACCCTGTTGCTGATGTAGATGGTCATATTCAGCACTATCCTGTCCCTGGACTCCAACCACCATCCCGTCACAGATGACTGCGGACACCTGCTTCTCAAGGCATCCAGCTCCTTCTGTGGCGCTGGACTCCCACCTCCAATCTGCAGTGCTGCCTGGCGATTGTTGGACAGATTCTGTTTGGTCTTCCGCTTAGCATCATGCCAGCGCATCTTGCAGTCATTCACTTCAACCTCTGCTACAGCATTCACCTTGGCTACAATGGACTTCCATATTGCATTTTTAGTCCCCAATGGCACCGTGAAGCTGACAAAAAGCTGGTGATGTTTGTATGTCACCTCCGCAATCAGGATCTCATTTTCCTGCTGGCTAAACCAGATTTTTCTTTTCCTCTTCCCCTGGGTCTCTGGCTGGTCTCCCTGGCTGTTTGAGGAATTACGGGGTTGTTCTCTCCTGCATCACTGGGTCCAGCTTCCTCCATGTTACTTCTTGTCTTTTTTTTGTTGGTGTTTTGAAAACTTTGTGGGTGGTTTGTAGTTAATTTTCCACAAAACATGAAAAAGTGGCATCACGCTGATTAGCATGCAGTTTCTGGTCACTGACAGGCCGGCTGCCACTTTTTTTAAGTTTGCAAGATTTTTATCACTGTGACGCAGGTGTTAAAACCAACAAATCCAGCTGCGCTGAGTAACTATAGCGACATACTGTAAATAAGTTGGTACCATGGCGATAGTTTTCAGTGGTACAAGGCAGCAGAAAAATTGCCGCTAACTGACGTTAGCATTAGTTAACGGCAATTCTTGTACATATACCCCCGATATTTTGATGAAATGTGGCTACTCTATCCTTTTAATACTTATGGACATCCTTAACAATTCTCTGGTTAATGTCAATGCTCCTCCTTCATGGAAACATGCCAAAATGAAACCCTTATTAAATAAGACTACTGCCGATCCACTTCTGACAAAATTACAGATTGATCTCCCAACTTAACATTGCAAGTAAAGTATTGGAGAAATATGTCAAAAAACACTTTTACAGCTTCTTAGAAAAGCATTCCATTCTCCATCCCAAACAAACCGGCTTCAGACCAGGGAGCATCACCGAGACTGCTCTGCTAATAGCCACAGAGGAGCTCGAGGCCATTTTGGATTGAGGTGGCTCAGCTGCCATGATCATATTAGATCTCAGTGCAGCTTTTGCCACTGTTTCATACCCTATTCTCCATCAAAGGATGAAGGTAGCTGGAATTACGAGTGCTGCTCACAGTTGGCTTGCAGCTTTCCTGGAAAAGAGAAGCATCCAGGCCTGAGAAGAATCCCTCTTCTCTGCCATTTACCCCATTGGCTGTGGTGTTCCACACGGCTTTTCTCTAAGCAACACCCTTTTTCAATTATATGTGCTCCCTCTGGCAGATATAGTGCAGGCTCACAGGCTTGCACTTGTGTCATATGCCGATGACACTAAGCTTATTATAGCTCTCACCCCAGTAAGATTGTAGGCACTCTTACATGTAAATTCATGCCTGAAGCAGGCCACGGACTGAATGTCAGACAGTAGTCTTAAACACAACGGGGATAAAACAGAGGTGCTGGCTGTTGGTAACAATCTCTCTAGGTAGAAAGATCTAGCAAGGCTAGTCTCCTTTCGGAGAATGCTCACAACACTCCCAAGCAGTGAAAAGTTTGGATTTTTGAATGGACAATAATTTGTCTATAGAAACCCAAGCTAAGAAATTGTCAGCAGCATGTTTTGGACTTTTGAGAACCCCGAAGAAAGTCATTCAATTGCTCCCGCTAACTTCGAGGAGAGTGGTCATACAGGGATTCATTAACTCTCATCTTGATTTTGGAAACTCCCCTTTCTTGATTAACCCCAAGTATGTCATAAGACTAGCAGGTCATCCAAAATTCTGCATCACTTCCTCTTCACAGACTTCCGAAACATCCTTCATACACCCCAGCCTTAGTTGCCCTGCACTGACTTCGAGTACAAACAAGAATCTATTTTAATGCTCTGGCAATACAAGGAAAATGCTTCTTCCTTATTTAGCAGCTTCTTATCCCCCAGATTCCTAAGAAGCCTCAATGATCTGGACATTTTAAATTGCTGACAGTAGAAAATACCAGCAAGGTTAGATGTGGAGGATGATCCCTTGCATATCTGGTTCCAAAGTTCTGGAATAATCTCCCCACCAACCTTAAATTGGACCAACCAGTAACCACCTTCAGGAAACTCCTGAAGATGAATCTGTTAGATCCTTTAAATGAGTCTAGGAACTGGCAGGTGTGTCTGCCTCAGTGCTAGGAGGCTCATACGGGTAACCATGTGCTATACAAAAACACCTGAAATTAACTAGTAAGTAGTACTGTAGGAGCACTACTTCATGTAATGCAAAATGCAGCTTGTGAATGAGGCCCTTTCTGCTTATGCCAGCCTGAGCCAGAAGTAGGTAATGACAAAGTTAGTCTACTGGAATAGCTTCGTTGTGGTTGTGCCCCTCTACTCACTGTCTTCCATTAGCAATGGTTTCAACATGGATCCTCTTGCCCCTTCCCAGCCAAACACACAGGCATAAGCCCATTTGTCCTTCTGGCACTAATAAATCAAAAGTGGGGACCTGAGTCAAGACATGGTCTGTCATGGGATACATCTCCTACATATTTTTCTTAAATGCTCTTGCTTTATATTCCTACTTATAGGCACACATTAACAAGTGTTAAGAATTAATTTACGATCCTTGTGCAAACACGTGTTTGAAGTGACAAAACACATGTATTCACAAAGCACTGCTATGGCTATCACGGTACATTTTCTTTTCCAAAATTCCAACTATTGTGTATTTGTTTGAAAATGTGTTAGTACAGTGAAAGGCAGTAGCCAATGATATATTTTGTTAATGTAAAATGTTGACGTATCGTGTTAGTTAAACATAAAAACCTGCAGTCATTGTGAAAAAAAACATCCTGCTGTCTCCTTACTGCACGACGGTTGTAACATCACCATTCACCTACAATTAGAAAATTACATAGCTACTCTACTGTAATAAACTTTCCCAGTTGAATACTGAAATCCCAATGCCTGCTGACAAAGGCAGTCTAAAGAATGAAAGGTAACTTCCTGAGCAGATCACTCAGCTGCCACTTAAGCAATTCATGGGAAGACTATACATTCAGACCTTTTTCGTCTGTGATTTCTGTTCTGGAAATATAGTCATTAGTTATTTATGGTAAATTGTTGATTAATTGCACGCCTGGAAATCAGTATGGAGAGCAAGAAAACATGTTGCTATTCCCACAGATTCCATAGCACAAAAGTAGCTTTAAAGCTGTCTTACATTAAACTGATTAAGAGTTTGTGTTTTCATGGAATTGCAAACAGCTTGTTGATGTGTTTATTTTCTCTGTACAAAATACACCATCTTTTAGGTCGAGCCTGGACAGCGCATGCGCTGCTCTGCGTGGCATGCTTTATTGAAGTATAGACTTGAAACTGCCTACTCTCCGTCCATATTTTTCATTGGCTTCTGTTATTGTTCTTTGGAAACTGTGGCTTTTCATTGGTCAATAGGCTAGGTAGTCCCTCCCTAGTACCACCTTGTCTCATTTTGTAACCTCCCGCCAGGACACCACCTTTTACATGTGTTTTTACTCAGTAGGCTTTAATTACCACCTCCGACCACCATTTGGTTAAATGTGTTTTCACACGCTCTCCCCTCACGCTTTATTTTTTTTCATAGCAGGGCACGCCATGCTGATTCGGTGGTGGCCGTGCCTTTAGTGTGTTGTTTGCTGCCCGAACGCGGCCGCATTTCTTTTCTTCTATTTTTTAACTTTTTTTGTTTACAAGCGCCCCATATGGAGTTTTCAATTTAATGTCGGCCATGCCCCTTTTTTAGACAAGCCACATCTAAAGAAAGGTGCCCGGCCACTATTAAAGTGGAACTGAAGCATTGGGAACTTTTACAAAAAAAGCATTTCCTTGTCAACTTGACAAACAGACGCTTTTTTTCTGTAAAAGCACCCCATACCGCGGTTTCACTTTAATGGCGGCCGAGCAGTGGTGTAACACAGGCCCCCGCAGCCCCTGCAGGGCGCGGGGGCCTTTAGCTCAAAGGGGCCCCCTTGGCACTGCACTCTGGCCGAAGAGCTCCTGATTGAGACCGGAGAGGGCCCCTCTAAGTACCGTGCAGGGAGACCCCCTCACTTTTTGTTAGCCAGTGCGGCGGCGCCCCTTTGTTTAGATGCGGCTCGTCTAAAGAAAGGGGCGTGGCCGACATTAACGTGAAATTGCAGCATGGGGCGCTTTCCAAAGATTGCATTTGCAATGCAATAGGTCTTGCATTTGCGACAGTTTAAGCTATTAGCATTGTCATTTACAATGCCAATAGCTCAGACTCTCGCAAATGCGAGCCCTATTGCGTTGCAAATGCTTATCATATATTGTTAGCAGCCGGATCTTTGATTAGATGAAGCAAGAGACCAAGCAAATACTAGGAGATTTTGAAGTTAATGTGATGACATAGCCGAGCAATACAATGCCCCTCATGTAAAAATGATATTGCATGTCATTTCTGACTGTCATGGCCTTAAAAAAGAAGTTGGTCTCTTTTCCCTTCATAGACACAGGAGTTCTTGGTGACTTGCAATATCAGTTAATCAAAAGGAGATAGGACACTTGTAACCACTTTTTCCAAGAGATTTGAAAAAACCCTCATAAACGCTGCGTATCTCGAGAAGCGGTATATGTTGTTCTCCGCCCCACGCAAGCGTTATGGCAACAGTCATTGGGTTTATTCAGTCAGTGTCTTGCCAGCCTCACCCGAGGCGATCTCTGGTTTTATGTGGCAGTATCCAGAGAAAAGCGAGTTACCCCACTGAAGCTGAGTGATAGGATAAAAAAGTGTGCAGGTGAATATAGGCTTTATTCAGTTCACTTGAACACTTGTTAAAATTTGTTGGGTATGCTCTGGGATAATTAGGAATCCTTAGCATAGGTCAGTTTAGACAAAAGAGATAACGTCGACATGTTTCTGCTCTGTCGGCCCGAGGGTCTAAGAGCTTTCGTCAGGACAAATGTACACAAAACACACAGGGAGAATAAAAAGTTGATTGATGTCAAATTTTTGACATAAAGGGACTTTCTTATAGTCTTACCCTTGAAGGTTTTCATATACCTGAGGATTCAAAGGAAAGAGAAAGGAAATGGGGTAACTATTGGCAATTTTTTTGCTAGAGTGGTTTGATCAAACAAGCATTGTGTCGATATGTATTTTATATTCTTTTTCAAAATTCAATCCAATTAAAAGAAACACACAACTGAAATGACATTAAGGTGAATCTATAGGGGAAAGAGGAACAGCGATATCACAGTGGTGCACAATTAGTTTTGGTATGGTAATTCGTACTTTTGAATTAAGGCTTAAACGCTGCAATAGCAGGAGAATGAACTCATATTGGCGTAATACCTCGTGGAGAGGTCTTACCTTAAGGAGAAATCAGTCGCATTTCAGCAGGAGGATTCAGGCTGAAAAAGGGGGATCAATAAACGGGATTGTAAGAGAGCTGTCTAATGAGAACTAGCGCTCGGAGATGGACGTGAACACACTCACCCGCTTCTTCAGCGTACTCCGCGTCTTGTGCTGGCTCTGCCTCCTGGACGCCAGGAGCACGCGTTCAATGGCGTTTAATACGAGTTTACTCATGGTCAGAGAAAGAGGACTTAGATTGTATTGCAGAACGGGGTACTTTTGAAAACAAAATAAAACAATTAATGTCCTACATTTTTACACAAAAAGGAGATGTACGTGACAATCATGGTTTTACTTAAATTGCCAAAGCTCAAAATGGAATATTTAAATAATCGGCAAAATGGTGGTGGCCGTGCCTTTAGTGTGTTGTTTGCTGCCCGAACGCGGCCGCATTTCTTTTCTTCTATTTTTTAACTTTTTTTTTTTACAAGCGCCCCATATGGAGTTTTCAATTTAATGTCGGCCATGCCCCTTTTTTAGACAAGCCACATCTAAAGAAAGGTGCCCGGCCACTATTAAAGTGGAACTGAAGCATTGGGAACTTTTACAAAAAAAGCATTTCCTTGTCAACTTGACAAACAGACGCTTTTTTTCTGTAAAAGCACCCCATACCGCGGTTTCACTTTAATGGCGGCCGAGCAGTGGTGTAACACAGGCCCCCGCAGCCCCTGCAGGGCACGGGGGCCTTTAGCTCAAAGGGGCCCCCTTGGCACTGCACTCTGGCCGAAGAGCTCCTGATTGAGACCGGAGAGGGCCCCTCTAAGTACCGTGCAGGGAGACCCCCTCACTTTTTGTTAGCCAGTGCGGCGGCGCCCCTTTGTTTAGATGCGGCTCGTCTAAAGAAAGGGGCGTGGCCGACATTAACGTGAAATTGCAGCATGGGGCGCTTTCCAAAGATTGCATTTGCAATGCAATAGGTCTTGCATTTGCGACAGTTTAAGCTATTAGCATTGTCATTTACAATGCCAATAGCTCAGACTCTCGCAAATGCGAGCCCTATTGCGTTGCAAATGCTTATCATATATTGTTAGCAGCCGGATCTTTGATTAGATGAAGCAAGAGACCAAGCAAATACTAGGAGATTTTGAAGTTAATGTGATGACATAGCCGAGCAATACAATGCCCCTCATGTAAAAATGATATTGCATGTCATTTCTGACTTTCATGGCCTTAAAAAAGAAGTTGGTCTCTTTTCCCTTCATAGACACAGGAGTTCTTGGTGACTTGCAATATCACTCTAGGGTTTGGTTGGAGGTACTTTACTCCAAAAATAACATAGTGTAATAACTATTGCATGTTCACGCACGTCACGGTGAGCTGACCCTTGGTGCTCTAACACGTCACACATGCTGTTCACCAACAAGAAAAGTAACCTAATATTCATTAGCCTGTTTTGCTGAATGTAAATGTCCTATTATGGAACTCCACTACACTCCATTAGCATACATTACATTTTCTAGCATTTTAAATAAATGCTATACATCGACTTGCAAAACCTATAGTTCTGATTAGCTGGTATGGAAAATAATTAATTTACACTATAGGAATTGAGATAAGCACAAATCTGCGCGTCCTTTACATTTTGAATTGCTAACATATATAGATTTATACTGCATCGTTACCATTTAGAAATTAGTGGAAAACAGGAACAGCAGGCTCTATGGAAAGATTTACTATAGAATGTAGCTACTGAAGGGAGGAGAGACTAAGCTGCGGGTAAGAAAGGAAAATGTATGTCTGAGGCACCATGGAATGTTTTCCTAAAACTCTCCCTGGTACCTGCAAGGCCATTGTATTGTGAAGGGAATACATTGCTGGCTTGTGGATTCGGGTTGGGGCCTAAAACAACACAAGATTTTAAATTAAATCATGTTAAAGAAACAATATTTTTCGTTGGTGGGTTTTTAATGGTTTCTGGACAGGAACAGAAAAAGTGCAAATTACCTTCGGGATGGCGATTTTCCGCTTCCTTAATATTTCTTTTAAATGTGTGTAAAAATAAGGCTGCAATTGCCGTGAATTACATTGTTGGCAGAGCAAAATGCAAATATTATTTTTGCCATTTGATAATTATATTGAAAGTATTGCCATATGCATTTATAGAGCGATAGTTCATCTAAAGTCATAGTTCTATTGATTTTTCCACAGGAAAGGCACTTATTGGATCGCTCTTAACGTTGTCCCTTTTTGTGTTATTTGCACGAAATTGTCCTAAAAATGTGTTACTCCAACTTAGAATATTCATGCAAAATTTCATGCAGATTGGTCAAGGGAGCAAAAGCTATAAGGGAAGAAAGTCACCTTAGGGTGAGTGAGGGTTCTCGTTTTAACACAATAGTGCTTCCCAGTCCCTCTCTTCTGCCATTCCTCTTCTTCTTTTGATCATCTACATACATTCTGTGAGTTACATGTAGTGGAGTAGTACGTTTGCATATGGTTAAATACTGAAACTAGGCCCTTCTTTTTTGAGATACTAAAGTATTTGTGCAACACTTCAAACAGTAAAACAGTGAAAACACACCACAAAAAGAGCTCACAACAGATTTGTAACCATAGAGTACTTTTTAATAAATACTAAAACAAGACCAAAATAGCAAACATCCAATCAGTAGAACCAGAGGTATGAAGTTTTAAATAATAAACTGTAAACTAGCACCTAAAAGCGTAAAGCACTACCTGGGGATTTCTAGTCATGCCGGACAGGGATAAAAGTTATAAGTTCATGCCGAATTTGTGGACCAGATGCAGGGACCAAGTTAGGCCCGTCACATAAAGTAACTTAAATCCTTGTTGCAGAGCCTTGCGTGGATCTGCGTCAAAAGACGTGCTATGCAGCAGAAGAGATGCATCTGTTATGAGATGTGGCGAGGCTGCGGTGCGATGGTCCTGCTGCGTCATCGCCGAGGATCCCGCCGACAGGCTGTGCGATGTGAAGCTGTGGTGTCGGGGATGGGGTGCGCAGTAGGCGATGCATAGGTTCTGAAGATCTTCAAGGTCGCAATTCAGAATCCAATGTTGACCTCGAGTCTACCTTCCATGAGAGACGCGAGCACCTGGGCTGCGGAATCTTCAGTTCCGTGGACAGCGGAGGCTAGGCCTTTGTGGTGGGTCCATCCATGCAGCAGTGCAGATTCATCAGTTCTGCTCAAGGATGTACGTTCAGCAGAGAAGATGCATTGAATCCACTGGCAGGCACCTTAGGCCAATTCCAATGGTCCAGGACTGGGGTGGCACTACTAGACAGGGTAAACTCACAGATCCCAGAGCCCAGGTGTTGGCGCAAGTTTGCTGGAAGCCTGCTATATCCCTGAGGGATTAGATTTGGAGGCGAGCCAACTAGCCCTTGGAGTTGTGCTGGGTTAAGGGTTCAAGAGATGCAGGTCCAGTCCTTCTAACCCAGGCAAGAGGGCAGCAGGCGGCAGGTCAACAGGGCAGCAGTTCCTTTATAGTGGCAGTCCTTCAGCAGCACAGCAGTCCTTCTCCCTAGGAAAGTATCATCAGGTCCATAAGTGTACTGATGTGGATGTGTCTGAGGTTCTTCTTTTATACACATTTGTGCCTTCAAAGTAGGGAGATGCTTCTAAAGGCATTCTTTAGAAGTTCACAGATGCCCTGCCTTCCCTACCCTGGATCCAGTCTAACTACAAGGTAAAGGCAGCCCTTTGTGTGGGGACAGAACACAGCGTATTCATATGTAAGTGAAGCTGGGCCCAGCTCTTCACTTCCATCCTGCCAGTGATGGTCCACTCAGTCACACCTAAGCTCCCATTGTGGGTGGCTGTCTAGGAGGGATACACAAAGTGCAACTGCCAGCTACACCCCGTCATGTGACCAGAGACAGGCAGAAGACACCAATTGGCTTAGGCAATAACATCACTACAAGGGGGGATTAGGAGTGCATAAAGGTCCAGCATACGAGCTCCGAACCAGGCTATGTAAGTCTGAAGAGTATGTAGTTCCTATCAGAGAAAATACAACAGAAAGGTTGTTGGTGGTCAACTGAGAAACCAGATTGAGGAATCTTTTTGCTCAGGAGCAATGGTGCTCACACACCCAAATGGGTGTCATGCTTCATCATAGGGCAGCTCCTTATTGTGCCAGTGCTTCAATGTCCAACGGGCCCCTCGATGGGGCCTTTACCAGAGAAGTTTTGATTTTGCCATTGTGAAATATGAGTGGCGGTGCTCTGTGTGTAATGTAGTGTAGATTGGTGTGATGTGAGTAAAAAATAACTAAAAGCTACCCAAGCATATGGGTCACCTTATTATAATAACTATATAATAACTATTATAATGCACTCTTTTCTGAGCAATCGCACACAGGCAGTACATATAGGACAGTTCCATTCCAAGCCCAGCCCCATCAGTTGTGGAGTCCCCCAGGGAGCTTCACTAAGCCCCACCCTTTTCAATGTCTATATGCCATCTCTTGCCGACATTGGAAGGAAGTGGGGCATTTTGCATCTGTTCCTATGCGGATGACACGCAACTGATGGTGGCCTTGGACGAGAGAACCAACATTATCAAATCCAAATTACATGACTGTCTCTCGGAAATGTCCCAGTGGATGCATTCACACTGCCTGAAGCTGAACGCCGGAAAATCTGAGATACTTCTGTTTGCCGGCGCCAAACGTGTGTGGGATGACTCGTGGTGGCCACCCTCACTGGGTATGGCGCCCATCCCTAAACTACATGCAAGGAATCTGGGCGTCATTATGGATGACGCCCTGTCCATAAAAGAGCATGTGCGATCCCTCTGCGGTAAAGGCTTCGCCATCCTGAAGCTTCTTGCCAGACTATTTCCCTGAATACCCCTGGACTGTAGACGTTCAGTTACTCAATCCTTATTGGTTACTCACCTGGATTATGGCAACGCGCTATTTGTAGGTGTGAATGAGTAACTGTTTTCACATCTACAGGTATTGCAGAACTCGGCGACTAAACTCATCTGTAACAAAGGCAAGCTCAAATTGGCCTCGGAATGCCTGAAGAAACTGCACTGGCTGCCAATGCGCCAATCTGCTCAGTCATGCCCATAGGGCCCTAAATAGACTGGCCCCACTATTCTTCAAGGGAAGATTGAATTTTATGTCCCCACAAGGAACCTACGCTCACTCCAGTCTGCCCTGGCCAGGACTAAATGTATTTATGAAGTAAGGACAGGTGGCCGCTCATTCTCCCACCTAGCAGCAAAGAAGTGGAATGAGCTGTCCCCAGAACTAAGACACACCACTAACTACCTCCTTTTCCGGAAAAAACTAAAAACCTACCTCTTCCCCAATTCCTAAATTTTCCTCTAGTGTCAGTCCCTAGCAGCTTCGCCTTGGTATAAGCGCCTTGATATCCCTTGGGATGAGTGTTGCGCTCTACAAATACCGCAAAAGAATAAATAAATAAATAATAAATGCATTGTGGCTGAAGGCGGATCTAATGGTATAATCCAGCTCAACATTTGTGTAAAAGTAGGTAGACATGTTTCTTGTCAAATTACAGTCGCTATCGATCATGGCAATTCACTAGGACTGAGAACCTAATCTACTGAGGATAGGGTTAATGAAGGTACATATGCGTATTAATTCACAATCACAAGTGTACATAGTATACCTTTGTTATAGTCTTGGTTATCTTTTTGAAGTACAACAGCATTGTATCGCCGAGACATATGGCAAATGAAAGTACCCAAAGAGGGTAATGACCCGTAACACCTGACTGCCTCAGTACTACAAGAAAATCTTCAGGTAAATGCAATAAAAAATGAGTCCAATATACGTTTTTTTAGTGTATTGTAGCATTTTGTTGTGCTTACTACCATTATGTGGAAAGCGAAAATGCTTACACATGAGAATAGCTTGCTACTCAGTGAGGGACAAGTGGCTGAAAGCATATTGCCTTTAGGTTGAGGCTATTTGGGAAGTGTTCCTATTTTATGTGTGCTGGACAAAAAGGTGTTGTTATTGTGTCACTGGACACAGTTCTTGGGAATCTAGATAGATCAGTAGGCTTGAGCGAGAGAGGTGTGTTTTATAGTTTGTGGTATTTTGGAAGCTTTTACTGGCTCTGGAGATTCCCTTTCTGTGTTTGTAATTTTTCTTTTATATTCTCAGTCTCATATAATATGCCTTTTGCCGCATCTACTCTGAAATCATATGGCTTTTATGAAGTAACAAGTGCAGATAAGGAGTGAAGGGAGTCAGAGATCTGCCTGGGTAGACTGTTACAATCCTCCTGTATACTGAGATGTCAAGAAAGAGATTAGCTAAGATGGACTTAGGGCCTCAATATGATGGCGGTCATATCATATCAGGGATGGGACCGCCGGCCGTCTCGCCATTAGAATTACAAGGCGGTAGCAAAGTGATTTATTTGTATTGTGGCGTGTGCTGCGGGCTGCAGCACATGTAACTGAACAAAAAATGCTCATTTTGCATATTCCTGTACCATGGTGCAGGGATATGTTGGAAACACCTAGAGTGCCCCCAGGGGCCATATCGGAGGGCAGAGAGGAAGGTGGGCCCGTTACTGGCCCCCAGTGTCCCTTTATGCCTGCCTTTTCATGGCTGGTAAACCGCCATGAAATGGCAGGCAGAAAGGGACATTGTAATCCTACGGCGGTGCCTAGCAGGCGCCGTCAATATTGTCCCTCCGATGGAACAATGGGCTCCTTGAGCCCGTCGGTTCAGTGGCGGTTGGTCTCTCCGACCGCCAGCCATTCACCCACCATCCTAATATGGTGGACGGAAATCAGAATTACGATAGCTGTGGGACCGCCACTGACGGGCTGTCGGTGGCGTTCCCACCATGATCGTAACCTGGCCCTAAGTTAAATTCATCCTCTTTTTTAATTAAACTTAAATGTTGTTGATGCTCTGAGTATGTGACTATTTAAGATCTCTAGAGTTTACTGTTTTAGAATCCTCCAATTCAGATCTCTTTGGGTTTAGCAAGCTTTTCCTCTTAATATTGAGTTGTTAGTTAAGCAGAGAGGTATCTTGTTTCCATGCCCTCGAGTTGCCAGCTAAGTTCAACAGGTTCTTTCATTTGCTATACATGTATCCTGTTAATGTTGAGGGATCAAGTAGTGAATTTGTATATCCTTTTGTAAGGTGAGCCAGATTATATCCGATTGAGACAGGGACGACTGTAAATGACTAGATGTGCTCTATCTCGTGATTAGAGGTGGGAGGTAGGGCAGACATTATTTACTATGGCAATGGTCTGCATCTTTCATTTCATCCGTCAGGAAGCAGATCTTCTAGTGCTAAGTGTTTGTGGGTACATCTAATATTGGATGTAGAGGCATATCTTATAGATGGGATTGCTGTAGCTATTATATCCTATCCATATGTTGAGATTATTATGTGACAATGGAGGGTGGATGGACACTTCCAGATTGTGTGGAGTGCCTACCTCTGTCATCTTAGTGTGGTATTCTGACTGGAGACTGTTCCATAACACAGGGCCACACTTATACTGATAGGTGGGATTATTGTTACGGGTTTTGTTCCAGGGTCATGGTTGATGCATTTATCTATGGAACAATCAGGCTTTTACCTATTATTTGATCTTTATTTGGTCCTGGTCTTAGCTGGCAAGGGGTCCAAGAGTCAAGACACATACTTAAATGACAGAACCTTCCATGCATCTTGATGATAAATCATTCACGAACACACCATCCACAACTGTTATGGAAATACATATTGTCAAAAGGTTGATATTAGTATCAGGTCAAAATACATCTTAACCCATGCATGTTTTTCTTCTGGGAGTAACCCAGAGGAGTTAATGAAGTGAAGAGCAGTATTTCATCTATTTAATGTTGTTTGAGCATGGGGTCCCACTGTCACTTACTCATCACCATGAACCTCATGTACTGGTTGATGGATCTTTGATGTCAGCTGAAATGTAAAGAGCTGAAGTCAATATAAATCGTTATCAATTATCATTTCTTTAAGTTCAGTTAAAAAAATAGACTTAAGTGTAAGATAAAGGGTTTTATTTTCAACTATTTTAGTTATTCATTCTATTATTTAAGTATTATTTTCCAAGTAACATCATTAAAGGTTAAAATAATCAATCAATTAGTATTTTAGTAATGGGGTAAGTCGATATAGCAAATCAGATAAAGCATCAATCCAATTAAATGTAACAAGTGTGTTCCATAAATAAACTGCCCTATATTGTGCTAAGTGAAGATCAATGCAAGAAGGATTGAAGGTGTCAAATCAGATACCTGTAGTGTCTTGCGAATTAGAAATGATGGAACCCCTTTGACTCTTCATAGACTCTGTGGAACTGTGAAGTAAGTGTTAGAGCGGAGTGCAAGGAAAACTGGTTTAGAATGTTGAGTTCATAGTTACACATGGATGAATAAAGACGCGCAATACTAAGCTCCGTGTGTGGCATATTCATTGGCGGGTACCCAGGCTGGGGAGGAAGCTACAACTGGTAACGAGTTAGGGGCTAAGTAACCTGAGGATCGACAATGCTCTCTTAGAGAGAATTTGCCATGGTCAAAGCAAACTTCTCTTGCATGCCACGTTTGTTGCAGTCAAAGTACGGCACTGAGAGGTTCAAACAAAGCACATCTCCAGCTGCTGTAAAGAAGTAGAATATAGCAAAGGCATTGCAAAGAAATGTACATATCAGTGACCGAGAACCTGCAGGTACTGCCCTGTTATGCAATATATTGTAACACGTTATTTGGAGTGATAACGCTAAAGGTGGATGCGACCAGATTTTGAAAGAGCAACAAATGGCGAAAGCATATTTCAAGATAACACTGCGGTCAGAAGTGCTGCAAGGTAGAAAACTCCAGAGCCCTCATGTCCGACGAACCTCTCGGACAACCACTGCGATAAGCTAGCTACCTATTTCGATCAAAAAATTCAAAATATCCTCCTGCAACTCCCGCCAATCACTCCTTCGGACCTTCCATCTACACCCCTAACGCAGACCCACAACCTTAACACCAGACTTGAGACATTCAATCCCATAAGTAAGGATACCCTGCCCCCATCCTCCAATCTCTCAAAAGTGGCTCTCCGTCTGATCCTGTCCCAATTAAAATCTTAAAGCAAGTAGCATCCACCATCCTTGCGCCTATGGTAAATTTGATCAATGCCTCCTTAGCCGACGGAGTAGTGCCCCCCAGTTCGAAGAAGGCGAAGGTTAGAGCCCTACTCAAAAAACCTAATCTAGATCCCCTAAACCTAGCCAACTTCAGGCCCATTTCTCTCCTCCCTTGCATCAGTAAGGTGACAGAAAAATTCATAAATTCCCAGCTGTCAAACTACCTTGAATCTAATGAACTTCTTAAATCCTCTCAGACAGGTTTCCGCCCTGGCCAGGGCACTGAAACAGCAATGGTGACAGTGGTCGAGGAGGCCAGGAAGATCATGGACTCAGGAGGATCAGTGGCAGTGATCCTCCTGGACCTGAGCGCGGCCTTCGATACGGTCAACCATCAAATCCTGGTCCAGCGACTCAGAGATCTTGGGATCACAGATGTCGCCCTGTCCTGGCTGAAATCTTTTCTGCATAACCGTTCATTTCAGGTGATAGAGGGTAGTTACACATCTAAAGATATGTTGCGGAGTGCCACAGGGCTCTTCCTTGAGCCCTACGCTCTTCAACGTATATATGTCCCCTCTAGAAAAAATAGTCACCCCCCATGGTATCAAACTCCTAACCTATGCGGACGACACTCAGCTGGTCGTCTCTCTTTCTCAGCAGGATAATTCTACCACCGACCTCTACTCCTGCCTGAGAGACATAGCTAGCTGGATTGACAGATCCCACTTGAAGCTAAACAGCGACAAGATGGAGATACTGGTGATGGGGAATCAGTCTCATTTTCGTCCAGATTCGCTGTGGCCCCAATGCATGGGTAAGCCCCCCACCCCAAATCCGAGATCAAAAGCTTCGGAGTATGGCTGGACCAAAACCTTACCATGCACACCCAGGCAAGGAAAACGGCCGGAGTCTGCTATGGGCTCATGCGATCCGCCCGGAAAATCCTACCACTGCTCACTTTTCCGTCAAGGAAACTCCTGATACAGGGCCTCATCCTGTCACGGCTGGATTACGGAAATGCATTATATCTGGGCGCCCCGCGGAAAGTGACCACCAAACTACAGGTGGTACAAAACACGGCAGCACGGATTCTTACCAACACCAAAAGCCGTTGCTCAGCCAAGCCAGCCATTAAAGCGCTTCACTGGCTTCCCGTTATTGAAAGAGTGCAGTTCAAGGCACTCTGCCTAGCACACAAAATCCTCAACGGGAATGCCCCTCCCATCTTCAAAGATCTGGTGACTCCCTACACCACCTCCAGACCCCTCCAATCCTCCAATGCCCACCTAACGCGGATACCTAAGATCAAGAGAGCTCGGTCAGGAGGTCGGCGTTTCTCCTACAACGCCTCCAAACTCTGGAACTCCCTCCCCCCTGACATTCGCTCACAGCCCAACCTGCTGTCATTTCGAAAATATCTGAAAACCTGGCTGTTCCCTTGAGCTTCCCTTCGGACTCCACCTGTACTTATTCAGCGCTGGGACGCTCACGGGCAGCCATGCGCTTTAGAAATCTTCTAACATTAACATTAACAGGTGTAAGACAGTACACAGAGACGCCAAAGAATAAAACAGAGCTGGATGGGAGAGGGAAAGGCTTGTCACTGTGTGCAGCTAGGTTGAGGAACCACTTGCCCCTGATACTCAGACTTCAACCAAGCATGGCAGTTTTAAGGACGCAAATAAAAACATGGCTATTTCCGGTGTCCTAACTGTTCAGTTTTAATACACTTTCTCACTTTAGCGCCAAGATGCCTCTGCAGTCGAGCGCTGTATAAATTTAAATCCTATCCTATCCTTATTTACTCATCAGAACCTGTGTTAAGTGAACCGATATGACCTCAGCATCAGGCGCTGCAAACCAGGCATAGCACAGGGGTTATGCTTATGATTCTGGTGAGTCTTGTCAGGTTGACTGAAGGGCAGTGAAGGCGGTCAGAACAGGAACATAGCAGTGGGTGACAACCAGAACTGTTATAGATATTTTGGTATAGTGAAATGCTTCTTTTACAATGGAGGCAAAGATAAAGGCTGATTTTCCCAAAGTCATCAAGAATGAACCAGAGGCCAGCAATAGTCGGACAAAATATCAAATCAAAAATAACTTTTTGCATAAATATGGAGTCAAGAATATTATGACACATTAACATCTTTGTTTTAAATATATTTGTCCAAAATATTGTTTTAGGTGCAGTTTAAAATATCGGTGTAATTGATATCGCTGTTAATAATATTGTTTTTTAGACATAGTGGGTCATATATTATATTTGTAATATTATATGTTGTTTTCATTTATAGTAATAGTTTTTAATTTTCATAAGAATATTTTTTTTTGTAATTGAAATTGTTTGTATTTCTTTCTTCTGCAGAAATATATTTTTTTAGGAGTGGGAGGCTGGGTTTATAGGGGATAAGGGTGGGAAGCACTTTACACATAATGTACTCTTGTACATTTTTTGATGTTTGTTATAATTTTTTTTAAAGATTTTTAGTAGCTGGATTTTGGGTTTATAAGGGATAAAGTTGCGGAGATTTTATCAGTAGTATTTAACAAAAATGTTTGTATTGATTCAGTTTTAGAATTGTATACATTTTAAATATTTGTAAGTACATTTTATATATGTAAAAAGTTTTTTTTAAATTT
This sequence comes from Lissotriton vulgaris, assembly GCF_964263255.1. NCBI lineage: Eukaryota > Metazoa > Chordata > Amphibia > Caudata > Salamandridae > Lissotriton > Lissotriton vulgaris. The sequence goes on along the minus strand of NW_028243192.1, from coordinate 115,856 downwards.
ATAAATTTATTATTAAAGAATAATTGAAAAATTGAAACAAATATGTTTTATGAATATTGTAATGGGATATTTGTTAACAAAGTATTATTATAATCATTTGAAAAATGCTAGAATTTTTCACAATTAAATTTCACAATTTGAAAAAAAAATGAAACGGTTTTAGAATTTTTGAAAAATTAGGAAACAATTTGTGAAATGTTTAATAATAAATGAACAATTATAGTTGTGCTACTAAAAAAACAAATTTTACAAATAATTACCATTTTTTTTCAATAAGACGTACTATGTTTTGTAAAAATGTTTATTAGTTATGGAAAATATTTTTTTTAAGTTCTTTACCGATTTTCGAACTTTTCTGTAAACTATATTATCTTTATTTCCTATTAAGATTATTATTCTATTTAGATAATGTGTCAAAATATTGAAGTGTGTTAAAAATTAACAAATGATATTATTGTATCAAATTTGGTATAAAATATATTAACTACATTTAATAAAAGATGTTTGTTTTTATTTTGAGTAATTGTGTGTTTAAACATATTTTAGTACATGTTTGTTAACTTTGTTCACATTCTGGTGGCAATGGTAAAGGTTATCTTTTTAGAGTATAATATTTTCTGTCAGTTATCTTGTAGTAGTTTGGGAATTGTAATTGGTGCCCCTTTAGGAGCTAACACCTTCCCTGAGTTAGTTTAGATTGGGGCGGGAATAGTAAATGTGGTCCCTTTTTCTGTCCAACACCTTTTTTAAGTTAGTTGACATTGGAGTAGGACTAGTCATTGTTACTTCTTAAGGGCTTAGTTACAAGTCTGGCAGTCCACGACTGCAATACTCGTGGGGACACAGCGGTGGCGGTCTCCTGACCGCCCTATTACAATAAGGGCTGTCAGACCATGTGTCCCATTACAGCGTCCGGGGAACTACCGTTACCTGATGGTGTTGCGGCAGTGTAGAGGCAGCAATATGCTTGGGGGGACTGCTGCGGTCCTATATATAAGGAGTTACCAGGGTTTTCATGGCTATTCCTTCTCCATGAAAATCCTGGTGGAGAGGAAACAAAGAGGGTCCGACAGGGCTCCCAGGTGCCTCACATCCTGTGGATGCACACCAGTGCCTGCACGGCATGGACTTTTCAGTCCATGATGTGCAGGAACTTTTTGGGGGCGTTCCCATTATGGTGCACATTTTTGGAGACACTGGTGTTGGAACGCCAAAAAAAGCCCTCCAGGTGAAAGGAAACTCCTAATCTGGTGGGCGGCCCAATCCCGACTTTGGCAGTGGTGGCGTACCACCCGCTCCCGCTGCACCAAAAGTCATAATCAGGTCGTTACTGTCCAATACCTTCTCTAAGATAAGTTATATTGGAGTGGGAATTATCTAGGGATTGATTATGATGTTGGTGAGTCCGAATCTGACAGCACCTCAGTGTCGGACTCACCGCCATCTGCCCCTGTGGTCTGCCTGCAACATTACAATGTGGCGAGAGGAGGCATCGGGCATAGGGACCATCCATGGTGCTTTCGACAGGCTCAATAAGCCCATCCATGTTTTGGATAATCCCCTAATAACGGCAGCTCGGCTTTCTGGATTATGATGTCATTTTCCAACAGCTTTTCCATGTCTGCCTTTCTGACACGGAAAGGCTGTCAGAAAATGACTTTGGGGGCCCCTAGCAGGGCCACCTTCCCTCCTGGGTCACCTATGGTGCCCCGTACACATGCCTGCACCGTGTGGCAGGCACCACATGTTGCAGGGATGTTTACAAACATACATGTTGCCATGACAGCATGTGATGCAGGCCTTTTCTACCCGCCACACAAGCTGCCATAGCAAAATGGATGTTTCCGACCGCCCTGTGGGCGGTCACATCCTAATTGTGAGGTCAGAACCGCAACCTATGGTCTGGCTGTTAGCACCCGCCAACATCGTAATCAGTATTAAATAAAACAATTGGTTCTGTCAGGGTATTTTTCAATTTGTTTAAAATACAATTAGCAATGGCTTACTTGAAACACATACCAATGATTTGAGAAAAACGAAGAAAAAACAGCATTACACACACCAAAGTAAGTATTCAATAATATATTCAGAAATAGGTATCAAATCTTCTTGGCTATCGCAATTTACAAATTCAATTGCAATAGGGAATAAGTGACTTTGGTGAAAAGGTGACATATGGTGATTGGTGATGTTGACAGTGCCCTATATGCAAGATAAATAAACGTGCATTCAGGAGGGGGAGAAGAATTTCAGTATGTCCTTATGATTTTAGCACATATGCTACAGTATGCATTAGTAGGTTGATCATGGGCGTTGCGCAGACATATGTGGTGTGTTGAAGTTTTGACCCCGGTAGGTAGCGCAAGAGTAAGGTGCGTTAGAGTGGGTCTTCCTCAGAACAGGAGGGGGCTGTAGACAGCCAAAGTGCAGATCCTTTAATGTGTCTGCAGGTCTCAATAGGTTATATTCCAAGGGGAGCTGAATTGTAAGGCATCCCAATACTCCACCAACTGGTTGGAGCCTTAATAATATTCTTTTGACGATTTCCACCCATCGGTTGGAGTCTTGGTAAATATTCAGTCAAGTGATTAATGTGATCAGAAAAAAAGCACGTCCATCCGGTAGCTGCTTTGGTTAAAGAACATCGTAATCAGGGCACTAATTATGCAAAGAACCAGGTTTTTAGGGCCTAATCACAAGTTTGGCAGTCAAAGACTGTTGACTTGGGGTGGAGGTCCTGCGGACACCCTTTATGGAGTCGACCATTTGGACCATCCACTGCTGTGCCAGGGAACCTCCATTCCCTGGCGGCGGTGCAGCGCGAAGGGCTATATAATATGTAAGGCTAGACCAATGCGTTCCGCCGAGCATATTATGAGTTTCCCCTCTGCCAGCCATTTCATGTCGGACTCATCACATGAAAAGACTGGCGGAGGGGAAACAAAGCCATGCCCCCACCGCCATGATGATACATTCATGGGAGCACAACATGTGCTCCCCTGTTCAAGCAGGGCATGGCCTTCACAGCCCATGCAATGCTGGAACTTCATTTGCGTATCCATTGCATTGCCCGTTTTCAGGGCACCGCTATGGGAATGCAAAAGAAAAGACCAAAAACCACTGACAGACACGAGTTGTGCTCATAATCTGGTGGGTGGTCCTAACACCGCTTTGGCGGTGCCGAGCTGGTGCAAAGCTGGCGCAGAACCGTGAGAGTCGAATATAGGGCGCTTAGATTTTTCTGAAATAGTAGTTCTGTCTCAGAATGCCTTAACCGCAGAGGGAGAGAGTTCCAAATCTTGGGCACAAGATAGCTAACCATCTTAACTCTCTTTACCCTCTGTACCTAAGATGCTTCACAGGGGAATACAATGTGATAAGAGGGTGCAAATAGGTCGCACCAGCCCACCTGGAAAGCCTGTAGCAGTAGCAGGGCAACATGCTTCTTTACTGGGAGCCAGTGAGGTTTGAGAAGTGCTGGGCCCATAAATATGTGTTCAGTATGTTTGTAGTTTGTTTGTAGTGAGTGGGAATCGTACGTTTTCGGTTTGTAGTGTTAAATGCTTTGTAACAGTGGTTTTTGTATATGTATGGTAACAAAGTGTTATTTGTTTAACATTTTTTGCTTTACATTAATAAGTATAATAAATACAAAATACATATATATTTTTATTATTGTTTTGTTTTGAAATAAATAACACTTATTGCAGGTTTTTTGTAATTTTGGCATTTATTTATTACATAAAAAGGTAATAAACGTTGAAGTAAATACAGGATAACAGTTTTTAATTGTTGTAAAACAAATGTAGGAAATAATAGTTTTGAATGCATTTTCAGTAAGATATATTTTCATTTTTTTAGCATTGTAAATATTTTATATATTTTTAAAACACATTTTATATACATTATGTAAGTGTTATTTAACATTATTATTAGTATATATGAAATAATTTTATATATTTCATAATATTATTTATTATATACTTTACAATTGTTGTGTGACATTTTAGAACATTGTTGTACATGTGTAATATTTTTTTACATTTTTTTAACATTTTCTTAAACACATTTTTGCTATTTCTCCCATTCATTCCTATGGGCAGATAGTCTTTTCTAAAACTTTTATTAGGCGTTCATTTTTTTCTATCGCTAACTATAATTAGTAATCTAGTGGTGTTATTTGGGTCATTTTTGAAAGGAAGAAGGTATGGTTGGGTGCTGCTGTTCATTGGTTTAGGTAAGTTAATGTTTACTGTTTTTTAAGGTGTTTGTAAGGTTGGGGAGATATAGTGAGGTTGTGTAAACAATGTATGTGTTGGTATTGATAAGCTTTATGTGTGTTTTATTGCTTTGTAATTCTATTTTGTGTTGTGTTGTTTTAGCACGTTTTTGGGAGGGAGAGTTTTTTTATATGTAAGTTATGTCTAATGGCCTTATTATGCGTTTGGCGGTGCAGGGGTGGGATCGCCCCACTCCTGTACCGCCGCCCCATGTAGGAGCCTTTCACCAGATGAGGTGTCTTTTCCTGTCTGGCAGGCAGTTCTTTTGCATTCCTAGAGTGGTGCCGATGAAATAGGCACTGAAATGGAAACGTCAAAGGCAGTACCTGCACGGTATGGACTTTTCATGGCGGTCGCACAGCCATGAAAAGTGTGGCAGTGAGGAAACTCGTAATATGGTTTGAGGGGCTACAGTGTCCCCGCCGACCTTATAGCGGCCTCAAGACCGATGAACCACCACCAGTGATCTATGTTCCCTTGTGGTTGCAGTGGTTCCTGGGCGGCCTGACTGCCAAGACCGCAGCGTCTCGTTAGTCTGGTGGTCCGTGGACAGCCAGACTTGTAATAAGTCCCTAAGATATGTGTTACTAACTATTTTGGTTAGTTTAAGGTAATTGTGTATTACTTTGGGAATGCAGTGTTTTGTGTTAACCTTCACTCACCTGAAGATCAAGGCTGTTCAACTTGAGAGATGTGAAGATAATTTCACACCGGCCCTTAAGAATCTATTCCCACCTCCTCGTTCACAGAACACAGAGTGATGAGAACAAATAATCAAGGGAAGGTTAAATTGGATAAAATAACAAACGAGAAAGAAACACTCCTGATTTCTCCTGATATTTCTTCCACAGGATCGGCCTCTATGGTCAAGTTCGAGTTTCTATAAGGAAGGAGACACCAAAGAAAATTTTATCACCCAAGTACAAGCTTCCAGTTACTCTTGAGTTGCAGCTTTTAGTGTCACAAACAATATACCTTTCTTTGTCTGGTTTTTATTCTTCACCAGAATTGTAGTTGAGACCGTAATTATACCCACTACTAATGTCTCTTTGAGTTTCCTGCAAAAAGAGAAGCAACACTGTAATCACTCAACTTTCCTAACTAGAGTCCAGCCATTTAATAAATCTCCTTGAACCTTTGCTTACTATTGTAATCTTTTTATATATTTTCAATAATGTTCCTTGATTAATGTCCCCTGTTCCTTTGTCTCCACAGGTTGTTTTAACTCTCTAGAGCGCAAATCAGTTGAATGGAAAGGTACACTCCTTTTATTGCCTTCGATTTGTATGCATACATATATGACTGTGATTCCTAGATCCTGAATTTGTGTTATTAATTTCTTTTGCAAGTTCTATATGTCGTACTTTTCAGTCAACAAATAACTTCTTTGCCGCTGCTTTTGTTAACATCATTTAACAGAGAATATGACTAAAGTTGCTTTTCTTTCATTTAAGAAATGTTTCCTTTACTAAATGATTGCTTTACTTACTTGCGAGTCTTTCATCTTTAACATGTGTCTCTTACTGTTTCAGGACGGGAAGATTAGCTGGTGGGACCATCGGAAGTTGAATGTCCGAAGTGGACAGGGCAAAGATCACAGCCGGACTGAAGAATCTGAAGATGAAGATCTCTGCAAAGACTGGAGCACTGGAGGGAGATGTCGCCGGAAGAGGTCCTGAAGTAAACTGTGAAGTAACCTGGATTACAGGTAGGAAGGAATACGGGTGGGGTTCTGAGAGACTCAGAAGTGTTGCACGTTTCTAACGTTCATTTCCTACAACGTGCAGAGCATGCAAATTACTTCCTTCGTTTCACTGGCACCTGTTACAATCGTGTGTCCCCCACGTGCAGTCAAAGCCTGCCACACGGTTCAGAATTTCAATGTTTCATTCCAGAATCAAACAAGCTTTGGTAAATCCAGGAATTATTATTACAGAATGATCAATGAGGTACAGCACTGTTATGCCTTAGATCTTTGACAAATTGACCACAAGTGGGGACACAAACTACTAAACAGTCTGTGGGTATGCATATTGTTTTAAACAAAGCCTAACATTTTGTATGGGAGGGTGTTTTATTCATTTGTTACAGGTTTGTGTTTCGAAGAAATTTCTATGGGATTTTGGACATTCCATTTTTTAAATGAAAATCTGAATTCGTTTTATGATAAATCAATTCTTTTATTTAGATTTCCTTGTTTTTCGTGTTTCCCAGAGCAGGTTCTTTTAAAAAATATTTTTTCTATTTTTGTAAGGAGCCTCCAGACTGTGGATTGATTCAAGGGATTCACTTTGTTCTTTCTTTATTTCTGAATTTTTGGGAGGGCCTTTTATTATAATTTTAAGTACTTTTTGGTTGATTACTATTTTTTACTATGTGGATTTGGACAAAGATCTGCTGCAACAAAATCGTAAGTTTCATTTATTAATTTACTGTGGGTCGGAAAAGTGATATGTTTTAAATTATGTTATGTTCATGTATTTAATAAGTCGTTTTTTTTACATATGTGATGTGTTTATTTAATCATGTACAGTTAGTTTGTTAGTTAGGGCTGTTTGTTTAATAGTATAACACATTTTTTAAAGGCTAGTATTAAGGATAGTATTAATATTTGTATTATATCAGTGAGTAATGTTTATTTCAGTATTATTTATTCACTAATATAATAAGAATTTTTTTTAGTATTACAATATATATATTTTTTTCTGGTGTAGCATATTGTGGATTCTAAGGTGTGTGGTAAGTTTGATATGTGGTTTAGAGGATAGATTTGGCTATTACTTTTAAGTAATCTAGGGCCAGATGTAGGTATCCAAATACCAGTCGTAACGGCCGAAAATACAGATTTTCGTCCGTTACCGACCAGTATTTGGATACTGAGATGTAGGGCATCTTAAAATACAGATTTGGCAATTTTACCGAAACTGTAATTTTATCGAATCGGTAAAATTACCGATTCTGTAAAATTACTGAATCTGTATTTTGATATGTAGGTGGCACTGTAAACAGTGCCACAGGGCTTTAAGGATTCGTTATTTACCACCAACTATTAGATGGCGGTAAATAACGAATACCTGTGTATATGCAAATCTGTGCAAGTACACCTGTGCCATGTGGCACACATACATGCCCTAAGGCATTTTACACCTGTGCCATGTGGCACACAAGCCCTAATCAGGGGTGCAACAGGGTGTAAAAGTGACACCCTGCCACCCTTGAATTATTCGGTATTTACCGAATCGGTAATTATCGATTCAGTAATTGACATTCATTCCTATGGGCCTCCAGGCCCATAGGAATCAATAGCAAATACCGCATTACCAAATCTTACCGATTCAGTAAAATATACCGAATTATTACCTACATCTAATTTACCAATTCTAAAATACCGAATCGGTAAAATTCGGTATTTTAGAATCGGTAAAAAACATTTAACTACATCTAACCCCTAGTTCCTTTTTATTTATGAATATTCTTACCTTGCTTTGTAGCATCTCACACATTTCATTTGCTTACTTACGGCGTAATTATGAGTCTGGTGGTCCATGGATCACCCGAATCATGAGGGCACAGCGATGGCAGTCTTCCTACTGTCCTATGACAATTAGGGTGGTCCAACCACCATTGCTCTGCAGCAACTGCCAGGATGTTAGGGGTTGTGCACAGCAAAGATCACGTCCCCTCTCATTGCACTAGTGGTCTCTGTAATAGCTCTCTTTAACCGCATCGCTGCGGCGGCTTTTCCCACTGTGTGCGGCAATTTGCGAAAAGACGCATTAGATGACGAGCTCAGCTCGTCATCTGCACACGACTACCGTGGCTGATGACGAACTGAGCTCGTCATCAGCAGCGAAGCGGTTGAACATACTACTGAAAGCCTTTCTTGTTATCTCAGCCCAACCCTAAGACTTCTGTGTATGTTGCTCAATGTATTCACAAGTTTGGACATTGCTGTCTTATTTGCACATTGGACCTTGCTTTTACAAAGGCTTATTTAGAAAACATTGGACATTGCTTTTACCAAGGCTTATTTAGAACACTACTCCCTAGGCCATGTGTTACTTCAACTCATTAGCATAATAACTGAAGCTCTGCACACCTGCTTGTGAGAACCACGCCCAGTTCTACGAACCACACCCAGCTCTTTGAACCACACTCAGCCCTGTCTATAAAAGGCAGCCCCTGAGCCTCACCCAGTACTTGTGCTCGTCCACCTCCCACTTACCTGAGAACAGATCCTTCGGCGCTGGCACTCCTGCTCTCCAGACCATTATTGACATCAACGAGCGCGGCTTCTGGCTCTTCCTTCTTCTGGTTTCCGGCTACTTCTTGCCTCAGCCCCTCTTCTGTCCACTAAAATCGACCTGCAAAAGAGAAAGAGGTCAAGGTTAGACTGATCAGTATCCATTTTCAGCAACAAGTAAGTGCAAAATGTTTTATTACCTGAAAGAACTTTATCGGCGATTTCTGGATTCATGTAAAGACAATTTGGAACACAATATCTCCCACGAACTTTGTGGTTCAAACCCTTTGTTACAAGAATACTTTGTGGAACTTTGTGAAATAAACATTGTTTTACATGGAACTTTTTTAAGAATCGAACAGAGGAAAACATTGACAACAAGGCAAACAGTAAATCAAGGACTTGCACAAATTACCTGCTGTATTTTGATGTAAAAGTATAGTATTTGTTTTGTAAAAAGTCTGGAAATGTGGGAAAAGTGAGTTTGCTATTTAGAATTTAGGCTTTAGTTATATTAACCCCTCCCATGCTGGTGACGGAACTGTTCCATCACGAGCCTCGGGTGGGCTGTGCTGGTGACGGAACGGTTCCATCACGGCCCCCACGCCGCACCTGCGCGGCGCGAATTCCGCGCCTGTGCTAGCGTTCTCTAGCGCGGGCGGGGCCGTGACGGAACCGTTCCGTCACAAGTACAGCTCACCCGCGTGCCGTAACGGAGCGGTTCCGTCATGAGCACGGGACCGCTGCGCGGCCCCCCCACCCCCTTAGCACTGCGGTGGAATAGCCGCCGCAGTGAAGGGGTTAAGGTGAATGTTAGACGTTGGTAATTCTGATAATGATATTCATTTGATTTTACAGAAGTTTTACAGTAATAGAAAGCGCATCCCAGAACAGTAACACATTCCAAACCACGAAGCTTGAGACCAGGATCCAAGAGGTACTTTTAGAAGAGAATTTCTTATAAGATTAAGGTTTAGTCAGGAACACATTTAGGGATAGGTTGCACTTATCTGTTCTTTGTTTATGTTTCATTAGGCACCAGTTTCTACAGAAGTCAGAGAGGGCCGCAGATTTTAGCAGCTCTTCTACAGTGGAAACGCAAGAATGGTGTTGTCTCTCTTTTTTTATTTTATCCACTTCCCCCCTTCCCTTGAGCTTCTGGTTCTTAGTGCACTGTTTTAAAACTAGTGTGCTGGAACAAGCAGTTTCATGGTGGGGTCAGACTGTCTTCGACCTCCATCTGAACTGAACAGAAACTCAGGTGTGCTGGGCTTTGACACTGAAAATGCACCTTATGTAGATGTCTGTAGGTGACACCATATACTTTGATTAAAATGGTAATAACATCCCTGTATGTCTGTGTGTGGGTATATTTTTAGGATAGATTGGATCATATCTTGTTCAAAGTCAAATATAAATGTTTGGAGGTAGTAGTTGTTTGTTTGCTGTTTAATGTGGTTTAGAAGTTCTATGTAGGTACCGTCTTGTTTATTAGGAAGTAATGCATAAAAAAAAGGAATATTGGTTTTCTAAAAATCTTCATGTATGGTGTATAGTTGGGGGAATGGTTTGGGACATATTTTAAATGTCCCATCCATCATCCATGTTTGACATAGGACAGCTTGAGGAAGTTGTTAGGGATTGAAAAAATTATTACTGATTTGTAAATATTTTGATTATCATCAGCCACGGCTCCTGCAGGTAAGAGCGGTGGGGCTGGGTTGGGAGGGGGAGTCGATAGATGACCATGTGGGAAAATGAAATAAATAATAAATTTTTCTTCCTGGTCATCTGTTGAAATCCCCCCCACCAGCCCATCCTCACCACCGCTCTTACATGCATGGGACGCAGCTGATTATCATTTAATAGGAAGCATTCCTCTCTATGGGTTATTATTTGGGGTGTTGGTATGTCTATACCCCTGCATGTTTTAGTAGCAGCTTGGGTGTTTCTAGTGGCCTTTTTAATGTGTGTTATAAAGGCATTTTAAGGTGGTTATTGATGGTAATTGGCCTGTTATATGTTAAGGTACTTGGGGTAGTTTATTCTTCAGTATTTGTGTTGTTGGATCTTAAATGCTAGTGCTTGCTATATTTCCTAAAACTTCCCTCGCTTCTATCTCTGCAACATTTAGGTGGGCCCTGCTGCTCTTTGACTTTAATTACTACAGATTCTGTAGTCGTTACCCTCCCATAACATGCATTAGAAAAATATTTTGGAAGTTTTTAATTAATATGGTCAGAAGAAGCATTTTCTTGACTGTAGGTGTATCCCATGTAACACAATAACCGTTTCCCCTTCTGTGATTTTGCGCCTTCTCTCATGATATTTATTTCCTGTAATAATATCAATAAAATAAAATGTTATTTACTCTATGGTATTTATTAATATAAGTTACATATATTTCATTGCTGTAGTACAAGTATAAGTATATTTAAAGTTGTTCTTTAAATATACTTAGTTTATTTTGTAGTGTTCGATGTGTAGTTCTTGTTGGTGTTCAGATAATCTGTTTCAAACAAGAAACCTTAAAAAGTGTGTTAGACATTGACTGTTAATTAATCTTTTTGCAAATTACAATTATTTTACTTTTTACTTTAAATGTAATTAATTCTTACTTGGGCATGTAGTTGTATAGTTGTATATTTTGCAGCCTTTTATTTTACAGGGAGTTTCCTCCTCTTCAAATGTATAATTAGATAATTTTTGCTTTATTTACTGTGGCTTTTATCTTGTTTGCTTAATTAGTAAAGCTATTTTATCGGTTATAGTTGTTTATAGTCAAATTCTATTGCATTAGGCAGATTTTTTTGGGGGCAGCAGTTATATCCTTATTTAGTAAACGTGAATTATTATTTGATGGTCATATTTTATATAACTTTATTTATTGAATATTATATTTATGTGTAAGTAAGAATTTATTTTATAGTTAATAAAAACCATTACAAAAGTAAAAGTGCATTAGTTTAAAATTGGTCAGTATACATGCCTGTTTAAAAAACATTAATAAATATTTATATGCTTAGAATGTCAGGTGTGAAATTATTACTGAACTACATGATACGGTTTTATATTGGTTCTATACAAACATTGCTCTTTTTTCAGCAGCTAAATGTCAATTTAAATCGATCCATTTGCTGATGCAAAACGGATCACACAACTCTTCCTTCTCAAGATTGAAGTTGATTTAGGACGATCTACTGCGAGTCATGTGAAACTATTGAATGGCGTAAGACGGCAGGTGCAATTTCTTGCGTTAAAGTAAAACAAAAGTTCTTATAGCCTCTTTACGTTATGTCTTGATCTGAATTTTTAACGACCCTTTACAATGACACCTCTTTTGTTCTCGAAGTTCATAACAAACTTGACTGATCTGCAGATGAATTGTGGAACCGCTGTTCAAAGAACTTGTATGATGGCAGATCAACAAGTACGTATTCCATAGTCATTACATTTTGCCTTTAACCAGTGCTGTCGTTCCTGGTCCAGTGTAGGACAGATGCAAAATAGGTGGATAAAGTCTTGTTTTGTGGCACCACATAAGTCACACTCCTTGGTGTCCGGTTTCATCCAAGCTGGTTGATCTGCATTTGTTGGCAGGTTTCCCATCCTTAAACTAAGGTATTTCAGTTTGACAAATGATGAAAAGGATAACCCGAAATAGACTTCGGGTTATATTTATGTGTTTGCGAAAACAAATAATATTGTTTGTTAATACAAATGTTTATTGTATGTAAATGTGTTTTAAATATGTGTGATGTATATTTTAAATGTGTATTATGTTTATATACTGCTTCTATTTAAGTTTTGGGTGAAGAAAAATATTTTCATTTGTTTATATATTTTAGTTATTATTTCAGGATATATTGATTGTTGTTTGTTGGTTTAAATAATGTGTGTTTGATTTTTTTTAATCATATTTATGATTTGTTTCAACAATATTAATGTAGGAAATGTTGTTTTCAATATTGTTGTCATAGTATATGTTATTTATTAGTCACAATAATATTGTTTTCGATATTTTTGCTATCAATACATGTAAAATTTGATATTTTTGTCATCGATAAATGTGTTCGATATAAGTGACTTATTATTATGTATGGGGAGTCTTTTTTTGTCAACTATATAAAATTGTTGATAATTTTGTGAGTCAATATTTGTTGTCTCGCTATTATGTCACTGATCCAAGCCAGCACATCTCAAGGCCTTAGAGATGGCTCACATGAACAGGTTCATGATGAACAGCCGAGGGAACCGGAAAAAGCTCCACCCTCAATTTTAGTCACTCCCAGAAATGGCTACAATGCTGCTGCTGCTGCTTTCATGAAACCACCGCCAACGTTCAATAATGCCAAAAAGCTGAATACTAGCAAAAGATGCACTGCTTGGATAGAGGCATTGAATGATACCGTTGATGCGCTTGAGAAGACTGATAAAAAAATTATCAAGTATCTCAAAAATCTTGCTAGTGACGGTGTAAAATAAGTGATAGGTAAAATGCAGCATCCCGATGAAGAAGTCACATATTGTCAGATTAAAGTAGTGTTGAATCTCAAGTTTAATCCAATGTTGATTATGAATGATTCATCTTCAACCAAAATGTCAGAAGGTAGTGAAACCATTGATGAATTTGTGAAGAGACTCAACACACTCTTTTCGAGTAGCCGTGCGCTATAAAAGAACGCTGTAACATAACATAACATAACATAACATAACTCATCTGACATTGTAAGTTCAATTAATTTAATGATGAAGAAGCTATGCATCTGAGGTTTATGAAAGGATACTTGCCAGGTTCATTCGTAGACAAATGCTGAGAGAAACTCTTAGTCTGGAGTGAGTGTTTATGGCTGCCAGAGCAGATGAGCATGCTGATAGACAAGCTGCTAACATGAAGGCCAGAGGTTACCTAGAATGGATCGGTCATGAGTGTAAAAAGTAAGCCAGAACAAAAGAGTGAAGGATACAAAGCAATGCCTAGAAGTAAACAGAAGTTGAGTTTTAGATGTGAATTTTTGTTTCTGCGCAAAGGTAAATGTCCCTCTCTTGAACAGACATACAAAGATTGTGGGAAGGAGAACCATTTTGTGATGGTTTCCAAAGAGAAGGAAAAAGTAAGTGCATCACAGCGCAAAGACAAACTGGCCACCAGAAATTTCCAGAAACAAAGTTTGACGAAACACAAGGCCAAGAGGGAACATCAGTTAAGACAAATCGTCACTAAACGAAGTTGAGTGGCATCTAAATCATCACCAAACAGTTCTTCTATATCAGGATCAAATAAGAGTGAAGAAAATGATTGTGCCGCGTCGATGTTACCTCAGAAAAGCATGCACACATTGGTTTAGCAGCTTGGGAAGAAAAATATAATTCAAAGAGAAAAAGACATGCCAAAGCACCAAAGCTATTCAAGCACTGTCTGAAGATTACACTGAAAATAAATGGTTGTTCAATACCTGGCATTATCGACAGTGGCGCATCGATAAACATTATGCCTGAGGAGAAAGGCAATTAATTATCTCCATTGATGCTACTTACACCATTGAAAACCAAAGTGTAAACATCAGCTGCATCGGCATCCTTTAAAAGTGCAGATGTGCACATCTCTGACATGATAACTCAACTAAATGATGCAAAGGTCTTCTCCTGCCTTGATTTAAATAAAGGTTATCATCAGTTGGAACTCAAAGAAGATTGCAGGTACATTACAACCTTTTCTACACATGTTGGTCTGTTTTGATACAAAAGACTATGGGCCTTATTATGACTTTGATAGTCCTTCAGCAGTGGCGCCACCACGCCGTCCGCTGTAGTATTGCCAAAGATGTGCTGCCCCCGCCCACCTGATTAGGAGTTTAATTCTGGTTGGGCGGGGCTGTGGCAGTCTCATGATGGTGGGCTGTTTGTCTCACAAGAGAGCCTAACATGTAGCCCGCTGCACAGTATGGTATGCATGCCACACCATGCAAGAACTGGGGTGCAATTCCAGGGGAGCAAAACATGTGCTCCCTTCATGCACTCCCATTCCCAAGAGCAACAAGTTGCCTCTCCACAACCCTTTTCATCTCGAGCTCACTGTCTTGAAAAGGGCAGTGAGAGGGCAAATCAGAAAATGCTTGGTGGTGCCACAGCGGCACTGCCAGTATATTCCTGCTCTTGACTGCTGTGCAACCTCTGTGGGATTTTGGATCCCCAGTGGACACAGCGGTCATGCAGTGGTTCAACTGCTCCAATTATAATACTGCAGGCGGATCCACAGTATGGCAGTGGTCGGACCGCCACCATGAGCACAGTGGTCCTATGGACGCAGTACTCATAATAATAATAATAATAATTATAATAATAATATCATCAGCTGCAGAATTGTTTCAAGACATCATGCAGCTTGTCATGAATTCATTCAATTACAGTGATGACATATTGGTTTCCGTAACTGCACAAAAAGATCACAATAAAGCTCTTGCACAACCATGTTGTTTACTTGCTGAAGCAGGTTTGACTTTGAATGCAGAATAATGTGAGTTCCATGAAACATACTTAAAATTCTTTGGAAATATCTTTTCTGATGGGGGTATGACACCAGATCCTGATAAAGTAAAAGTGCTATCAAATGCTTATCCCCACAAGATGTTTCTATGGTGCGTTCATTTCTTGGCATGGCTATTTACTATTCCAGATAGATATCATACTTTGCCACTGTAAGTGCTCCATTGAGAGACTTGATGCAAAAGAATGTTTCATTTCATTGTTCACATGTGAGAAACATTTTAAGAAAATCATACAATTCTTTGAGAATGCTACTGAAATGGCATACTTCAATCCGAAACTTCAAACAGAGGTTGTTGTTGATGCTAGTCCAGTTGGGTTAGGCGCTTTCCTTGCACAGCATAGTGGACACCCTAATACTCAAAGGCATATTGTGGCATATGCAAGCAGAAATTTGTTCCAAATAGAACATGCTTACTCAAAACCAGAAAAAGAATGTTTAGTTGTGGGATGGGCTTGTGAACATTTCCAAGAATTTTAATACAGAAAACCTTTTTTGCTGGTAACTGAACATTAAGCTTTACTGACTATATTTGGTAAGCAAAATTCCAAAATTCCTCCTCGCTTTGAACGATGGGGACTATAGTTACCATACCATTGTGCATCATCCAGGGAAGGATCAGAACACTGCTGACTATTTTCCCAGAGTGCCTATACAAGGTAATTGGTACTACATCCAAGACGGCTTAGGCAATACTAACTCCATTGTAAAATCAAACATACCAGCTGCCATTTCGTTAGCCCAGATTATCACTGCCATGAAAGTGACATGTTAATGTTGAAGGATATCATTACACATCAGTCATAAAACCAACACACTTGACCACTCACCGGTGATAGTGAAAATCAAAAATGCTAAAATGTCAAGGATGAACTGTTCATAACTTAGGAAGGAGTTATACTATGATGATCGAGAATTTTGATTCTGGAGAATCTGTGACAGAAAATAATTAAAGTGGGACATGAAGGACATCATGGAATCATTGTCACAAAACAAGCTCTCCAAGACTGAGTCTTGTTTCCTTATCTTGATGACAGGGTTGAAAGAGAATTAAATGCATGTCATCTATGCAGCTGCCTTTCTACAAAAACTATTCACCACACAGTGAACATGTCAGAACTTCCAAAGCATGCACGGGAGGGAATAGCCATTGACTTTTTCAGTCCACTCGACAATGGACAATTGAAGATCTTATTACTACTCATCATCATCAAAATACTTTATTAGGTTTTGCAAAGCGAAAAAACATAAATGCAGCCTTACAACCATTAAAATATGATAAATTATTTAAAATACAAGCATTACCTACGATCATAATAAGTGGAAAATTAATTCCAGTAAGAATAAGTAAACGATTGGAGGATAAAACGATCACCCATAAAATACATATAAACTCTTGAGGGGAGACTAATAAGGTAACAGCTACAGTTTAAGGATCTAGTGGTTCTCCACACGATTTCTGATTTTCAATGCAGATTTCAAATATCCAATCACAAATAAAGTGCATTCTGGCTTTAACATTTGCAAAAAGCAAGGACCCGGATGGACCTGGTCAAAATTCAGCTTTTTTTAAGAGGAGTTTTAAAAAAGAACCTCCGGGGAGCATCATAGACGCGACAAAAAAACATAAAGTGCACCAAATCCTGAGGAGACATACCGTCGCAGCCACATGAGGGTAGCACCTGGACTCAATGGCTTCCCTTTGGAACAGCAAGTAAAAGATGGAAGTAATCCACACAAAACCTGGTTAATAAAAACCGCTTGTGGGCCGACATGGGCCACGAAAGATATGGCTCCAATAATCGCGTGGTTTTAAACATCACAAATTTAAGGACGTTGGATTTAGCCAAATCTACACCATCTCTGATAAGTTTTTTAAGTTGGATAAAAGTCTTTTTTTTCAAACTCCACATTCGCGGCAGTAATCGAGTCAGGTTTTAAAAATAGGTCCAAACGCCCCAGCTCCGTAAAACAACTTTTTAAATATTTTAACCATGGGATGTTAAGCATGTGGTCCAGGCACAGAACTTTCAATAGCTGGTGGTTGAGATCTAAATCTTTATTTAACCAGCACTTAAGCCAGAAAAGCAAGGGGCGCATTGATGTAATGTCACCAATAAAAGGTATCCCAGTTTCTTCATGTACTGCTAGGTTCGAGGTTCCTTTCGGTACTCCCAGGAGCTGTTTTAAAAAGTTGTTCTCTGCTACCTGGATGCCCTTGGATGCTACATAACCCCATAGCTCACTGCCATAGCTACCAATTGTAATACATTTCGCCTGACATATATTCAACATGGCAGCAACTGGGCGCTTACCCATTTTTGTTGCGAAGTTCAAAATAGGAGTATTCGCTCTAGTAATCTCCCCTCTTTTTCTCTGAACTAGAACACCCCAATTTAAATGATTATTAAAAAGGACTCCCAGGTAAGAGAAAGTTGTAGCTATAGGCACTTTCTCATCATTCACCATAAAAGAGTTATTATTATTATAAACACTTATGGAGCGCACTGAAACCCTACGGGCATCCTGAAGCTAGTTAGCTACATAATAGAGAGTAGATATGCTATCCAGAGAATCTACTTCTACCCCTCACAGAGAGGCACATTATATCTTGGGGAAAAAACAGGTCTTAGTTTTCTTGCGGAACATCAGCAAGCCTTGCGTTCTCCTTATTTCTAAGGGGAGGCTGTTCCAAAGGTGTGCTGCTGCCACGCTAAAGGCTCTTCCTCCCAGGGCCACCCTCCTTACTTTAGGTACTCTCACGCAGTTTGTAGTGGAGGATCCGACATTCCGGGTGGGTTTATACCACTGAAATCTAGCCTGAAGTGGCTTAGGGCCTTGCTCATAAAGAGCTTTATGCACGATGCACAAGGATTTAAAGTGGATCCTTTGAGCTACTAGTAGCCAGTGTAGATCCGCCAGTGCTTGTGTTGTTGATGAGCCACGCGGTCGGGAGAGTGCTAGCTTTGCTGCTGCCGCCTGGATACTTTGGAATCTGGCAATCAGATACCCCGGGGATTCCAAAAGCAAGGCATTGCAATAATTCAGGCAGCTAAGGATGGTCTCCTGACCACAGTTGCTCTAACCTGGATAGGCAGCAGAGGCAGCACTTTGCGAAGACCACGAATTGTGGAGAAACAAGTTCCCACCAGTTTATTAACATGGGTCTCCAAATTGAGATTCTCATTGAAGCTGACCCCCAAGTAGTGTACCGTATTCACTGGGATCATTGTGCCATCTGAAGTCAGGGGCCAAAAATCTATTGGCAGTCTATGGGCAATCCCCCCATCCTACATTGTAGGATCTCTGTTTTCCCGCTGTTAAACTGGAGAGAGTTTGCCTTCAGCCACTTTGTCATTTCATGCATACAGCCATGAAAGCAATCCAATGATTCCGCCTGGTCCCCCACCTGGTATATAGACAATTACGAATCGTCAGCATAATTAATTACACTGATGTTGTATGCCTTGATGATACCCAGCAAAGGTTGCATATATATATTGAATAAAATAGGGCTAATTGCCGACCCCTGCGGTACCCCATGAGGAACTTCCATCATTTCTGACTGGTACGGGGGAAGTGCCACCGCCTGTTTTCTGTCCAACAGGTAGGACTGCAGCCACCTAAGTGCTACTCCCTTAACTCCAAAGGTCCTCATTCTTGAGAGCAGAGTGTCATGGTCCACCGTATATAATGAGGCGGACAGGTCCAGCAGGAATAAAATTGCAGACTGGCCCCTGTCCATCCGCATCCGCAGGTCATCCAGCACCACCACTAAAGCTGATTCTGTCCCATGACCCGGGCGACAACGAACTGTTCCCCTTCTAAGATGTTATTTGTCTCCAGATATTGGGACAAGGTCCTGCTAACCCAACGTTCCAAGATCTTAACCGGGTAAGGCAGGAGGGAGATTGGTCGGTAGTTCTTGTAACTGCATGGGTCAAGGGTGGATTTCTTCAAGAGCGGGGTGATAATAGCTCGCTTCCATTCCAAGGGCACATTCCCTGTGTCGATAGACTGCCAGCAGAGCTGTTGTAGGATAGGAAAGATCTCTGTCTCAAACTCCTTCATCATCCTTTGGGGAAGTGGATCCAAAGGGGAACCAGAAGAGACCCCTAAGGCCACCTTAAAAAACTCCTCCTCTGATGGAATTGGGAACTTAGCTAGGGAGAACCCGGGAGCAACTATCTAGTAGTGCCCTCCTCATTTAATCCTCTGGCCCCCCTGTCTGGGCCATTGAGGTAGGTTGAGGTTGTTCCTTCATGCTTTCCACAATTTTTTTTATTTCATCCGGGAAGAAACAGGCCAGTTCATCACACAATTCCTAGGACGGTTTAATTTTTCTCATAGTACACTCTGGGTTGGTCAGAACTTTCACTATCTTAAAAATATCCTTAGATTTGTTGGAGCCCTTTAATATAATGGATGCGAAAAACTCTGCCTTGGCAGTGGATATTTCTAATTTGTATTTTATGATTGTACACCTCCAGCTATATCGGTCTTCCTCCGAAAATTCCTTCCTCCACTGTTTCTCTGCCTTTTTACACAAAAGCTTGTGACTTCTTAGTCTCTCAGTGTACCAGGGGGCAGATGGATTTCCTCTTTTCTTAATGACTTTAACTGGGGCGACCTGATCCAGTTCCTTAATTAAGTAATCATTAAATGCTGTATTGTTCTCAGTTATCTCCTTTCCAGAGTTAAACAGAGCCTCCGTGTGGAACACAGGGCCATTTGCCTCCAGTCACGCCCAAGGAGCGTTCTCACTTTCCTATCCCTACGTCTTATTCCGTCCAGACTTTGGATACTAAACAGAATGAGGTGGCGATCTGTCCACCCCATAGGCATAATTGCCCCCATACTGACAAGGCCCTCTTCTGCAAAAATCAGATCTAGAATATGGTCGCCCTTGTGTGTTGGTTCCACCACAAATTGCTTCATGCCCAGATTAGCGCAGGATTGAATTATATTATGAAAGGCTGTATCCATATAACCATTTTCCCATAGATTAGTCCCCCAGCACTATTAGCCGGGTGTGCGTAAGCGCCATATTACTAATGACATTAATCAGTTCTTGTTGTTGGTGTACATTCAGTGCACCTGGAGGTCTGTAACAGATCAAACCCGATGCAATCTGGCCTGCGTCATACCTGGCTGAAAAGCCTAAAAGCTCTGCACAGTAGATTTCATCTATGTCCAATAAGGTGAAATTGAGCTCCTCTCTAAAAACAATTCCCATTCTACCTCCCCTGCCCCTGGTCCTGGGTCTATGCTGGGCCTTATATCCCAATGGACATGCTGGTTCCAGTTCCAACTCCATCCCTACCACGGTCCAGGTCTCCGTTAAAAACAGAGCATCCAGGGTATGGGTCTCTATTAGCAAATGTATTTCTGTTGAGTGTCTAGGAAGTGATCTGACATTAAGCAGGCCACATTCAAGGCCTCTCTTCCTTCAATTATGGACTGGCTCCGACGTCCCAGTATTTAAGGCACTATCTATATTATTATTCGAAATACAATTTGGCGTATCCTCTCTAGAGGTCCACACTATCGTATTGTCTAGTGATGGAGCAGGCAACTGGCTCCGGTGGTCTGTGATCCTCGGAAGCGGAACCAAGCATGTAGCACAAATGCTTACCCTCCTCCTGGAAGGATAACTGAGCAAGACTCGTTGACATATAGCCTCTCCCTTCAACGGGTCCAGTCCCATAATAATATCTCTCAGGTAGCAAGGTAGCATAGAGAATCTGGTTTCTTGGTGGAAGAAGATCCAGGGGGTCTGGCCCTGTGCCCGGTTCGGGCACAGACGGGCTTGCCTTTGGTGCACCTTTGGCGCTCCCGCTGTGTGCGTCCGCTGCGCTCCCGCGCCATAGCCCCCTTAAATATACGTATCCAAACAGCTAGACCGCCGACCAAGATGGCGGCTAGCCGAAGAACCGGAAGTGAGGAATTCCCTACAAGCGTTCGGGGTGCCCTCCACAACAATCAGCCTAAATGGCTGCGGTGGACCGGGGCATCTCGAGCATGTACAAGAATTGGCAAGAGAAAGTTTAGCCAGAGTTAGGTGTTTTAAAAATTATTACAGTTCAGTTAGCCCAAACATACAAAGTGCACACAATAAGAGTACTGCCTCTTAGGGCGCGTCCCAACCTGCATTATATAAGATTTGGAGTTGTTTATGGCTAGATCACGATCGGCCATAAAGCTGCTGAAAGTATTTAATAAGGACTGCAGACCCCATTGCGGTTCTGGCCAAGAGGACTACATCATCCGCATATAGCAGGATGGGCAGGCCCCTACACCCAACATAAGGGTAATCGGCCCCAGTTTCAACCAAGGTCTTATCCAATTCATTAATGTAAAAATTAAAAAGATATGGGGCCAAAATACATCCCTGCCTTACTCCCCTTTCAACGTTAAAATTCTTTGATATCCTAAGGTCCTGGGAAATTCTTATGTTTGCCTTCTTATCCCTGTGCAGGTCCCTCAGGAAGTTAACCAAAGGGGTCTCCACCCCCATGGCGTTCATGGACTGCCATAATTTCCCCCAATTGACACAGTCAAAAGCGGAGGAAAGATCCATGAACGCCATGTAATTTGTGCCCTGTCGAGCAATGGTGTACTTCCCAAGAATCATGTACAGATTAACAATCGTATTACCTTCTGTCCAGGCTGTCAATCTTTACAGCACTACACAGCCCACGACCTTGACCACAGAATCAATAAGGGAGATCGTTCTGTAACAAGTGGTACTGTCACGGCCTCCCTTCTTGAATACCGGGACAATTGTTGAGGTAACCCATGACTCTGGGCAGCCAGACGCTGCCGCCGCATTAAGCACGGCTGCAAGGACCGGGGCCCAGAGAGATGGGTTTGATTTCAAAAGGTCCGGGGGCATACCTTCAGGGCCTGGTGCCTCATTGCACGTCAACCCTGAGATGCCTTTCTCTACCTCACTCAACGTGAATGGGACCAGGGCTTCATTATGTCCTCCCGCTTTAGGATATGTCTGAGTTGTAGTACTCTTAAATATGGATCCAAAGTGTGATATCCATTCGTCCTCAGTATTATTGGTGCCAATATCAACCGCCCTCTCCCTCTCAAACAAGTGTCTGATAATTAGTCCCCAAAATGTTGCACTATTACCTAGTGTATTTGGGTCTAGGAGTTCTGTCCAAGTTGCATCCCTTAATTTGGCTTTGCGTTTTGCCAAAGCCTTTTTGTAATTAAGACGAAGCAACCGGATCCGCGGTTGATATCTTGGACTAGCTTTCAGAGCTGCCTTTAACTCTCTTGCAGCTTTAGTACATGCCGGATGGAACCATTTAGGATCCCTAAACGATGAGCTAGTTGCGGGAACAGTTAGTAATGCCCCCACCTTTGACACAATCCCCTCAAACGCTTTAAGTACATTCACAGGAAGGGAATCTGGGGACACACATGATGTCAATCCTAAGGCCAATAGTTCATGTACGTTATCATAAAATAGATCTAAGTTCACCTGGGACCACTTAAGGCGACGTCGCCCATCCGTGAGTCTCATCACACTGGGTGTTACCATCTTTGCCTGCCTTTCCAACAAACCACCAGCCATAAGTACACAAACAGGATTGTGATCTCTAAAAATACTTTCTAAAATTATAAATCTCAAGTGGGTAGTCTGGAGGCCAGCCGAGATCAAAACGTGATCTGTAAAAGACCCAGCGTTACGATCCTTAAATGATGGAACGGGCTGTTTACTAGAATCAGCGGTAAAAGACATAGAAGAGATCAAATCAAATTCATCAAGTAAATTATTAAGTGCATTGCCCTGGCCCGAATGCTCAAAATGGAGTCCCCGCATCCTGCCACAGCCCATTTCTCCCATACTAGTTATCGCAGTATCACCACACAGATGTACGTTAAAATCCTCTGCTAGCATGAGGTCGTGGGCAACATGTCCGCAATACTGTCTAACAAAGATGCCCAGCTGGGCGATCTTACAGACCCCAAAAGTGTTCACTGCATTGTAGAAATTAATCAGGCACAGGCTCGCGTTTCCTCACTTTAAAATAACTGCTTGGAGATCAGTATAAATAGGGGAAGTGCCTTGATCCTGCTGTTCATGGCTAGTGCTATATAAATAACCAAACCGCCATTACCTCTACCGCTAGTTGATGGGGAGGCCGGGACAAAGAGGGCTTTATAACCCTCTAAAAATAGATTGCAGTCCACCATCCAGGTTTCTTGTAGGCAAATCACAGGGAATTGCCTGATAAACAGCACCCACTTTGGATCCTGGAACTTCCCAGCTAGCCCTGCGATATTCCAAGAAATAACATTATAAGCTACTTGCTCTATATGATCCCCGGCTGGTAAGGTAGGTAAAACCTCTGATAACTCGGGAGAGTGTACCCGAGGCAACATCTGCATTAAAGGGTCAGCACTTTGATGGGAAAGTTTGGTGATACCTGTGGTTCTATGAATGGCGCATTGGATTCTAAGCTAAGCATGGGCGGAAAATCCGTTTCGCTCGCGGATTTTGCGGATTTTCGGTAAATTCGCAATCCGCGAGATTCGCGAATCTCCCGCAAAATCGGCAAATCCGCGAGCAGCGGATTTTATGGCTTGCTCGCACTGTTCGTGTGAGTTCGCGGCTTCCCAGTACAACTTCGCGCCCCACGAATAAGCGCTAAATTGCAGAAATACGATCTTAGCAAAACTGAAACTACTTACCAGGTTCAAAAGTTCAGGCTCATCATTAGTAGCCATTTCCTGTAGTGCTTCCTGAGGGGCCCCTCCAGAGTTCAGTTGCCAGTTGCAACTATTATGTGACCCTGCTCTGAACCTCAGAATAGTTACACATATGCCACAAAGGTCCTGAATTACAGCTAAGGGAGACAAGCAGGAGCCAGGCCGGAAGTTCAAATCCATTAATCAGCCCCTAATTCATTATTGTCAGTTGGGGCAGGGCAGGTGTTGTAACTAATTTTGCAACAATGAAAGCACTTAGCAAGTGCAAAAGATCACTAATCAGGAAGCACTAAGGAAGCAGGTGCCAGCTAAAAAAATATTCTGTGACACATTAATCAGCCCCAAATTAATTCAGGTCACTTGAGGCAGGAAAGGTGTGCTTTGCTTTGCCACAATAATGTACACTGACTGGACAACCAGAGGGTGCTGTGATGAAACAGAGGGTGGCATGGGTGGGCCAGAGGGTGGCATGAGTAGTCAGAGAGTGGCAGTAGTGACAGAGAGTGGCAAACACAAAAAAAAAAAAATCCGCAAATTCGCGAGAATTCGCGGATTTTGCGGATTGCGAGTTCGCAAATCCGCAAAATTCGCGAACGCGAGATTCGCAAAATTCGCCCATGCTTATTCTAAGCTAACATTCAGTCAATCTCAGTCCTCCAGCCTTGAGAGTGCTGGGAATCTATTTGTCCCCTGCGGGATAGGTGAGAAATAGCGGTCACCCGAAATGCCATGTCTCGCTACAGGGGCTGATCCCATGGCCTTCAACAGGGCCAAATGACTGCCTTATGCTTGAAGAATTAAAACTGGTACTCCTTGGGGGCTCGGGTTGATAGAAAAAACCTAAAGGGAGAATCTGAATACCTGGGTTCCTAGTGGCTAGGCCATCTTGGGCCTCTCTAAATATACTCTTGACGATCATTCGATCATTGAAATTCAAAATGATACAGTCAGCCCCCCTGTTTTCTAAAATTACCCACCCACCCCACGCGACGCATCATTATAATCTTACTGTCCACTGCTGGACCTATGGAGATTTTGATGGAAAGCCAGTGGGTGACCTTATTCTTGAGCTGGGAAAAACCCTCATAAGTACCACGAGAAAGTGGCGGCATATTCCCAAGGAAAACCACCAACGGGGTGGATTGGGGTGGAAGACTACAGGGTTTAATGGGGCAGTGATGGAACCTCCCTGAGGCTTTCCCGTGATTATCCTCGGATCCTGTGGAACCTGGCCCCGATGCATGGCTGATTGAGTCCGGTTTGTTGCCAAACCCTCTGTAACAACCACCAATGACTTCTCTATGTGGCTTTGGACTAAATTTCTCCCACGGTTCAAGATAATACTAGGTAAACTGCTATTCCCGTGTCCCCCTATTGATTGAGAGTTACCTACTGGGGATTTAGGTTTAATTGGCACATTATTAATAGAGTCTAACACACAGGTTGATTGCAGAGTTTTGAGTTGTACTACTATACTTTGCTCTATATCGTTTAACTTGGACACAGTGAGGGACAGCTTTTCTTCCAACATAGAGCTCAGCATAGATTTAAAGGTTTCCAACATGGAGTAATCAATCGAAGGAGGCTCTGCTGCCTTAGTCCCCCCTATGGCTGAGATAGGAAGTAGCAGCACGTTAGCTTTGTTTTTTTTGCTTAGCTGACGATAGCTTTGCACTTTCTCTTCAGGCGGATGACGGGGCAGCTAGTCTCCCTCGATTGTTGGGATGGAATAGGACCATAAAGGGCCTCTTGATGGGCAACAGTGTTATTCCCATTAGGCCCTACCTCCCCTGAGGTAGCAGCATGTACAGCACCCTTCCTATTTGTGAATAGCACTACAGGTGACAAGGGCCTAGGGGGTGCCTCCCCCACAACTTCATGAATACAGGAGAACTTGTCCTTTACCAATATATCACTGCCTGCTCCCAAGGAAAGAGGGGTACTCTCTAGCTCGTCAATAGAGACGTTAGAACAATTGTTGGATCCACCCAGGAGGGGGTATAAGACACCTGTTGGTGATCTAGATAGACGCCTATTAAACAGTTCAATCTCTTTGTCAATGACTGAAGCAGCCCTTGACAAAAAGGTGTCCATAGTAGTTACTGATGCTTTAGATGCAGCTAATGGCCCTACATGAGTTGCCTGGGTCTTTCTTCTCCCCATAATTGCTACCCTGTAAGGTGAAAAAAGGGACCCCCACTGATTATAACCCAGGAAAAATTGAATAAATATAGTGTTTTAACTGCTTACTGCGCACAGAGGAAAAAAAATCAACATGAAATATAGCTCAGTAACTAAGTAGGTTTGCTCACAGAATGAAAATAACGTTGCCCAGCCTCTTCCGGGCCCTGACGGATGGCCCCACCCTTGGCCCGGGCTTTGCCCGGGCACAGACTGGGCACACCCACGCGCGTCCCGCGCTGCGGGAGCTCTCACCCCCTTATGAGATCCTCCTGGTTGTCACGGTGGGATGCGCATTGTGCGCGCAGCACAGAGTGCTGGGTAATGTAGTTTTCCATGGTTGGTGGTGGTGGACTACAATGGCGACTTGGCGCGGGCTTTCACAAGAGTCCCGGTGGGTCCCACAGTTCAGGCAGCAGAAGATAATGTCCCCAGCAACGGCAACATCAAGGTGAGACTGTAAACGTATTACTACTCAAGAGCGAGTCATTGAAAGAATAGATGGCATCTTTGCGACATGGAGTGTTCCAGCCATAGTGAAGTCTGACAATGGCCTGCCTTTCAACAATCAAGAGTTTAAAGATTTCTCACAGCATTTGAATATATATAACATCTGAAGAGCCCACCTTTGTAGCCACAGGCCAAACAACTTGTTGAGCGCTTTGAGTATGCTAGTCTTTAAAAGCTTGATTTGAAAACGGTGTTGTATTCTTCCTTGAGAGCTTATTGTTCAACACCCCACGTGACCATAAGTGAAAGTCCTGTGACCTTGATGTTCAGGAGAGCAATGAACACCAATTTACCTCAATGAGCCAAATCAAAGAAAGAAAGATGAGACAGCAACTCATGAGAAGGACTTGGTTAACAAACAAAAGATGAAAGCCTATGCTGACAAACATGACCTGCAAAAAACATTATCTTTATGAAAGGTGATCCTGTGCTCGCTCAATACATGCAGAGAAGAAAAGGTGATGCTCCATTTGATGGAGACCCTTTTGAAGTGGTGTCTACTAAAGGACACATGGAGACTGCACAGCGCCCTGGGATGTCTAATACCAGAGACTCTCTTCATTTCAGATACTTAACTAATTGTTCATCAGATCTAACTGTTGAAGGAGAAATTAGGCCTGAAACATCAGTGACAGCTGTTGCCTCTACACCATTTACGCAGATCCTGGACAGTGGTGGTGACCGTTCTCAGTCATCAAGAACAAAATCAGGTCGAATAATAAAAGTGCAAAAAGATTGATTGAAGAAATGTAATTGTACATGTCTATATGTGTCTAATTTGTAAAAAGTAAAAACATTTTTTTAAAAGGGGTGATATAGCATCTTGTGAATTAGAAATGATGGAATTCCTTTGGCTCCTGATAGACTCCATAGAGCTGTGACGTATGAGTTAGAGCAGAATGCAAGGAAAACTGGTTAAAAATATTAAGTTTGCTGTTACACACAGACGAATAAAGATGGTATGGTCATAGGCGGGTATCCAGAGTGGGGAGGACCCTACAATACCCATGAAGTGTTCTGATGAGAGAATAAAGCATAAACATAAAGCTTTAGCAGAATAAGCTTGAAAGTATTCTCAGCTAAAATAGCAGCAGATCAGGAAGTAAACTAAGACTTCTCATAAAGAGAGATCCAAGAAAACTCAGTATAGGGTCTCCTTCAGAGAGTCTGGGAAAAGGGTGAGTGAAGAATCTTAATAAATCTGCCCTTATCCAATACGAAGGTATTCTAGGGACACACACTAATATAAACACTCAAATTCTATGTTGCAACATTAGCATTCTTTCTTCTTCAATTTAACCAATAAGATTTCTCTAAGCTCCTGGGAGCAGGTTTACTCCCCATCTTCTCACCAGAATACAATCATCTTTTAATCGTGTCTGTGAATGTTGTGGAATATCCTGTTACGTTTTTCAAAAAGTCGTCCCATGAATCATCCTCCCTGCCGTCTACATCTTTCACGGTGAGAACTTAACTATCAGTCATGTAATACAACAAATGTTAATTCTTTAACTAATAAACAATAGCTTCAGAAATAGCAAAATCTGCAGCATTCAGAAGAAAAACTTCTTGCACAATGGTCATTTAAAGCGAAATACAAGCATTTCAGTATTAATGGGCCTTCACTTTAAATCATGGCTTCTTCAGTTAAGTCAATTTAAGAATATATGCTTGATTACTATATTACAGCCCTACAGGTTTTAATCCATACTACAATTTTTGCATTTAACACACTTTGGGGCAAACTTGTTTAGCGCTGGAAATAACGTGACAGTTAAGCAAAGCAGCGCATAGCGCTGCTTGCATCACTTAGCTCCAAGGGGGAATACCATGGGTGGAACATGAGCATTTCCATGTAACCACCCAAGGTTTCTGATGCTAAACCCAATTTACTAAATAAAGTGGACAGGGCTTATCATCAGAAAACTGCGCCATTTTGAAATAGGCACACAAAAGAAGAAATGCTTTCAATTCTCCTTCCTTTTCTGAATTTTTACATGTGCTACACAGTACAGCACACTACAAAGAGGAACAAAGTTTAAGTTAGTCTAAGCAAAGGATTTTATACTGGAAAGGTACCCTTCCAGTACAAAACCTATGCTAGACTCACGGAGACACACTTGTACCACGGCGCAAAGGTGTTTCCGGGCCCACAGCGTTGATTTCAGTTCTGACGGTACAGAAAGGGGAGAACAGAGCCATGTTTCAGTAAATGTGGTGCTCTCCTTTTCCTTTTCATGAAACACAGCATTTGAAGCTGCTGCACTATGCGTGAAAAAGTTGTAAATCTTCCCCTTCATTTTTAAAGATATATTCTGCACATTATATTTTTAATAAAGCATTTTGTAAATAATAATATTCGCATTAGCAGTTTCCGCCACTGATTGTTGAAAAAAACATCATCATTTCTTCACAGATTAATCTGTAAAGTGCACTCTCACTCTCTGTTGACCCTTCTTTTTCAGTTTCATATTTTCCAAGTTCTCTCGATTTCTTATATTCTCTGTTCTTGTTCTCTTCTAATTATCTCCTAATTTCTTAGTTTCATTCTCTATTCTTTCCTCTAAATAGACAGTATCTAACTATTTTATGTAAAGTGTATACGGTTATAAAACAAACACCTATAATAAATACAGGTTTCAAAATGACCCTATAAAGTCCGCCTCCCACTGTTATAAACCAATTACTTATAGTAGAAGCTCTTCACCTAAATTTTCTAATTGACTAGCAGTTTCAAATGGCTCTAGTTCAGTTTTTAGGTCAGATTTGTTTGATGTAAATTCTTCTACCTTTCTACTTTCATCTGGTATGTATGAAAAGCAATGTTGCCATTTCAGCGTCATGCAGACTCCACCTTTTTCTGCCAGCAAAGTTTCTAAAAATAAATGATCTTCCGAAACCATTGATCTAATAGCCACTAATTCTGTGTTAATAGCCAGCAAAGCAACAGATACACTACTTCCTGTTTTTCCACTACTGCTGACAGCGTTCTAACCTTTTCGTCATTTAAGACTACTCTTATGGGTGGTATGATTTCTCCAGAAATGTCTCCCACTAACTGTGTTCCATTATTAAAACTTAGGGGCATATTTATGGAGATTCGGGGCAGGGCTGCGTTGCATCAAATTAAAAGGGCAGGAATGCACCGTATCTATGGCATACAGCATATTTCTGCCCTTTCCCCCTGCGCTGGTGCTGTTTCAGCAGCCTAGCGCCAATGTAGGCACACTTGCACCATGGTGCAAGGGTGCATGCTTTGGATGCAGGATTCTTTTAGTGCAGGAAGGGGCACCTTCCTGCACATAAACAATCCTGGGAGACTTTTCCCTTTTTTACCGAGGTAATTAAAGTTATTTCTCCTCTTTGCGCCTCCCCTGGGGAGGCGTAAGGTTTTGGCGTATCCCCAGGTTTTCATAGTCTTGTAAATCTAGGGATGCATTAAAACCCATGGGTGTTGTGTGGGAACACCCACTGCAACAACTATAGTATACCTCCCTAGCACAGAGTAAGGCAATGTAGTGATTTGCGCTGCCTTGGCTTACTCCACAACTATGAAGCCATCAAAGCCACACATATGGCGTGGCCTCATATATATGATTTGGTAGTTTGTGCTGCCATTGCGTCACAAAAGTGGCACCATGTTGCTGCAAGGGGCTCGTAAATATGCTATTCTCACAGTTGAACAACTGGGCAACAAGGAAAGAGAAGAAAAAGACAGACAAAGTCCGAAAAGGATGCTACTTCCAAGGACTGCTAAGGTATCCAAAGATATTGAAATACATGCCTCACTCACTTTTTTTGTGACATGCTTCTTCATTGGCGCATATTCACACCCTGACAGTGCAGACTAACCAAAAAGATGGGTGTTCTTAGATAATGCCTTACAGGGTAAGTAGGAATCCAGATAAAGACAAGGAGTTAGAAAATCCTTGCGGCATACCCACACAAATTCTTTATTAGTAGAGGACCGGGGTATGGCTAAAAATTGTTACAAGGTTTCTATTGAGTTTGAATCTCCTATTTAACTCTAGTGCATCAATGCTAACATAGACCAAGAGCTCAACCAGATCTGGGGCCTTCACCAGGGATAAATTAAGTATCCCGGCCTAACTATCCTTACATTCCATGAACATACATGAGGCCTCACCTGAATCAGTATTCTGTCAGTAGAGGGAAACAAAAAGGCATGTCAACAAGGAAGAGAATGGGTTTATGTAAGAGTTCTGTTATACATGAGTAAATAAACATATCTGTCAACCTTGCCTAACCATATTGTGTGAACAAACAAGTTCTAGGTGAGTGTGTTGTCTCATATGAATATCTCTAGTTAGGGTCAGTTACCTATCACCCTGTGTGTGGGGGGTAGGCCAAATGCTGTGCAAACAGTTGTTAAACAGCAATTCTAAATGATCAAAAAATGCAATTCTCTCATGCGCAATACATGCGTATTAGTTAAGTGTTCAATACACCATTCACACACACACACAGTTCTTTCCCTGTTTATACGTTGTTCATAGGTCCTGCGTGTCTAGCGCTTGGTGACGTCCTATTGTCACTGTCCTACCAAAGGAAAAACATATATGTCATATCTTTAGGTTTAACAAGTTACACATTTATACTTAATTTGTATCCATAAAACCCCTTAAGGTCCAAACCCTACTGTATTTATTCAGAAGTCACCTAAAGCAAAAACACCTAAAGGTTTGTGCCAATTAACTGGCGTTGTTGTTGGCCACAGTTAATATCAGTGTTTCTTAAAAATGTCAAAGATTTAACTCTTGGCGAAGCTTCCAACAGCCTCCCTATTGTTTTCTGGAGATTTGAGGTAGTTGAGCATTCACAAGGGTTTCACCCGAGGTATATCAGACCATGTGGGGTGCATGTGTCTGTTCATCCCATCACGTACTTTGTATTTTCTCAAGGCTTATTTGAAAAGGGCCATATGTATCGCTGGCTGTTGTTGAGAATAGAACTCCTGCTATTGTTAATTATTCAGAATAATTGGCCAGTATTTTGTCAGTATGCTCAATCATATAGCCCCTCATGCTATTAGCTGCATTCATTTTTTTAAACCCCCCTACGGGACTCATCCTGCATTTAAGGACTTGGTGAATGGATGTAACCATCCACTAGTTTGATATGATGGTAAATGAAGCGCCCTCCAAGGGAAAAATTACTCACTCATGTATGGTTTTATCAGTTTGCTTATCAGCATTCCCGTATTTGCTGTGAGCTTCATGAGATCGAATACTCCCACCAAGGACACATTCATACATTTAGGCATTAGGTTAGCCCAATATTACCATAGCCATAAGAGATTGTGGTTGTAGATCTTCTGCCCTGAAATTGTATTGAGCCTGTCTAATAGTGCCTCTCTGCCTACAGATCTGGTCCGGTGCACCAGGTGGCTTACATACAACAATATGCTTTTTCTCACTGCATGAGATCATCATAACACTTGTATTTACTGTGTGCTTTGTGTGAGTCAAAGCTACCACCACAGACACATTCATACATTAAGATGCTAGGCTAGCTCAATATTACCGCAACCATAATGGATTGTGGTTTTGGAACTCCTGACCTGAAATAGTTTTGGGCCAGTCTACTAATGCCTCTCCCCCTGAATATCCAGTGCGAGGCACCAGACCGCTAGGATGCTGCAACATGCTTTGTACTCACTGTGTCAATGATCCAGCACTGCCAGTGCATCAATGTGTCATCGCTGCTCAGACCGCTGCCGAACACTCCCGTGTTCGGAACATTCGGTTTTGAGGAGGTCTGAGTTGCCCAGGGTTCATGTTCTTCCTGATGTGTCATCTCTGGGACACTTGGGATTGTGGTAGTTGTAGTCCCAATTACCTCCCATGTTCCCTTCAATGTGTTTTCAAATGCTAATCCCTCGGTTTTGGGGGATACGTATTTAAGATGCCATAAGTTACTAACCCAGAATGTATTTGGATTTTTTTTTTGATTTTGATACACTTGTTATACTCTCATCCTTCCAAGTGAATCAAGCTGATTCTGAAATAATCACATTTCATTCTGATCTGTTAAATACATTACATGTATCATACATTACTGTGCAGGCTGCTTCTCTTATGGGCTGCTCTCCTGATCTCTCGTTAGTGTTTCTTAATTTTAGTTCCTCAGCAAAAATTTTGTCTAATGAATGCTGTATGGGGTGTGTCTAATCTGCTCCTATAGTCATCTTGGCACATGGTATTTAAACCATCTGGACTGCTGCATACTGCCTGCGTAGTAGTTTACTTGGCTGGTAGTAGTTCACCATTATTATTTTTGTGCTGGACTTGTCAGCAATCTCCCTCACCTTGCTGGATGTTAGTTCCTTGGCGTATTATATGTGATCAAATGCTCTGTTTTATCCGGATCCCTGATTATCAAGTAAGACATTAATTAAGAACTCACATCTTTTTGGTTGAGTCCGCCTTGATGATACCGTCATATCAGGTTGTGGATAAGTACCAATGAAGCATGTCATGATAAAGTGAATGAGGCGTCTATTTCAATATCTTTGAATACCTTAGCAGACTTTGCAAGTAGCATCTTTTTCAAACTCCATTCGCCTTTGTCTTCCTTCTTGCCCAACTGTGAGAATTGTGATTATTTGGGAGAATGCAAGGGGGTATGTAGTCTCTTGCTCTCCTTATTTGAGAACATGGTATGAGGCATCCATAGCCCTGAGAGCTGATAACTTTGAAGACAAAATTGTCGGCCACAGAACAGAGGGCATTTAACTTACATGCTATTATCTAATAAATAGTAGAAATGGCTGAGGGTCTCTCTTTTGATGAGTTAGCATTTGAGAAAGCCGTCTCCCTTGATGCTGACAGACTCAAAATCAGGACACACACAGGTTTAACAATCTCAATAAAATGGAACATCAAGCAGTAAGGGAACTTGACAATGTGGAGTCCATAATCATCAAGCCAGCTGATAAAGGTGGAGCAACTGTGGTCCCCCCCAAAGGATATATATCACAGAGAATGCATCAGACTCTTAAATGATCCTAGAAACTACACAAAGCTGGCAAGGGATGCCATGAAACAAATCACAGATTACAATCATTACATGGTGAAGGAGGCAAAGGACAACAATTGGATAACTACACAGGAAGCAGAATTTCTGAATGAACGGAGTCACATACTTTTATGTACAAATTTGATGTCTTTTTAAACTTACGGTGCTGCACTAATTTCATTGCGATGTTAGATTGCAGCCTGCGCTACATAGGACTTGCTACAGGCTGATTTGCTCGAGGGGAAATCCAATCATAGAGCCTGTTGGATGTAGGAAGTAGAAGGGGTTGAAGCCACGCCTATTTAAGGAGAAGCATGGCATGTCTACACCAGCGGTGTGCCAAAGGCAAGCCCGTCTGTGCCTGTCTGCATCTGGCCGGGGCAAGGGGCCAAGCACTATGCCCCAAATATCACTTACTCACAGGAGGAACTACGAGACCTTAATCTAGAGAGGCAAAACATTTCTCCCTCATTTGCTGTGCTATTAATGAGGCCAGGCGTATTAGCCCCCCAGGATTCTACCTACACTCTTGGCAGCACCTCAAAGACTAATTGCCCAGCAGATCAACCAGCTCCACTACCACAACACACAACCAACACCATACCAAACTTTCGGGTGATTTTCTTGAATACACAGTCCTTAGTTAAGCACCAGGATGAAACCTTTTATCTCCTGGATTCTGAGACCCCTGACGTACTTTTACTAACAGAGACTTGGCTCATTGATGAATCCTCACCAGATATACTATTGGCTCTCCTGAATGACTTTTACATTTTACAAACCAAGAGGGTAATAGGGAAGATGGATGGGGGTGTCACAGCTACGCTTCCCCAAGGTATCATTACCAAGCATTCCCTTAGTGGAGAAACTAGTAATCAATCTGGAGTCCCCAACCTCATCTCTGATCTGTGTCCTTCTATATAGGCCCCCCAACTACATACATGGATTTTTTTCCTGACATCCTTCTGTGACCAACTGGGAAAATATCTACGATCGCCAAAGAAAGACATAGAGGCCTTCGAGAAAGCAATCGCTTGCTGGCTCACTGAGCCCAGCAATGTACACGCCTCCTTCACAGAACTAGACTGATAAGACCATTGAGACTAACACGTGGTTCTCAGATGATCTAAAAATAGCCAAATTGAACCTGTGGCGTTATGAACAGAAATGGTGGTCCAAATACTCACCTGACCTGAAAACAACGAATTTAAAACAACTTAAAACATTCAAATCCCCAATCAGTTGAGCTAAAGTCAGCTGCTTCACAGATACAATTTTGAATGCCCCCAATAAATCCAAAGTGACATTTAATGCCTATGTGATTCTATTAACACCTTTTTGTGAATAAGATTGAGGCTATCAAAAATAGCATTCCTCCTGATCAACTACCTATAATTGATCACTAGTCGATACAAACAATTGCACGCTCACCTCCTTTCCTAAAACGAGCCGAAATGGCCTAGTTAGTTTACTAAAATAGTCAAGTCAGGATCTTCTAATGACACCTGCCCTGCAAAGGTCCAAAAATAAATATTCACCCATTTCTCCGATTTAATATTGTCATCCCTCAATCACTCTATTAATACAGTTTCAGTCCCCATGTCCTTCAAAAGGGCAGTCATAGTACTACTACAAAAGAAACAGAAATAGATCCTTCGACATGAAAAACTATCAACCAATTTCGGTCCTCCCCTATCCAGCAAAATTACTTGAGGCAAATGTTGCCTGCCATTTCTGTTTATTCATCAAGGCATCAGACTTCCTTGACTCCTGTTGATTCTGGCCTGCACACTCAACGAAAGCAGTGATTGTCTGGGTAGCAGATAACATGTGAAAGGAAATGGACAGTGGCAATACTCAAGCCCTGGTAATCCTCGACCTGTCTGTGCCCTTTGATGCAGTCGACCACACCCTCCTGGCTAACCGTATCAGGTACGCAGGCTTACAAAATCCAGCCTTCAACTGGATTGTCTCATTTCTTAGAGACAGATCCCAGTCAGTTAGACTTCCCCCATTTGACTCTGCAGAGGTCCAATTGAAATGTGGGGTGCCACAGGGCTCTTTCCTACCCCCATCTTTTTAACATCTATATTTGCCCCTTGGTAAAATCTCTCAAAATCAGGAAAGTAAATATCTTTAATTATGCCGATGACCTGCAACTGCTAGTTACTATCACTGATAGCCCCACGTCTAGATTGCAGTTTCAAGAAACGATGTTGTTTATCTGGGCCTGGAAGAACATCACTCATCTGCTAATTTTGACAAAACAGAGATAATGATCACCAAAAGCAAGCTTGATCGCTGGAACCCCTCCTTCTGGCTCATGAAGATGGACTCTACCCCTGCCTAAAAAGTTAGTCAAAACCTTGTTTCATCATTGACGAGGAGCTATCACCTAAGCAGCAGGTTGGTACCAGTTACATCCTCCAGCTTCCTTTCAATTTGACGCATTAAGAAGATAAAAAATGTCTTCACCACTGATGCCCTGATTCAAGTTACATTGGCTATAGTCACCTCAAGAATTGACTATGCCAACTCCCTCTATATGTGCCTCCCCAAATATCTCACGCGTAGACTCCAGCAGATTCAAAAGCAGGTTGCCCGGCTGATATATCATATGCCCAAACACAGTCATTTCTTTTAGCTGACGTAAGATCTCCACTGGTTGCCAGTTGTACAGAGAATGATGTTCAAAGTATGCTGCACTATTAGCAAGGCCTTATATAATATCAGTCCCACTTTTTATAAAATCTCGGGTTATTAAATACTGCCCCACCAGAGAATTAAGATCCAGTCATCTACACTATCTTGCTATACCTCAATTTAAGGGGAAGAGGACAGGCGGGGCTAGATTCTCAGTCACTGCTCCCTGAGTACGGAACTCATTGTCATCGGAACTTGGGACCACCACTAACTATGCTAAATTCAGACAGCTGTTGAAAACATGGCTCTTTAAACAGGCCTAACAATAAATTGAGAGCTATGCTGACTACCTAGTGCCAAGAGACCGCTTGGTGAATGTGCGCTTTAGAAATTGTAGTAACACAGCATAGCATACCTCCCAAAAATTCACAAGGGTATCCTCCTCCTTCCATGAAGACAGGTAGTCTCAGGCATCAGTTCCGTGCTGGAATCATTGTCAGACTTCACAGACTATTTCTTGAGACCGCTGGTCAGTCAAATGCGCTAGTACATGAAAGACACTAAAGACAATCTTGTCATGTTACAGGATATCATGTTCAATTCAGTCATAGATTCTTGTGTCACTTTGGCCGCAGAGGCCCTGTACACAAGCATACCTCAAGGGGCTTCACTCGTGGTTTTGGAGGCCTTACTAGATGAAACAGAATGGAACTCCATAATACCCAATAGTTTCAGCCTAGACTGCGAGCCAATGACACTAACTAGAAATGATTCCCAGTTTGAAGAGTGTTTCTATCTACAGACAAATGGAATTTCAATGGGCAGCACATTCACCCCAAGTATAGCCTACCTCTATGTCCTTGATTTTGAAAAGAAATTCCGCTATAAAAAGAAAAGCTGCTTCAACACTAACATCAAATTGTGGAAACAATTAATCAATGATATTCTGTTCATCTTGAGAGGGGCAGCAAGAGAAACCCTTGACTTCAAAAACAAAGTGTATTACAAACCGAGGAATGTTAATAACCTACTCTGGTGCAATAGTTTTCATCCTAAAGCCTTGAGAGACAATCTTCCAGTGGGACAGTTCTTCAGGTTACGCAGTAAATGCACACAAAGAACCACCTATGATGTCATGCAGCATTACTGGCAAAGAAACTAGAAACTAAACTTTACATACAACACCTGATTAGAAGAGCGAGGAAAAAATCAAGAAATAACCAGAGAAAATCTATTTTACAAACCTATGAGAAACCAGACAACGATCGTTTGGTATGTGTCACCACCTTTGGTACAGATTCAAACGCAATGAAGAAACTGATCTTGAGACACTGGAAAACCCTGACATCTGCTTCTCTGGACTTCACACAACCAATGTTTGCCTTTAAGAGGATGTGAGAAAATGCCTCTTTTGTATGGTTAGCCCCCCCCACACTTTTTGCCTGGTTTTGTCGTGGTTTTGAATATGATCCACAGGGCACCTGTCACCCAGGTCCCCTGTGCCAGTGCTACTTCCCTAAAACAAACCCCATATTGGTACGTCTGCATACTGTAAGTCCGTAGCAAATGGTACCCTGGGTACCTATGGCCTGGAAGCTAGAGAGAGTTAATTGGAACCACCCTTAGGACCATGCTATTGCCCTTGCAGTCTGTATGCCCCTGTGAGGGAGAAAACAACAAAGTTAACATAGCACCCTGCCAACTATCACTGCCTCACAATATAGGTAATGCACTCCTTTAGCAGGCGCCACAGGCCTAGGGCAGGGTGCACTCTCCTCAAGGTTAGGGCATATCAGCATAAGCAGATGTACCTCTACAATATTGGGGACCATTTCCCAATATTGTAAGTGCCAGTGAAGCCAAAGAGAGTACATGGGCTGGGAACTTGACAACTCTAGTCCCACAGTTCCATGATGGCTCTACTAAATATAGGAGTGTTTCATACCAAACTACTCCTCTCAATAAATCCACACTGATGCCAGTGTGGGATTTAGTGTACCTTGTACCAGGAGGGCACCTCACTGGTGCCCTCTGAATCCCTACCAACCCCAGTGTGGTCTCTGACCGGCTGTAGGCAGCCAGCCACAACCAGACAAGTTTCCGGACCCCTGGGTGGAGAGCCCCTCAAACAATGCACATCCTCCTCCCCAAGAATGGCCCACTGCTCAAAGAGGGAAGCTTCAATGGCCTACTGCCTTTGTAATGCAACCCTAGCCTCTGCTACTAGCAGCAGATGGCAGCCCCTGGCTTACACCCGGCCCTTGGGGTGGGAACCCCAGCAGGAAAATTCAAAAAGGTAGGAGGTTTGTCCACCTCTGCCAACCCCTCCCTAAGATGGAGAAGAGAGGTGAAGCAGAACTTTTACTCCCCACCATCTTGAAGATGAGGTGAACTCTCCAATCAGGGCTAGGTTCTATGCTGCTTTCCAAAGGCCCTACCTGCTACTCCCAAAAAACATCTCCTAAATGTAGTATTTAGGGGGCTCCTCCAGACCAGAACCTCAGATCTCCCCAGGGTATCTTCCAAAAAAGACACCCTGCAGCATACGACAACTGCCTTGGCCCCAGCCCTACTGGCCTGTCTCCAGCTTCACCTACCCTGCGACCTGTCTTAGAACAACGGTCTCCAAAACCCCTTGGAGGACTATGGCCTTCAATAAAGACTTCAATCTACTGAGGACATTGGACCTGTCCAGAAGAAACTGACTGCAAAGACTCCGGATCCAGGTGGATCCGCGTCTCCCCACTCTGTACCCAACGCCCACGGCCCAAGTCTGAGGGGCTCACCAGGGCAGTGGAGTCTCCCCAGTGATCCTGACCTCGTGTCCAGCATTGAATGACCTCTCCTGCCCTCCACGACAGCACCTGCAGTGTTAATCCAGAGGCGCCCCGCAGCCAGCTCTGGTGAGAAGATTCCGATGTCCAAAGGGCCTCTGGGCCTTGGTGAGCTGACCTGAGGGTTCCCCTATGATCCCTAAATCTTCACTTACCTCTGTTGTCACTGGTCTTCCTCCTGCAACCTTGGTGCCACACCTGCAGCCTATTTACCATCAAGAAGATCCTCATTGAAAAGAATTGGGCACCCAACGTCGAATTTGCACACTGCACCCAGCCGCCCCTGTGCCGCTTGTGGTGTATGTTTGGTGCTGCTTTGTGACCTCCCCTGTGCTTAACCTAACACCCAATGCTTGGCCCCGGTAACCAATCTACTCACCTGCAAGCAGTGTGGCTCTAGGCTCCTTTTGTCTCTATTGGAAAGCATTGGATCAAACTTCGATTTTGATCTCTGCTCCCGGCCCCCACTCTGGCGCTGGTGGTGCACTGTTGCTACTTGCCGACTTCTGGCCCTTGCTGACCTTGGCTCCGAAGACTGAATCTGAAAGTTCCACACTCACCTGTTTAACCACACTATCATTTACCCGATAGGATTACATTGGACAGTTTGAAAAAGTTTCTGTGTCGATTTTTGAACATAAAAAGTATTTTTAATTAAAAACTTACTTACCTTATTATGAAGACCTGGGCCTTTAAATAAGGCACAAACAAAGTATAATTTTATAAAATTGGTCTGGATCTCCTTCTTGAGTCATGTGTCCATTATTGATCATGCTTGTGCAAGTTGTCTCACACTTCTCTGTGTTAGGCCTAAGGCTGTTTGCCCACACGACCACTAATGGGGTTTGCATTGAGCCATGTACACTTTTGAGGAGGCCCTGGACTCTGTGCATGGTACTACCACCAT
Source organism: Lissotriton vulgaris (assembly GCF_964263255.1). Classification (NCBI taxonomy): domain Eukaryota; kingdom Metazoa; phylum Chordata; class Amphibia; order Caudata; family Salamandridae; genus Lissotriton; species Lissotriton vulgaris. The sequence goes on along the minus strand of NW_028243192.1, from coordinate 75,943 downwards.
GTGATAATATTAAATACAGAACCAGCTTTCTACAGAGTGGAAGATCATTAAGAGATTTGCTGCTGGTCCATACAAGGCCAAGACAAAAGAATACCAGAGGCCAAATGTTACACACCATGTGGAACCTACCTGATGCCAACAAGAAATGTTTTCTTTGGAAATAACTGAAGCTGAAACTATTCACAATGTGACCTGTTACACATCAAACTTGCGTTCATTCAAGCTACCATCACACATGGAGAGAGCAGTATAACTACATAGCCAGAACCTGCTTCTTACTAGTCGGAGTCAAGTATTGCAAAGAAAATATCACTTTATTAATCAATTTTAACCAGGTTTATGTTAAAACACATACGCATAACAATACATGTATTATCAACATGTCTGTTCCCTCAGAACATCGTCTACATTAAAACATCAAATGCATACAATTTCATTAAAAAAACATATATCACATAAAAATAAAGGGGGAGAGTACGTACAATAGACACAACCTATGTCATTAAACAGCCCACATCCATGGTTACTTGATTTTAGGGCTGAGACCCGATACCATGTAACTAATAAGTACTCAGAGGTCACAGGGGCATATTACCATGCAATAGCGATAATTATCGCTATTGCTTGGTTAGCGTGAAAAAATGATCGCCGAGCTGCGGCGATTTTTATCGCAGTTAAACCTTGGTATTACCAAGATTTATCGCAAATGCGATAAAAATCAGCCGCAATGCATGAATATTGCTGAAAAGTCAGCGATATTCATGCATTAGCGAGCTAATGCCCTTAGCCATGTTATCCACCTCCCATTGGATAACATGGCTAAGTACTGCTCAGGGCAGGTGTTAGCTTTTGGAGATATTCGCGCATGGCGCCAATATCTCCAAAAGTTGGTAATAGGAGATAGCGATGTTAGTGACTGTTTCCAGTCGCTAACATCTTGGCACGCCCACTTTGCATGTCATTAGTGATAAATATCACTGACATGCAAAGTGGGGCCCAAGATGGTCGCTATCTTCTACTAGCTGTCGCTAACTGGTGTTAGCGACAGCTAGGTAATAGGGAGATAATTCTATCTCCGCTTTCTTAGCTTTTAAAGCCAAAAAAGCAGAGATAAACCCCCTTGATAATATGCCCCACAGTTTCTTCACAGATTTTGTTCCTTTGGTAAAGTGTTGAGTCGTTTCGATGTGGACTTTATATTGCCATCTTTATCAAGACTAAGATTTTTTTGTAACCCTTTGCTGCACTTTATAATTTGTCAGTTGCACCAACAAGAAACAGATATACGGATATATGAGTGGGCATACTGACAAATACGGGCCAGTTATTCAGAATAATTGACAATAGAGGGAGTTTTATTTTCAACTACTGCCAGCAATATATATGGCCTTTTTCAACTAGCCTTGAGTGAATACAAAGTTCGCAATGAGATGAACACCCCACATGGTCCGACATCCCTCGGGTGGGACCCTTATGAATTCTCAACAACTCCAAAACTCCATGAAACAATAGGAGGCGCTAAGAGTTAAATCTTTGACATCTTTAAGACATACTGATATAAACTGTGGCCAACAACAACACTAGTTAATTGTCACAAAACTCTAGGTGTTTTCGCTTTAGGTGGCTTCTGAATAAATAAAGTCAAGTTTGGACCTTAAGGGGTTTTATTTATTTATTTATTTATTTCACTTCTAAAGTGCACTGTCACCTAGCAGGCATCCTGGCGCTGGCAGACTAATAATAGAGGGGGAATCAAGACTGGTGACAATCTAGGACCTCGGGAATAGCCAGGTTTTTAAACTCTTCCTAAACGGTAGAAGGTCAGTGGTTTGTCTGAGCTCGACCGGAAAAGCATTGCACAATTTCGCTGTCACCACTCCTGCTTTGGTTTTCTTAAACATTGGAATCCTCATCAGTCTAGCCGAGGAGGAGCGAAGGTTACGGACCGGCACATGCCATGCAAACTTCCTTTGCAAAAGAACAGGACCCGACTCATTGAGGGCTTTAAACACCAGACAGAGAGACTTAAACTGTACTCTCTATCTCAACGGGAGCCAGTGCAACTGGGCCAGAGCCCTAGAGAAGGAAGACCTTGTAGGCCACCCAAGGGCTAACTTGGTCGCGGCAGACTGGATTCTTTGAAGTCTGTCCATAAGATAATTCGGGGACTCCAGCAGCAGAGAGTTACAGTAGTCTAACCTACTGAGCATGGTGCAGCGCACCACCTCAGTCCGAGCTGAGGAAGGCAGCAGAGGAAGGATTTTCCTAAGCAATCTAATAGTGGCCAGGCAACCAGCCACTATCTTCGAAACCTGAGCCTCCAAGGTGAGATTGCTGCTAAACATAACGCCGAGGTTCTGAACCGCCTTCACTGGCTGAACCGATGGAAAGAAGTCAGAAGGCCAGACGTTGCAAGGTAGGGCATATCGAACCCTGGCCCTTGGGCAGTATAGCACCTCCGTTTTACCTGCATTAAATTGCAGGGAATTAGCCTTCAACCAACCCGCCGTATCTCACAGGCAGTTGTGAAATGCTTCCAGAGAAGATGAATGATCTCCCTCCAAAGAGAGAATCAGCTGCGTGTCATCAGCATAGTTAATGATCTCAATGTTATATTCTTTGATGACCGCAATCAAGGGCTTCATGTAGAAGTTAAATAAAATCGGACTAATTGCCGAGCCTTGAGGAATGCCGTGTGAGATGGTGGAAAAGGCGGATTGGTAAGGAGGGAGGGACACAGCTTGTTGACTGCCCTGAAGGAAGGACTGAAACCACCCAAGGGCACTACCTGTAACCCCCACCTCTCTCAGATTACCCAGCAGGGTCCCATGGTTCACCGTGTCGAAGGCGGCAGACAAGTCAAGCTGGATCAAAACACCTGCCGAACCCCTGTCTGCCCGGCAACGAAGCTCATCCAGCACGGTCACCAAGGCCGTCTCAGTTCCATGGGCTGGCCAGAAGCCAAACTGGACTTCCTCCAGGAGTTTATGCTGTTCTAGGTACCCTGGAGAGAGTGCCACCACCCGCTCCACAATTTTAGCTAGATAGGGCCGAAGCGAAATAGGCCTAAAATTCTTCAAGCACTCAGGATCGAGAGAGGGCTTTTTCAACAGTGGGGTCACCACCGCTTGTTTCCATTGAGGTGGAACCACTCCAGTAGAAAGAGACTGGTTGCAAACCAACTGGAGTGTAGGAAAAAGCTCTGCCTCGAACTCTTTCCAAATTTTTAATGGAATCGTGTCAAGCGGAGACCCGGACATGATACCAAGGGCCATTCTACTTAACTCCTCTGCAGTCAGCAACGCGAACTCCGAGAGAGACTTATCTCCCCCCTGTTCAGAGACGGCCCCAAGATCCACAACAGCCTGCTCCAGAGGATCGCTACAGCCACCCACCACTGAGGGATCGGATCCGATCTGTTGCAGCTCCCCCCCAAGTCATCAATAAACGTGTTAATTTTATCCTGAAAGAACCTAGCCAGGTTCTCACAAAGTTCCTGGGAGGGGGGAAATTCATTCTTGGGGCTTCCGGACTAATAAAACTATTCAAAATATTAAAAATGCTTCGAGAGCTATTCGGGGCGTCAAATATCACCTTAGAGAAGTGTGCTGCCTTGACTCTATGGACTTTCGTTTTGTAATCTATCAACCTAGCTTTCCAAATAAGTCTATCCTTATCCAGATATGCATGTCTCCATCTCCTCTCCGCTTGTTTACATTCTAATTTCAGGCTCTTAAGTCTATCCGTGAACCAGGGGGCCGAAGGTCTCCCCCTGCTCCTATGGTGTTTTAAAGGAGCGGATGCGTCTAAGACCGAAATGATCTTCGAGCAGAGAGAAGCTTAATTCTCCTCTATCTGCATAGCAGGGGAGAAGCACTCCTCGACCTTAAACAGGGGTGACAGGCCTCTTTTCCGAACAAGAGTCTTCCAGTCCTTACTAACATACTCCCTCACTTGACTAGATGTCCTGACATTACACGTGCCCGACTTCACAAAAAATGTTATCAAAAAATGATCAGTCCAGACCATGGGTAAAATATCCCCCACAGTGGGAAGATTAGTCTCAGAAAAGATTAAATCCAACAGGTGTCCACCTATATGGGTGGCCTGAGAAACCCGCTGGAAGAGGCCAAGACCTTCACAAGAATGGAGCACATTAAAAAAGCCTACTTCAAGGGAGCCATTCAACCACAAATTAAAATCTCTGAGAATCACCAGTTGACTATGAGTAGCAGCCATATTGGTGAACACTTCCAGTAACAACTGCCACTGAAGTAAGGTGAAAATGCCAGGGAGTCGTTAGCAAATAATACCAGTTAAAAGATGCCTCTGTGCATTCTTAAAAGAAAATCCGAATAATTCACACCCATCAAATGCATCAAGATCGATGACAGTCAAATTCAACGTATCCCTAAAAATCACACCCACCCCACCTCCCCTACCATTCGATCTAGGCTTATGGCGGATTTTATACCCTGGTGGACAGGCCTTCACAGAGTCGACCTCACACTCAGGGCAGGGTCCAAGTTTCCATCATAAACAAGGCATCAAGCTCATGAGCCTCAAGCAACAGCTGTATCTCCACACTGTTCTTAGGTAAGGATCTCACATTTAGAAGCCCGCAAGCGAGAGTGCCACTCTTTAGAAAGTCTGACAGGGGAAGGGCAGTGTCGGAGAACAAAAGAACCCCCTTATCACTGCCCTGCTCTCCAATGTGGCTCAGTTCTTTACCGGAGTAACGCCTAGGACCACTTCCAACAACTGGGCCCGGAACCATCCCAAAAGGGGAGCATAACTGGCACTGGGTGAGTCCTTGGTGCGGACGGGCGCAGACGGGCTTGTCTTTGGTGCGCCTTCGGCACGTCACCGGTGCGCTCGCGCCAGCGTCCACTTTTTACTCCGAGAGTCCTGGGAGGTCAGGGGAGACTAGACTGCCACTCCGCTACTCCCAAGACGGCGGGTCCGCTCGCACGGACGGGTCCCCAAGTCGGGAAAAGCCGGAGGAGAATAGGCGTGTCACCCCTATACCTCTGAGCCACCGCAGGTAAGTGCAATGTGCTTTTAATATTTCTAAAAAATTAGGCAAACATGAGCAAAGTATTTTTGAAACAGCAGCGTGAATGAGTTAAAAAAGCAACCAAGAACCACAGACAGTCAGCTCCTCACCAGCAGCCTCCAACCTTCGAGCTGCCCTCAAATGCTGCGCAGTCGCGCCAGCGTCCGCTTTTCACTCGGAGAGTCATGGGAGGTCATGGGAGACTAAACCACCACTCCACTACTCCCAAGAAGGCGGGTCTGCTCGCACGGATGGGCTTCCAAGTCGGGAAAAGCCGGAGGAGAATAGGCGAGTAACCCCTATACCTCTGAGCCACCGCAGGTTAGTGCAATGTGTGCAATGTGCTTTTAATATTTCTAAACAATTAGGCAAACATGAGCAAAGTATTTTTAAAACAGCAGCGTGAACGCGTTAAAAAGCGTCCAAGAGCCACACACAGTCAGCTCCTCACCAGCAGCCTCCAACCTTCGAGCTGCCCTCATTCGTGTGGATACGAATTAAGTATACTTATGTAACTTGTTAATGCTAATGATATGAAATATATGTTTTTCCTTTTGTAGGAGTGTGACTATAGAACGGCACCAAGCACAAGACATACATGACCTATGAATAACCCATAAACAGGGTAAGAAGTGTGGGGGTGTGAGTGTATGTGTGTGTGTGCATGTGCGTGTGTGCGTGTGAATGGTGTACTGAACACTTAACTAACAATCATGTATTACGAATGAGAAAATTAAATGTTTTGATAATTTAGAATTGGTGTTTAACAACTGTTTGCATAGCATTTGTCCTACCACCCACACACAGGGTGAAAGGTAACTGACTATAACTAGAGATATGCAAAAGATACAATTGATGGACAGAATGCTGGACAATGCAAAGATTCACCCCCAGTCACAGGGATATGGGTTAAATCCATCATTCATTTGCTCTCCACACTGCCCCAGTTTGGACCCAGCTATATGCAAAAAAAAGTCTTGACCCTGTTCCTTGTGGGAACAGTCCATCCCAAACTGTTAAGCCAGGTCCTCCCTGGAATGGAAACAAGCATCCTGGGCCCGGTTTCAGGGCATCACCCTTCATCAACCAGGCTAGCTTGAATCCAGTGTTGTAGTGAGCAAGGGACCCCGGCCTGGGCATACCCTTCCTGCTTAGGGCGACATATGCAAAAGAAACAATTGATGGACGGAATACAGGCCAATGCATTAATTCACCTCCAGTCACAGGGATCTGGGTTAAATCCATCATTCTTTTGCTCACCACACCACCCCAGTTTGGACCCAGCTAAATGCAAATCAGTCTTGACCATGTTCCTGATGCGAACAGTCCAACCCGAACTGCCAAGCCAGGTCCTCCCTGGACTGGAAACAAGTATCCTGGGACCGGTTTCAGGGCATCAACCTTCATCAGCAAGCAGAGCTTGAATCCAGTGGTGTAGTGAGCACGGGACCCACGTCTGGGCATACCCTTTCCACATATGCAAAAGAAACAATTGATGGATGGAATGCTGGACAATGCAAACATTCAACCCCAGTCACAGGGATCTGGGTTAAATCTGCCCAGGCATGGGTCCTGTGCTCTTCATGCCACTGGAGTCAAGCTATCCTGGCTGATGAGGGCTGAAAGCCTGAAACTGGTCCTAGGATGCTTGTTTCCAGTCCAGGGAGGACCTGGCCTGGCAGTTCAGGCTGGACTGTTCCTATTGGGCACAGGGTCAAGACTGATTTTCATATGGCTGGGCCCAAACTGGAATGGCATGGTGAGCAAAAAACTATGGATTTAGGCCCAGATCTCTGTACTGGGGTGAATGTATGACATTGTTCTGCATTCTGTCCATCAATTGTTCTTTTTGCATAACTAGAGATATTTATATGGGACAGCACTCTCACCTAGAACTTGCTTGTTTGGACAATATGATTAGGGAAGGTGTTCGCAACCAGGACAGGTGACCTCAATGACCCAATATCCATAATGATATGGGAACACTAAAATGTCTGAAAACACAAAAGAGAGGTAGGAGTATAAGAAGTTACACTATAAAGTGAGGTGGCAAGCGTTGTCTGTTTGAAAAACTGCCCTCACCCACACATTTGTGGCATGCTTCATCATAGGGCTTGCTGAATAACACCCCGGTGCAGACCAACACCTGGGGTGGAGCAAAAGGGAGGGGGAAGGCAATACAAAGATAAAAATAGTAGGGATCAAAAAAGAAATATAAGTGCAAGATGTAGTGTTTAGAAGTGTCTCGAGAACCTTAATGCTTTAGTCCCAGATTTCCTGGTCAGGATTAAAAGGGAATAGTGGATGGTAGTTTTAGGTCTGATTAGTAGCCATTCACCCCTTCTTTCTGCATGTTTGTCCTACTCACTGAAACTTCTGCTGAATTTACAGAACTTGCACACGAACCTGTTCTATTCCTTGTTGACATGCATTTTTGTTTCTTAGATATCCTCCACTGATGGAATGTTAATTCAGTTGAGAGCCTTGGGCCTCACGTATGTTCATGGAATGCATGCATAATTAGGCAGGGATACATAATTTAGCCCTGGCGAAAGTCCGAGGGCTGTTTGGGCTCTTGGTGTGGCATAGACACACTATGGTTAAATAGAAGATTCAAACTCAATAGAAACTCTATATCACGTTTTATCCATACCCCCTGTCTCCTACTAATAAATAATTTGGTTGGGTATACTGCAAGGTATTCTTAACACTCTCTCTTTATCCGGCTCCCTGCTTATGTAAAACGTTATCTAAGAACTCCCATCTTTTTGGATGAGTCCACCCTGGTGGTACCACCTTCTCAGGGTGTGGATAGGTGCCAATGATGAAGCATGTCACCATATAGTGAGTGAGGAATCTATTTCAATATCTTGGGATATATTGGCAGGCTGAGGCTCTAGCATCCTTTTCATACTCCATCTGTCTTCTTCTTCTTCCTTCTCTCCCAGTTGCTTGACTGTGAGAATAGTGATTATTTGGGAGAATGCAACTGGGTATGTAGTCTCTCGTTCTCCGTATGTGAGAACAGCTCATTAATATGCCCCTCCGTGTATGTCTATGACATGGTGTCATGGTTAAAGCATCTATGCTATTTACATGGTACATTTTAGGAGACAATAAGGTTAAATAACAATTACCTTCCCAATCAGCAGCCAACTGGAAATAAGCATCCTGTCCACTAACAAAATAGTCCCTGGAATAACTGCTCATTCCCCTAAAGAACTTGAACAGATCCTCCTAAACCTAAACGTCAAATGTGTGTTCACAACTACTGATTCCAATGTGCCTTTTCCTAAATTGATTTCTTCTTTTGTAAACACACAATTTCCCTATCTGTCATCTGTCTAATTTTAGTTTTGGATATGCCATTTTATTTTTGGATTCAACTTCTTCTTTTTTCTTTGTTCCAATAATTTCTTTAAACCTCATATTCATTTTTATTATGATGTATCTGAGCTCTTCTTTCCTCTAATGCCAAATGTATGTCTTTTCTAAGGTCAAATTATTTCCGTATGCCTTGACAGTTTCTATAACTGTAGGTCATCTAAAGAAATACCATGCCTTGTCTTGATCTTTTGCTTGTGGGTGTAAATTCATACTTTTTTTTAAGAGAAACTTTTTAAAGAATCCTGTTGTAATTTGGAAAAATAATATTCAAAGTGTTCCTCTCTGTAAAATAAGCTAAGCAGTATGCTACAGGGTAATTGCATATGACAGTGGGATGTGGTGATAAGTTACCTCAGCTGCAGCTGAATAAGGTAAATGTGTGAAAATATAACATTCTTTTGGCATCTAAAGGTTGTGTCTATTCATGAACTAGTTTAGTATAAAAGTTAGTTGAAAACTCTTCTTTTGAATAGTCTACAAATGAAACGTTTAATTTAGTTTCATTTATTGTGTGTGCAGGTGTTGTAGTTTTAGTTGTAGGTACAGACATCTCTACCTCAACCTCGCAACCGCCGAACACCTTCACTTCCAGATCCACACCGACCCCAGGACCACACTCAGAGGCACCCTCATCCTCAGACCACCAGGAACCCGCACACATTTCAACGAAGACATCACTGACTTCATCAGCACACTCGCCCTCTCCTCCAAGGACTACATTCTACTTGGAGACCTAAACTTTCACCTAGAAAAGAAAACTGACAGCAACACCTTCACCCTTTTGGACAACATGGCCAATCTCGGGCTCAAACAACTTGTTGACACCCCCACCCACCTTGCCGGACACACACTCGACCCTATCTTCACCTCCAGCAAACACATCTCATTTGATCACACCTCAGCTCTCCATTGGACAGACCACAGCTGCGTTCACTTCAGCTACAAAAAGACCACGACCCACAACCCCCTACAACCTATCCCTCGAAGAAATTGGAACAAAATCACCACCGACCAACTCTTCACATCGCTTAAGCAAAACCCCCCTGCCATATCATCGAACCCAAACCAAGCTGCCACCAATCTCACACATTGGATCACCCTCAGCGCTGAATTAGCACCCTTGAAAAAACACCAGACCAAACAAGGTAACAAAAAGGCCCCCTGGTTCAACGATGACCTCAAGAAATCCAAGAAGTTATGTCGTACTTTCGAGAAAAAATTGAGAAAAAACCCAATCACTGACAACCTGGCCACCTTCAAGGACGCCACCCGCAAACACCACCAATTGATCCGATCCACCAAGAAATCAGCATTCAAGGATCGACTCGACAACAACACCCACAACAGTAAAGAATTATTCAACATTGTCAGAGAATTTACCAACCCCACTGCCGGCACCAACGGCATCACTCCCTCACAAGACCTCTGCGACTCTCTATCCGCTTTCTTCCACAACAAAATCGCCAACATTCATAACAGCTTTGGAAACCTGTCTGAAGAACAACCCAGTCCACCCACCTCCGAACCTAAACAGCACTCTGACAACCTCTGCACCTGGAACCCAATCTCGAAGGAAGACACCATCCGCCTGATGAACTCCATCCACTCAGGATCGCCAACCGACCCATGTCCCCACCACATTTTCAACAAAGCAGAGTCCATCATCGCACCCCATCTTCGCGATGTCATCAACTGCTCCTTCAACTCCGCTACATTCCCAGAAAGCTGGAACCACGCCGAACTCACCGCCCTGCTGAAGAAACCCACAGCGGACCCATCTGAACTTAAGAACTACCGCCCCATCTCACTCCTCCCCTTCCCGGCCAAAGTCATCGAGAAAGCCGTCAATAGTCAGCTCGCCACCTTCCTTGAATCCAACAATTCACTCGAACCCTCACAGTCCGGCTTCCGAGCCAAACACAGCACCGAAACCGCCCTCATTGCTGCTACAGACGACACTCGAACACTACTGGACAACGGAGAAATAGTTGCCCTCATCCTACTTGACCTCTCCGCCGCCTTCGACACAGTCTGTCATAGCACCCTCATACAACACCTCAGCAACGTCGAAATACAAGGAAAAGCATTGGACTGGATCATCTTGTTCCTCGCCGGAAGAACCCAGAGAGTCCGCCTTCCCCCATTCAAATCAGTGGCAACCAAAGTCATCTGCGGCGTACCACAAGGATCTTCACTCAGTCCCACCCTCTTCAACGTGTACATGAGTCCCCTCGCATCCATCGCGCGACAACACAACCTCAACATCATCTCCTACGCTGACGACACCCAGTTGATCCTCTCACTCACCAAAGACCCTAACACCGCCAAAACCAATCTACACGAAGGAATGAAAGAAGTAGCCGAATGGATGAAGAATAGCCGTTTAAAACTTAACTCGGACAAAACGGAAGTCCTCATCTTAGGATCATCCCCCTCTGCATGGGACAACTCATGGTGGCCACCAGCTCTGGGCACAGCACCCATACCCACAAATCATGCACGTAACCTGGGCTTCATCCTAGACTCCTCCCTATCGATGACCAGACAAGTCAACGCCGTTTCATCATCTTGCTTCAACATCCTAGGCATGCTCATAAAAATCTTCAGCTGGATCCCCACCGATACTAGAAAGACAGTCACCCACGCACTAGTCACTAGCCGTCTAGATTATGGAAACACCCTCTATGCCGGAACCACAGCCAAACTACAGAAAAAACTCCAACGCATCCAAAACGCCTCAGCCAGACTCATACTGGACATCCCCCGCAACCTCACATTTCCGGTCATCTGAAAGATCTCCACTGGCTACCCATCAACAAAAGAATAACGTTCCGTCTCCTAACCCACACACACAAGGCCTTCTACGACCTTGGACCCGAATGCCTCAGCAAACGACTGTCCTTCTACACACCCACCCTCCAACTACGCTCATCCAATCAAGCCCTCGCCACTATCCCGCGCATCAATAGATCCACCATGGGAGGAAGATCTTTCTCCTACTTAGCGGCCAAGACCTGGAATTCTCTCCCCACTCACCTCCGCCTCACACAGAACCACCTCTCCTTCAGAAAGCAGCTAAAAACCTGGCTATTCGATAAATAATGCACCCACCCTCACTCAAGCGCCTTGAGACCCTCTGGGTGAGTAGTGCGCTATACAAATTACTGAACTTGAACTTGAACTATCACTGGTGTAAAATTGATTCCAACTACCAAAGTTATGATACTGTTAATGCAACTATTAAAATGACACCTACAATGATCCTACATCTAGCTTTGGTAAGGAGCGACATGTAAGCAGATTCCAATCTCTATCATAGCTTCTACTTGTGCAGAAAGCATATTTAAAAAAAATCTCTTGCAATTATTTCATTCCGCTTATATACAATAGTTTTCATGGGTCATCCTTAACCCTCTTCTCACTTCTTGTTTTGAAAGCACAATATGGGTGTAAAATTGATAAATTTGCAATCCCCGATTGAGCAGCATTGATGTTTTCACTATCAGTAACTGATAAGTTCACCTTGTCTGAAGCTCCCATGCACTGCTCCCTAGCAAAGCAGCAAACTGGATCTCTAGTATCGTGGAGGCCCTTGCACCATATATTACTAAATGTGCCAATTTTACGTTTGTAGGCGACCTAATATTCCTTTTCACGATTCAGCATGCAAAACAGCTATACCCATGATAGAAGGCTCTGTGGCACTTTACATGCAGTTGATCACAAAGTTTCCAACCAATGCAGCTTGCCATTTTTTGGACCAATTTTTTTCGAATCTTAGTAATATTTAGTCCAGCGTAACCCTTCCCCTGCTATGGTCAGACCATTTTGCTGTCCCATTTTCTATTCATGCTCCGCCTGGGGCTTGAACCTGGGCTATTCTGCTGAATTCAACTGGCAAGAACTGCTCGAGGTTGGATATTTCAGAGCTGAATTCAGTACTTGAAGCGCAATGTCCCACACTAAGTAACTCAGTGGAAGTGGACGCAGGTGGTATTGATATGTGGAATAGATCTGGAGTAGATGCTCTGGTTACTGCTATGTGTAGAAAACAACATAGAACCCTTCCCCAAGCCCGAGGGTAGAATGATAGTCTGCATCAATTGAAATAACTTGGCATAAAACATACAATGCAGATGAAAAGCATAACTATAGGATGGTCCTAAAAGATTACCAGAAAAACAGCTGTATTAGTAGACTAATTAATACTCAAATGAAATCTCTGCAGCAAACAATTGCCCCAAAACTCTCTTCATAATTGTAAAGAATCGGTCCAACCAGAATTCTACAGTCTTCACTACTTCTCTTTCACAAGTACAGAGCGATGACATTGCTGACTTCTTTTCAAAGAAAATAAAAGATATTCAAGCCACCTTTTCTGACAGTTCTACTGCGTGTTTAGATGAATACTCTCCATCTGTGTCAGGATGCTTGAGTGTTTTTACTCCACTAGAGGTACCTTTATTTATCTCCATGTTGAATGCTGCTAAATCTGGATGCCTAATGGACCTGTGCCCCCTTCTGTATTGAGTAAGTTGGCCTTGTTTACCGTGGTACACCTACCCATCTTCTGAATGTTACCTTAGCGGAAAGTAGGGTACCGGAAGCATGGAAGAGGGCCTTAGATACACCCTTACTTAATAAGCCCAATCTTGACCCTGAATTATGGTCACATTACAGGCCAAGTTCTCTCTTGCCTACCTTAGCTATGTCGCTGATAAAGTATGTCTATCAGCAACTCTCGTCTTTTATGGAGCAAAATGGGATTTTGCATTGAACGCCATCATGATTCAGGGCTGGTCCACTGAGTCCACTCGTCTTGGTGTCAAGGAACACCTTTGAGACCAATTAGATTCAGGCAGTTCAGCAACAATGATTCTCTTAGATCTCAGTGCTGCATTGAACACAGTGAATTATTCCTTTTTGTTCTGTCGTCGGGAAGGAATGGAGTGCAGGGTACAGCCTTGGCATGGTTAAGATCTGTGCTGTATATTCGCACCTTTCAGGTACATTTAGATTAACACAGGTTAATCTCATTTGCTAGCTTCTGACGTAATTTCAGGGCTCTACCCTGAGTCCTCTCCTGTTAATTATGTATATCAGGCCTATTGTTCACATAGCCGAGTTCAATGTGCTCACACTTTTTTCATATGCTGACTACACAAAAATTGTGGTCTCTATCCACCACTGCCGGGCCCAAGTTTCAGTTTGAATGAATAGCAATTCATTTAAACTTAATGGGGACAAAACAGAGGTCCGGTTAGTAGGTAAACCTATCCAGCCTTGGAATCTCCATCCTTGGCCCTCTGTCCTGGACCTGATCCCAATCTAATACAGGTGGCTAAAAGTCTGGGCGTTTGGATAGATGATAAATTATCCATGAGCCACCAGATAAAGAAAGTTGCAGCCATATTCTTCGGTATTCTTAAATGGCTGAAGAATATCCTGACATGTCTACTGGATTCGGGCCAATGAATGGCAATTCAGGCCATAGTGATATCCATAGTGGACTACGGTAATGTCTTGAATCAGGGTGCAACTAAATCTTTGCTCAAGTGGCTTCAAATTGGTAAAAATGTGGCAGCCCGCATGCTTCTTCTGATACTTAGGCTTACTTCGACAGCCAGTTTGCTTGATACCCTGAACTGGCTACTTATTGAGCAGCGGGTCCAATTTAAGTCATTATGCTACATGCATAAGTGCCTTTCTAATACTGGCCCATTGCATTTAAGATCTTTGTTGACTGCTCACACTCCAAATCATGCTCTACATTCCAGCCACTTAGATTAGAACCTGCACGGCGGTCGATCTTTTGTGTATTTTGGCCCTAATTTGTGGAAAGATCTTCCCCACTCTTTGTGAGTTTGCAATTCGCTTACAGCATTTCAGAAGAAAATTAAGACTTGGCTGTTTCCATCTACATATTATAATGTTTTCAGAAGAATTCGATGATTAATTTGCTTCCATCAACATAATGTGCTATAATAGATTGAGTACTTTTGTTTGGTGAGGAAGCCAGCGCTGGGAAAACTGTCAGGGTAGCCATGCATTTTACAAGTCACTATAACTTAGTGTAACATAACATCCCTACTCTTCTACTGCAACCTTAAACCTATGGAATTCTTCATAATATTTTTAAATTGTTTATTTTTTCTTTTCATTATTTCAGACTCTTTTACTTCCTGACTTTAACATGGCTAATCACTTGTTGTTGAGGCTGCTTCAAATCTCAAGATCAAATAATAATGCTCTTCAAATTTTCAATTGCTATTTTTATTTCAAATATTTTAATTTAATCAATGCTTTTTATCAGTGTTTCATATCATGGAGGCCTAAACAGCTCAATTCATCCAGACTTTGATTTGAACCATTTGGCACATTTCTCAAATAGTAGGTCCATTCAGGTGCTTAATACCTTCAACACTGTACTCTTGCTCTTTTGTATCACCTAAATGTCTGTTGATCCTTTTCTGTGTCACTTATACCACTGGATTCTGTTTCTTCAATGACTGTAAGCAGTATACGTTCGATTGACACAATGTACCTCAATCACCATTTACCACTTGACCATTCAAATTTTCAGATTCACCCTTCTTTTTTCATACTCATTCCTTCATCTGGATCTCTCAACTGCCTTTGTGATACTCCAATGATTTCTTCGGAGGGTACTTCAACACCACTCTGCGATATCTCAGGAACTTGTAGTGCTGAAAGACCTTGCTGTTCTTTGCCTCTTTCTTGTTCTTCTGAATGTGCTATCACCAGTGCTCTCTGAGCTGGCTCAAAGAACACTGTTTCTTCATGCGGACATCTTACTCTCTGAGTGTTCGATGCATGCACCCCATTTGGTATCCCAGTACATTTGACTGCAGTGTTTGAGATTAGAATGACTTGTTATGGGCCTTTCCACCTTCGCTCCAAACAGTACTTCCTCACATGCTTCTTCACAAAAACCCAGTCGCCGGGAATAAGGTCATGTCACTGCTCTTGATATGGTTTGGCAATGACAGTTCCAAACAGAGCACACCATGTCAGACAGACCTTTGCCGTAATCGAGTCATGTCATCATGTTCACAAGTGCATTTGCAGGTACAGCAGTGGTCTCATTGCATGACCCTTGAGGATTTCATGTGGCGATAATCCTATTCTCCTGTCAGGAGTACTTTAAAAACTCATCAGAACTAGTGGTAATGCATCTGGCTATTTCAGAGAAGTGGAAGCACAAACTTTGGCTAATCCAGACTTGCAGGATCCATTTTTTTGATCAACTATTCTGAAGCCTAAGGACGATAGCTACAGTGCAATCTCTGTTCCAGTTGAAGAGCAACACACAGCATTCTACGGACCTCATTATTAAAATGAGTCCCTTGGTCTGACTCTAGATCTTTACCTGGGTAACAGCACTCTAGCTATAGTGAAACTGTAATTTCTCGAAATGTTCAGTAGGCATCCATCCATCGATAGAAAATGCACACTATAACCAGGAAGTATCTCAGCCTGTTACATGCAGGCATCTCAATAAAGTCTAACTGCATCCTATTCAATGGTCCACCTGATCTTCTTATGTGACTCATGGTCACTGGTGTACTTCTTCCTACATTCATCTGTTGACATGTTACACATCTGTGGCAAAAGTCTTCTGCTTTAACTATATATCAGGGTTGAAGTGTTTCTGTCTAAACAACCTAACCTTTACTTCCCTTCTGATGTGTGCAGGAACATGAAAATACTGTGCCATGGGAAATAAACAACTGTCTGGCACCATAGATATTCAATCCACTGAAACCCAATTGAAATTCTCATCCTTCACACAACATGAACTGACCCAACCTTGTTGTTCTGCTTCTGAAACCTCTACTGACAATCTTTTCATCTCTTCCCAAATGTCAGCTACTGACAACAGCGTAGGGAAGCAGTGTCCTCATCCGACCTATTTGTGTACTCTCCATTAAATGAGTAACCTACAAGTGCACAATACCAGGCAACTTGATCTGCATATTGATTTCCAACTGTACCATCATCATTGCTGGTTCTATGTGCAGCACACTTTACCACTCCAATTTCCTTGGGCAACTGCAATGCATCCAACAATTCGTTTACATATTCCTTATTTCTTATTGGGGATCCTGGGGGAACCTCCTTTGTGACCATAACTGTCCAAAGTCCTGGACCACACCAAAGACATAATGAACACTCTCATTTGTGCTGAAAGGCAGCATGTTCGCATTAGGGGCAATCAATTCTACCACTTGTATGGAGGAAACACCTTGAAGCCATGAAGCTTCTAGAACTTTCTGAATTATGCAGACCTCATGGAAAGCTCTTAAAATTCCCTCATTATTTCTTAAACATGAGTTGTCCACTAAGTTGACATAATCTGGCTCTTCGAAAGGTTCATCTTTATGTCTGGTATGGCCATGGTAAATACATTTGTAATGTCTAAACAATCATATTCAACTTCACCCCCATCAATTTCATTTTTAGGAATGAGCAATAAGGTAGCTCGATTTAGCATGCAACATCTCCTGAGCGCCACATTCTCAGCAGCAAGCATCTCTTCTTCGTACTTTGTGAATCTGCTGTTTGTCAAATACTGTGTTTTCGGTCGAGTGAGCAAAATCTCCACTGAGTGAGAAACCTTCACTTTAAGAGGATGCCTCATCACTGTACTTTCATATCTTTCAATACTGCCACCAACTGCCACAACTGCTTTAAGGCAGCCAGGCAATTCCGCAGCAACAGGGAAACACGTGGTTGAAAAATACGCCACAGGTCTTCATAAATCTCGATGCATCTGCATAAGCCCTGAGAGAGAGCAGCTCTCCCTCTCACTGCAAAACAATGTGAACATTCGACTGTAAACAGGCATTCTTAGTGTTGGGGCATGACATAGAATTTCTCTTAGCTCTGGTAAAGCTTTCAAGCAAATCAGTGTCCTATAGAAGCAGATTAAGCACATTTTTGTGTGTCAGCATATGTAAAGGCTTGGCCACTAGGGAAAAGTTTGATATCCACTGTCTACAGAATCCAACCATTCACAGAAACATCCTGACTTCTCTCTAAATTCTTGGTGGATGCATTGTCAATTAACTCTCTCTTGTGACACCTTTCGTATTCCCTTCTCAATTATGTGTCCCAAATATTGGATTTGCTGTTTGACAATATTGCAGCTTGTTAGGAGACACTTTATGTACATTGTTGGAAATGGCCCTTTTTGCAGGGTTTTCCCAAAACCTTTTGCTTCTTCCTCCCTTGTTTTTCCTGACCCCTGGTTGTTCGCTATAGTACTTTGGGCACTTTACCACTGCTGATCAGTGCTAAAGTGCATATACTCTCTGTTTAAATTGTTATTGTGATTGGTTATCCATGATTGGCCGATTTGTTTCATCAGTAGGTCCCTAGTAAAAGCATTGAGTGTGCCAGGGCTGGTGATTCAAATGCTACTAGTGGGCCCGCAGCACTGATTGTGCCACCCACATGAGTAGCCCTAAAATGGTGTCTCAGGCCTGCCACCGCAGTGCCTGTGTGCAGTTGCTAATTGCCATGCTGACCTGACCAGTATCCACACTGGCTAGGCCTAACCCTTCCCTTTCTGTACATATTGGACACCTCTATGGAAGGCCCAAGATACCCCCTTGGGCAGGGTGCAGTGTATGTGAAAGGTAGAGCATGTACTAGTGTGGGTGACATGCTCTGATAGTGAATGACAGCCATTTTTGTTTTTCACTATTGAAAGGCCATCTTACCCATAGGTTAGAATGGGGAATGCTGTGTATACATTTTACCTGCATATCTTCCCATACAAGCAGGATAGAAAATTGAAATCTGGTATCCCTGAACGCAGAATTAATAACCCATCATTTAGGAAGTATGATTTTTAAATCCTGGGTTTGAAAACAGCACTTTTAGAAAGTGGCTGTTTTCTTGTCTGACCTTTCTCTGTGCCTTTGTCTGTTTGTGAATTGACTAGTCTGGTTTGTGAGTGCAGGAGCTGGGGTGGCTCCAGGAGACTGGCTGAGTCAGCACAGGGCTGAATAGCTCCATCTGCTTCCTGAGTGGTGGAGGGGATAGCACTTGGGCCTGAATAGGGCTGTACCTGCCTTCCACAATGCTGGTTCCACCTCCTGCTGCGTGGCTGATGACCCTGCCCCTCTCTCTCAAAGGAAGGAAGGAGTCCTGTAAACAGAGTGCTCCAGAACTGACCAGAACTGGTTTGGACTAGGCAAAGGCCTCTCTGCCTTAAGAGAACAAAGAAAATATGGGTATAAAAAGGGATACCCAGACCCCTGAACTTTGAATCATCCTGGAATGAAGAAGGAACCTCTGCCAAAGAGAAAAGGTGGAAGACTGAAGAGGAAGGACTGTTGTGTGTTTGTGGGCTGACCTGCAGTTGCTTTGCTGCCAAGGAGAGGGGAAGGACTTTGCTGTTGTTGTGTCCCCTTGCTTGAAAAGATCTCCAAGGGCCTGAGGAGAGCTGGCCTCCTGTTAAGAAGTCTCAGGAACAAAAGAACTTCACCCCCCGCTTGCCCCCTGAACTCTGCTGTTTGAGTTCTGACCTGCCTAGAGTGCTTGATCCATTTGTGGGACCTCTGGAGGTTGTTGCCTGCTGTTTGGAGAGCTGGAAAAGAAGATCTACAAATGTGCATGCATCGCTCACTTGCGGAGCACATCATTGACAGTGCGAGAGAATTCCCGTTGCCGCGAAGATTGTCGCAGTGCCTTTGCAGCTGCGAGAACTGATGCATCATTCGCTTACGGAGCGCATCACCCCGGCGCGGGAAGATTTCTGTTGCTGCGAGTATCGTCGCAGAGCCTGTCGTCGCTGTGGGAAATCGTCGCACTGCTTGCTTGCGGACAGCATCACGTCACTGCGAACATCGTCGCAGAGTCCAGCGCAAGCGCATCGAGGGGCCGCGGCAGAAGAGGATCAACGATGCGCCGCGTATCGCCGCTCCACCGAAGATTGTCACCGCCCCGAAGATCGTCGCATCGTGCCTGTGCGAGACGCGTCCTATCGGAGAACCTGCACGCCGGAATCCACACAAGGTATTGCATCACTTCCCATAGAGACCGGATTTGTAGCAACACGCCCGCTATTATTTGAGTTCCTCTCTTGTGAAATGAACAGTACTGTGCTTTCAACTACTGGATCACAGGGTCCCACTGTCACTTACTCATCACCATAAACACTGTATACAGGTCAATGGATCTTTGTTGTCAGCTGGGATGTCAGGAGCTGAAGTAAATATAAATTGTTATCAACTATCATTTCTTTTAGTTTAGTCAATAAAGAGAGATAAGTGAAAGAGTTTTATTTTCAAATCTTTTAGTTATTCATTATTTTATTTAAGTATTTTTTTCCAAGTTTCATCATTAAAGGTTAATATAATCAATAAACATTTTAGTAATAAGGTAAGTCGATTTAGCAAATCAAATAAAGCATCAATACAATGAAATGTACCAAGCATGTTCCATAAAGAAACCTCCCTAGTCTAAGCTAAGGCTTGTCAGCCTAAGCTAAGTTAAGATCATTGCGAGAAGGATTAAAGATATCTGTTCAAATACCCATGAAGGGTTTTGATGAGAGAATAAAGCATAAGCATATAACGATTCAGCAGAATTAGATGGAAAGTATTGTCAGCTTAAATAACAGCAGAGCAAAAAATAAACTAAAACTTCTCATTAAGAGATGTTCACGAAAACTCAGTAGAGAGTTTGGGATAAGAGTGAGTGAAGAGTCTCAATCAGTCTAGGAACATGCACTAATATAAACACACATTTTCTCTGTTGCAACATTATATTAATTCTTCATCATGTTGACCAGTATGATTTCACCACGCTCTGGGGAATAGGTTTACTTCCCACCTTCTCACCAGAGTACAATCGTCTTTTAACCATGTGCCCTTGAATGCCAGGCACATCCTTTCTTGTTTTTCAAATGTCTTCTCATGAATAATCCTCCCTGCCGTCTGCATCTTTTATTGTGAGAACCTCACTATCAGTCATCTTATTCCTTAACTAATAATCAGTAGCTTCCAAAATTGCAATGTCTGCAGCAAAGAGAAGAAACACCTCTTGCACAGTGATCGTTTAAAGTGAAAGACAAGCATTTCAGTATTAATGGGTCTTTGCGTTAGATCATGGCGTCTTCAGTTATGTCAAGTTAAGAATACATGCTTCGTTACTATATTATAGGCCTGTAGGTTTTTAATATGGTTGCCTACTACAATTTGTGCATTCAGCACACTTCATTGTTCAAATAAATTCTGCACATTGCATTTTTAATACAGCATTTTGTAAATAATAATATTCGTGTTAACAGTTTGTTACCCAAAAAAACAACAGTTCTCTTTCTCTTCCCAGTGATCTGACGTGAGTCTAGTGTTTCAGGGTGTTTCTTAACTAAAATAATCTCAATCCATTTCAAAACAGTCAGCTTACTTTGTGCTATCAAGATGTATACTTCATTTTATACGTGTTTCCGGGTCCCGATTGATATGTTTAATAGGCGCAGTGCTTGAATCATTCGTCCTAATGGCAGCCTTGGGAGAAGCCGCTTGTAAACACAACTAGCCTTCAAAGGATCCCCTGCCGTACGCCGCAGAGGTTGTTTAAAGTCTCTTCTATATAATTTAACCTAAATTGTTTACATCAGAGAAGTATCAGCTCAAAGCAATACCTCTTCCCCGTAAAGCACGGCCGACGATACTTTAACTTCAAAAACCTCTGATTACAAGGAAGAAGTTAGCTGCAAATTGCCTTGTAAATCTCCTCAATTCTATCAGATATTGTCCCGGCTTTCAGGCTGTCCACCATAAAAGAGTCACCAGCCGTAACCTGCTGGAATGTGACTTGCAAAAACGAGAACTTTGTGATGCCTCGATATTGTCTCTCCTGAGAGGGCTGTGCACTTGAAGGTCAGCAGTGAGGCGCTGGGATTCTGAAAGTGGGTAGAACTCGCTCGTCAGCCTCAGCCTCCTGCCACACTTTACAATAAGGCGGCCTCTTAGAATACTAGTGCAGAGCAGACTCTTGAGCTCGGGCCTCAAAACATGTTTGACAGGCGCTTTTTCGTGTCCTTTGGTGCTCAGTTAAGGTAGTGCTTGGTGCAATCACCTTTTACCACAGAATTAGCAATATATGTTTGTGTTGGTAGTGTGAAAAGATGTGCATATCTGTATTGTGGCATTTAGTTCTGTTGTTTTTTAACTGCTGTATTTTGTTTGCAATATTGCAAAGTGATACTGTGTTATGATGTGTTTATAACGTTGTTTTCTGTTTTGTCCAATTGAATCCTTGTATGTTTTAATTAAATTTTTATTTTGTCCTGTATATGTTTTTGTGTTATGTTACAATCGGTATGTGTACAAATGCTGATACATTTCTAATAAATGACAGCAGATGCCTGTAAAGTTCTGGTGACAAGAATCATTCACCACTCTCTAGGGAGTTGGATAGTGCTGCTTCAGTGTTACAACTAATTGGGGCAACTATCAGCCAAAAACTGTGGCAGAGACCAAGAGACAGACTTATCAGGGTTTAGTGTGGCCCTTGCATCATGCAGGGTATAGCACTGGGACAATGCAATTCTTATGTCAGATTTACCAAACACCGCAGACCTCAGTGTGTGGTTCTACGTAGCTTTGCAAATCTGGAATAATGCAAGGCAGTTGAAGTTGCTACTTTGCATAACTCTGTGTGGGGGAGGCGTTCTGTGGGTGAAGCACAGGTTTTTCCATGCATCCATCCATAGATTTTGGCGTATTCTCAGATTTACTGTTAGACCTGGTACCATTGGCGTGAGTCTCCCTTCCATTTTTCACTGTTGTCTCCTCTGTTTTCTATTTGTTTTTGCTGGTTAGATGCTTTGGGCACTGTACCACTGCTATTCATTGCCACAGTGCAAGTGCTCCCTATTGTAAATTGTTGTAATTGATTAGTGACTCCATGATTGGCTTATTTGATTTACTTGTCAGACCCTAGTACAGTGCACAATGTGTGCCCAGGGCCTGTAGATCTAATGCTTGCAGCACTGATTGTGCCACCCATAAAAGCAGCTTGTAAAGTGTGTCTCAGGCCTGCCATTGCAGAGCCTGTGTGCAGTCTAGTACTGCTATGTCGACTTGGTAAGTGCACCCACTTACCAGTCCCTAAACCTTCCTACATGTTAGACACCCCTAAGGTAGGCCCTAGGGCAGGGTGCATTACATTTGTGAAAGGTGAGACATGCCCTGATGTGTGTGGCATGGCCTTATAGTGAATTACAGCCAATTTCGTTTTTCACTATTGCAAGGCTACCTGTCCCCATAGGCCAGAATGGGTAGTTTGCTTATAACATCTTATAATCCTTACTGACCCAGGGAACATGGTAGGAAAACAAATTTAGTATGCCTGAAAATACCTCTTTTAGTAAAGTTGGTTTCAACATTCTGTGTTTAAAAATAGCACTTTTAGAAAGTAGGTATTTTCTTGCCTAACCATCCAAGCCTGCTTCTGCTAGGTTGCGTATTCCATGTCTGGTTTGTGAGTGACAGGGCCTGGGGTGGCTCCAGGAGACAGGGTGAGTCATCACAAGGCTGAATAGACCTATCTGCATTGGGAGTGGTGGGAGGAGTAGCACCTGGGTCTGAATAGGGCTGTGCCTGCCTTCCACTATGCTGGCTACACCTCCTGTGGTGCGTCTGATGACCCTGGCCCACAATGACAAAGGAAGAAGTTGTACACTGGCAGAATGCACCCAGAACTGGTTTGGACTAGGTACCGGCACTCTCTGCCTTCAGAGACAAAGGATGTGTGTGTATAAAAAGGGGGATCCAGACCCCAGAACTTTAGATCACTTCTGGACAGCCTCGGCCCGTATGGGAATTTTGTTGCGTTACTTACCTTACTTTTTGTTACTTAACTGAAATCGTCCATTTGCTGCTTTTTCCAACCCCTCCACCCTGCCCCTCCCCCGCCCCACGTCACCACCCGGTGGCATGCCCTGTACGGGCCATGGCTGTTTCTGGGCATCAAGACGGACCTTTTGCCAAGGAGACGAACCAGAGAATCTGCAGGAGTTTTTGACTTCCCCTATGGCAGTTGTAATTGCTGGGGTTGGATTGCAGTGGTTTTTTAATGCCAAGGAAAAGAGAAAGACTTTTATTTACAACTTTCATCATCTTGAAGTAGAATCTCCGAGGGCTTGAACTGTGCTTGCCTCCTGCTGAAGTCTTGGGGTTACAAAACTTCACCACCAGCTCCCCCCCTGAATTTCCTTGCCGGGAATTCTGTCTGCAGAAGCCTGCATGTTGTTGGGAGCTGGAAGCGCAACTCAACGAGAAGAAGGGTGTCGCATCCGCCGCTGTCGCCTTCACATCATCTGAGAAGTGTGTCACCACCGCAAGGGTCACCATCGCATCACCGGAGAACCATGTCTCCGCCTCAATTTGTGTTGTTGCATCATCGGAGAAGTGTGTCGCTTCTGCAATAGTCGCTGTCGCATCACCGGAGAAGTGTGTTGCAGGGCCTGTCGCAGCTCCAAAGTTCCAGAGTCTCTGCACGGCCGTCGCGCTTGCACGCATCATCTTCACGTCATCGCATCGCATCAAGGGCGCCATCTTCTCGCATCGCACCGGATCATCGCAGCAAGGCACCATCTTGTTGCATTGCAACCGGGACGCACCACAAGATCGTTGCATCACCTCCTCTCTGGTAAGGAACATCGCCCACTTTGCCCAAGCACTGAGGAACAGACTCATTGCCTCCCCCGAAGCAAGGAACCGACACATCGTTTTCCCTGCAAACCTTTTGCTCATTTTGTGGGAAACGTGTTGCATTTACCATCTAAAGTGAACTGAGTTATTTCTACCATCTTAAAGTCATTTTCTTAGTACTGTATTGTGGATTTTTTCGATTGGGTTTTGTGTTAAGTCTATATAAAGAATACTTATTTTTATGCAACCTGTGTTGTGTCCATCTGTTTTTTTTTCATTGTATTACTGTATGTGTTCACAATTGCTTTACACACTGCCTCTGAGATAAGCCTTCCTGCTAGTGCCAAGCTACTACAGGGTTGAGCAGGGGTTATTTTAGGAGTGGAGCTCCCTTACTCTAACTCTAACTAGAAGCAAGGGTCCCTATTAGGACAACGGTGCAAACCATTGCCAACTAGAGACCACTAGTTCTAACATTTACCAACACTGATAAAACTGTAAATGCATCAAAATGCTCCTCCTTCACAGAAGAGGTGCAACGAGGTAAAATATCTTGTTTCCTCTTTCTAAGTGTGCTGCATTCTCCAGCACACTTAGAATGGGGAAAAAAAGCCTCAGGCTATTATTTTTGTACAGGAAGGTTTACCTTCCTGCACAAAAACAATCCCGCCTCCAACACAAGCTCTCTTGCAATATGGCGTAATGGTGCCTATGTTAGTGCTAGGCAGTAGATTGTGCACCAGCACAGCTAGCCATCAGAACTGCACCATATACTGGTAAATATAGCACATTCCTGCCCTCTCCATTTCACACAGTGCAGCACGTTGCGCTGTGTGAAACCTTGATGTATCTGGCCCCATCTCTTCAATTGCCACCTTCAGAGCTTGCTTCATGTGATATGGTCGATGGTGTCTGACCTGTTTCTTTGAGCCCTCTCATGCCTACCTGGGATCCCTCTCCTGTGCTAAAAGAGGAAATGTAATGCTTAAAAGACACTTTTACTGACAAGACAATAATGCTCTATTAAAACCTGAAGATGTTATGGTTCAGGGATGGGAGTCAGTGGGATATCTTTAACACGTGGTGGAAAATTTCTTATGGTTTCTGATCTGTAGATAAACTGAGAAGTAGGAGGTGTTACCCAGGAACAAGAGCACATCCTGCTCTAGTGTGAGGACCATGCAACCAGTTTAGTTCGTAATGTCAAGTGCAAAAATCAGAATGCAGTATCATAAAGGAACATAATAAATATTTGAAATAAGCTGAGCCGAGGGCAAACTAATAAGCTGAGCAATAATAGCCATGACTTATGGGTAAAGATAGGAGTCGAACTTCATAGATGATGATACTAACTTTTTTTGTACAAGTGCTCCTTATAGCACTTCTGCTGTTTTAAAGCATTGTAAAGCCACAGCTGCTAATGCTACACAATTTAATAGAACTCAGTTTTCCAACCTTGGATGGCTAGAATGGTCTTGCAGGGATTTGAACTTGTGACTTGCAAATCGGATCCCAGCATTTATCTCACTGGGTCAGCATGTTGCCAAGATGGAACACGATGTTCTTGATTGGAACATGATGTTCTTGATGCTCGGCTGACCAACTTAATACACCAAGGGCCCGATTATAAGTGTCTCAGTAATTCTGATGCCGGCAGAAGAAGTTTTCACCCCTATTGAAATTGCAAGCTGTATGTTTGTACTGAGCTTCTCTTTCTTTTTTCTGGATGCACATTTCGAGGAAACGTCCCAGAGTAGGATAACATATGTGGAATCGCAACAGAAGCGCTGATTTCCACTGTTATTCTGCATTGGGAGAGTCACAAATTTCAATTCCTTGGGAATTTGTCCTCCGCAAAATATCGATCTATGTGATATCAGTATCTCCGTGAGGGGAAATTCTGAGACAGTTTTCCATGCCCACTCGTAATTTGTACCTAAAATCATTGTGGGAAAAAAGTAGAACTATGGGACATATTAACAAGAAAATGGTGGAGTGTGGGTTAGCTCCAATATTGCTAAGATCATGCTCTGTCACTTTAGAAATGCAGGGATGCGCTGTATTTACAATAATACAGCACTTCCCTGTGCTTCTCCCTGCTCCGGCGCAAAATTCAGCTGATTAGCGCCAACGCAGGCACCCTTGCACCATAGTGCTAGGGTGCCTCTGTTGAGGGAATGATTGTTTATGTTCAGGAAGGGACACCTTCCTGCACAAAACCAATCATGAATGGTATGTGTGCTGCACAATGCAGCACAAAGAGAAACTGCATACATTAGGAGAAATACAGCATTTCTCCTAGTCTCGCCATCTTAAGACCAGGTTTTCCCTGGTATTAATTTTGGTGCTGCCTCCTATTTAAATTACCCTTATAAATGGGGGGCAGCATCAACATCAATGGGTGTTGCTGCGGAATGCAGACCGCAACACCCATTGCCCACCTCTTTTACGAGTCTAGTGTGAAAGGGGGCCTTATTTACAATGTATCGTTAAGACACGTTAAGTGGCTTAACGCCGCCTTGTAAATAAGGCAAAGCCCCCATCGCCACAGGAACGTCGCATTTATTGTGATGCTTTATTATGTCTCTATGTTGATGATGGAAAAGTTCTAACATCTAGTAATCTGTTTTTGTGTGAAAATGTAAAGACCAGACTAAAGGTGGTAATGTTACTTGCTGATGATAGAGTGGTGGGAACAGTTTGTCATTGTTTATTAATTATTATTGAATGTTATGTCATGCCTTGGTATTCAGATGTGTAGCCTGCACTATCACCTATGAGGGGATGTGGGTACTGAGCAGTTGTGAGACTAGACAAAGTTAGGGCCTCATGGAACTACTCGAACAGCCAGGTCTTCAGCTACTTATGGAAATTAAGAAGTGAGAAGGAGGATCCTACGTGTAGCAGCAGGTCATTCCATGCTGTAGGAGAAGGCTTGACGGATGGATCTGTTTTTCAGTATGTGTGGAATGTGTGCAAGTAGGATCCGGAACAGCAGAGATGTCTGTAATGTTTGTGAAATCAGATGCAATTGTTGAGGTATGATGGGCCAGTGATTTTAGTGCCTTGAAATTCCAGGTGAGGAATATGAATGGTGCTTGTTTTTGTATGGGGAGCGAGTGGAGCTTCTTCAGGTGTGGTGTGATATGAGTGAGGTGTGAAAAGTTGAGAGTGATTCTGGCCACTGAGTTCTGAATGGTCTGCAGCCTCTGGAATTTTTGTTGTTGATATCAGCATAGAAGGGGTTCCCATAGTCCAACTTGCTTGTGAGGAGGGAATACATGATGTTTTTCCAGATGCTGGGAGCATTTGAAATCTTCCTCCACATCTTCAGGGTATAGAAGCATAAAACAGTGGTAGCATTGACTTGGGCAGTAATGTTGAGTTTGCTGTTGATGACGATCCAGACGTTCTAGTGATGGGTGGTGCGGATTGGTGTCAGTCCTAGCTCAATTGGTCTACCAGGTGGAGATCCATGGTGAAGTGCTCTCGATCAAGATTTCAGTTTTGTTGGTGTTCAACTTCAGACAGTTGGTTGCCATGCAGGCATTGAGCTAGAGGGATCAAATATGCTTTGAAGAGGGTAGTCACAGCGAGGACACTTGAGGAACTCTGCAGATAAGGCTGCGGGCACCTAAAGTATATGGTGCCCAGCTGACTGACTGGCTCCTTCCAGTCAGGAAGGAGCAGATTCTTTAAAGTGCATGTCCTTGGATTACGGTGTTCAGTGGCGGCTCCTTCGTTATGGCGGAGGAGCATCGTCATACTGCTGGAACCTGTAAAATAAAATGATAATAAAACAATTAATAAAACTGCTTTCTTATTTTATTTATTTTATTTTTCTTGTAGGAGACGGAGTCGCAGCTGAGTCTTGAGGGCACAGGCAGCAGGAGTGGTATGCACAGGGCAACATGTGTGCATGTGGTTTTTGCAGGTGATCTTAGGACGTCCAAACTGACATGTGCACTTGGATATCTCCAGGCTGTTGCTTGGAGATATCAGCAGGGCTCAAGAGAACAGGTTCCCAGTTCCTGCTAGAGCATGAAACCAGCCTGCTCTCATGCTGGTGACTGGATTGGTGCAGGGGACTCTGGTAGCCTGTGTGCATCAAGAGTCCGGAGCTAAAGAATGTTGTGAGGCGGCAGGGTAAGTTGTATTTCTTTTTGTCCCCTGCTCTGCCGCCCCACTTTTCCCTGCTAGCCGCCACTGCTGCTGATGTTGTGTAAGCATTGGATGGGATGGGAGACCATGTCAAACGCTGTAGAAATGTCCAGGAGGATGAGGGCTGTTGTGTCTCCTCCATCCAGAGTCATGCAGATGTCATCTTTGGTGGTGATGAGGGCACTTTCTGTGCTATGTTCTGGTCTGAAACCAGTCTGAGTGGGGTGTAGTAGTTGGTGGTCACTGAGGTATTCAGTGAGGTGTCTGTTGATGATTTTCTCTAAGACATTGGCTGTGTAAAGGTAGCAGGGAGATTGGTCTGTGGTTGAGGATCATTGAAGGATCAGTAGAGGGGTTCTTCAGCAATGGGAGGACAGTTGTGTGTTTCCAAGCAACTGGGAAGTGCACTGAATAGGTGGAAGCTGTCAGAATGGGTGTGATTATGGCACTGATGGGTTGCAGTGCTCTGGAATCGGCATGGTGGGGGCGGGGGGCTGATGAGGCCCTTGAGTGGATGGCCTTCATCGTGGTGGTGGTTTCTTCTGTGGTAGTAATGGCCTATGTGGTTAGCATTGGGTCTTTTGGTAATATCAGGAGGGGTTTAGCAGGGTCTCTTGGCTCCGGTTGAGGGTTAAAGTTAATGTAAATGGTAGTGATGTTGTTGCTGAAGAATTGAGAGAGACTGCTTCAGATGTCTATCAAGGGTGTGATCGAGTTGGAGACAGTCGCTAGTGAGGTAAAATACTTCACAATGTCAAATATTTCTTTACTTCTGTTAGTGCTGGCATCAATGCTTTCGATCAATACTATTTGTATTATACCTTATTATTTGCCATTATGTAGTCCAAAAAAAGGTAAACATAGCAAACATATACCAAATAAATGGCAAGTCACACTGGTCATTAAAGAATAACATTACATGATAGGATGGCAGAGTACAGCACCTAGACGCTGAATAGTTCAAATAAGATGGTAATGATTTAGATTGAAATAGCACTACTGGTAGTCATTTCCACCATTTTTAGTGGGTGACAATTGTAATTGTTGCAATACTGAAATAACTGACAATATCATTGTTATTGTTAGTTAAATCCACATGCCAGCAGGCATAGGCGAGGTCATATAGCAAAGACGAGAGCTTTTAAAAAACTGCATCGTTTGTGGCAGAAGGATGTTAATGCTATTAGAGCATTCTACCCTCTGAAGGTAGACTGTTTTAAATTGAAAGTGAGAAACTTAAACACGTGTTTAATCAAGTGTTGGAGCAAAAAGTTGCATTCCTTAATTTGGTCATGGGACTCCCTAGTGACTTGCAATATCCTTATGCCAACAGAGACCTGCCTTTGAGGCAATACTAGACACATTCCAGGTACAGATCTCTGAAAATGAAGAATTTTATAGCAGTGGTTACAATAAAGAAGCATATACACGGTCGAACGGACAATTAGAGGTATGTGACTATTAAAGAGAATGGCGAAAATTAAATAATTTAACATCAGAACAGTGAAAGAGGACTTTAAAAAAAAACTTTTAAACTGGATATTGAAGATGAATGTTGGACCAGCATCCTGGGCAGACATACAACAGGTTCTTGAAAGTACGCCTACAAGATGCCTCATTTAAAGCTACTGCTTGGATAACACTTGTTCAACAAGAAAATGTCTGAGGCCAAACTGAGGACTAATGCAAAATAATGGAGCTTGTCTTTTGAATTTTGCACATGGTATGAAATTGCCCAGTCTTACAGTTCAGCTGGAAATCAGTCTTGGATACAACTGTAGTGACAGAGTAACACAGCTGACTCTTGTATCATGAACAATGGTTTTAATGATCTCTTGCAAGCTATCCCCCGCATATGAATTAATTTTCACAATTTGTGAAGATAAATAAATAATATAGCAAGACTGCCCATGATGCTCCTTCTGCACTGTGAACTTGTTTTACCTTTTTAATGATTTTATTGATTTATATTATACTAGCAGCCCGCCCCAGCATTGCCTGGGGCAGAAAGGGGCTGGGGGCAGTACACCCGCTCGCGCCCGACCCCCTCCTGCACCGGCTCCCTCCCACCCCTACTCCCTCCCGCCCCCACTCCTCCCGCCTGTCCCTCTGTGCACGCCCGCCCCCTGCCGCCTCCCGCCTCCCGCCGCCCACCTCCCGCCGCCCGCTTCCCTCCTCCCGCCTCGACTCGATTTCAATGACCATAATGACCATTTACTTTACCTGAGCTGCCGCTCCTTCCCGCGATCTGCTCCTCTTCGCCATGACGCGCCCGCGCTCCTCACTTCTCTGCAGCTCCATGTCTCTCCTCCTCGTCATCACGCACGTCCTCATCACGCACGTCGCGGCCAGCGCTACATCGCGGCCAGAGCAGCATCGCGGCCGGCGCTACTTCCAGGGCACAACTTTTTTTTAAAAGTTATATTTTTAAATGTACGTTTTTTTTATTTTTTATAGTCTATGTCCATCTGCACACCCTGACAATTTCTACAATGTATCGGGTGTGTCGATTGGCGCTGTGGTTCCCGAGTTTACCTGGCTCAAAGGTGCGTGTTCTCTCTTTATAATAGTAGTATAGATTTAATGAAAATGCCATGTTGTTTAAATACACCTATTTTATATATCAAAGTTATGCTTATGCCTACAATGTGCTTGCACTTCTGCATATTGAGCCTCTATTTCGTATTGGCACTTGTCAGCGATGATTCACAAATGACTACCTCAGTGTCTGAGAAATGTATATTATTTATATCTTTTCAAGGCCCTTTAGATGCTTTTCATGATAAAGCTTTAATGAGAGCCCAACTATGTATCGGATAAAGTACCTCCTGCGGTACATTTGAAGGAC
This sequence comes from Lissotriton vulgaris, assembly GCF_964263255.1. NCBI lineage: Eukaryota > Metazoa > Chordata > Amphibia > Caudata > Salamandridae > Lissotriton > Lissotriton vulgaris. Next base: position 44,796 of record NW_028243192.1, on the reverse strand, counting down.
ATGGTGTATCACAGAGGAGTTCCGTGACCATATAGAGAAGTAAGGCCAAGGGCTGAGCTCCTTTATAAGGTCACGAAACACATTGGTGTCTTGCAATATCCATATATATATATATATATATATATATATATATATATATATATATATATATATATATATATATATATATATATATATATATATATATATATATATATTCCAACACAACCCAGTTGTTCAGAAATAATACACTGGTGCCGCTGCCACAATTCTTAAACGGTATTTATTCAGGCATACGGGCAAAACCCGACGCATTTCGCAGTTAACCTCACTGCTTTGACCCGTGACAAAGCAGTGAGGTTAACTGCGAAACGCGGCGGGTTTTGCCCGTATGCCTGAATAAATACCGTTTAAGAATTGTGGCTGCGGCACCAGTGTATTATTTCTGAACAACTGGGTTGTGTTGGAGTATTTGGGATCGGCATCCCTGCCGTGTATGCCCGCCGTGAATGTGGCTTGGCTTTGCCAAAAACTACGTTGTGAAATATATATATATATATATCCATATATATATATATCCATATATATATATATATATATATATATATATATATATATATATATATATATATATATATATATATATATATATATGTAATGATAACAAAAGAAAAAGAGTGTCACAAAGAGATAAAGAGTATTTTGCTTTGGTCAATAAATTATCTGCAGATGAAAATTGTATTGTGCATAGTGACGATAAGGGCGGCAATGTGGTGCTATGGGGTAGACAGCAATACCTAACTGAAGCGCATACAGGATACCGGGGACTTTTTAAAGAAAATATATGATCTTCCCTGGGAACCTGATTACTTGCTGGTAACAATTGATGTGACCACATTATATATGAGCATTCGTCATTCAGACAGTTTGAATGCGGTCAAACACTATCTAGGTGACCATCCTGTGAAATTATGGGCATACACACAAATGATTTTGTTGATGACTTCTACATGCCTAAAAAAAAAAATGTTTTCCTCTTTAACGAAGAACTGTACCATCAGGTGTGTGGAACTGCTATGGGCACTTGCTTCGCCCCAAGCTATGCGAATTTGCATATGGGCTGGTGGGAGGATCAGGTGTTCCAGAAGCAGTTCCATGAGGAATGGCAAAACCATGTGATGCACTGGAGTCGTTTTATAGACGACCTCTTCATCACGTGGAAGGGGTCAGAAAAAACATTGAATGAATTTTTTAAAAAGATACAAGTCAACAGTCTGAATTTACATTTTATCAATACCATTAGCAGTAAGAGTGTTAATTTCTTGGATCTAACAGTATATATTGAGAATAGGAAGCTAGAAACTCGATTGTTCCGTAAACCAACAGCGTGCAATACGTTGCTTCATGCAACAAGTTTTAATCCGAAATACCTAGTCAGAAGCATTCCATATGGTGAATGTCTGCGCACCATAAGGAATTGCAGTAGTAAAGTTGAAACTGAGCATGAGCTGAAAAATCTAGAAACAAGATTCCTAGCTAGAGGGTATACTGCTGAGATAATACAATCATCTGTATATAAAGCAAGGCAGAGGACAAGAGAAGAAGTGCTGTTCAATAAGAACCAAAATACACGAAAGATGAAGTCACAGAATAACCAGTGCAGACTAGTGTCCACGTACAGTAATCAGCAGGACAAACTGAGGACCATTTTGAATAAGCACTGACATTTCATCAGAAATGATGTGATACTAGGAAGTCTAGTACAGAGAAGACCACAAGAAGACCTAGTACAGAGAAGCCCACAAATAATGTTCAGACGTGAAAAATCACTTAGACAATCTTTAGCGAGGAATACTTTACCAGCAAATAAACAAAAAAATAAAGCGTCAATTGTGGCTCAAAAGGGGTGACGGTTTTGTAAAGTGCACAAAATGCAAGGCATGTGCCCATGGCAAAAATACATCTGTATATAACTTGAATTTATCTACAAAAGAGAAAAAGATCAAAGAACAATTTTCCTGCAAAACAGATTTTGCTGTCTACGTGCTTCAGTGCCCTTGTGGCTTGAGGTACGTAGGCAGCGCAATCTTGCCCGTACATAAGAGAGGGCTGCAACACAGGTGCCTTGCTCACATGACAGCGACCATTAGTGAGGGTGGTTTATTTAAAGTGCAAGTGCTGGATTCTGATTGGACTCTAGGTATAGAGCTAGAAAATAGACTCAAGAAGGGATCATAGTCAAATACATACTGATGTTAATTTCCATAAGTAAAGGACACAAATATCGATCTGTAAAATACATTCCTGATATCATCTGATATTTTATACATCTCAAATGCTAAAATAATTTATCAAATTTCATAATAGAGATTCCTTTAAAAAATAACTGTAAAATACATTATTTATATACAATTCAGATCATATGTGATATCATTAGACTGATCCAAATATATTGAATCCATAAAAAACATAGAGCCCAACATACTTTGGTGTTTACAGTAAAAAAGTGCTCATTCGTGAATCAAGAAAAAAAGTGCATAATTCTTCAAGGATTACATATGTGGAACATATATAACATCGTGTTGCCTTATCCTTACTACATCAACTGAGCCCAGTTGGTAGAATACACACGGTTCGACCCAATAACATTATTATACCTGATGATTATCTAAGCGATCCATTAATAGAAACATAGTAATATCAAAGTGGCATAAGTACATATTAAAATATGTACAATCCATACATATAAAGTCCCAAGAGTGTAGCCATGCCAGGCGAGTACCATATATATCCATCCATGAATATATATATATATATATATATATATATATATATATATATATATATATATATATATATATATATATATATATATATTACAAGAGCACTTTTCCATTTTACCGGGGGCCTCCGGTCCTGCAGGGCGGACTCCAATCAGGAATGGAAATCCTGAAGAAAAGCGGTTTTGCCACACAAACAAAGGAGTCCATATATATATATATAATTCCTATAATACGATGCAATGCCATCACATGTCCCACAAAATGCCCAAATCCTTCATGTGAAACAGATAGGATGTTTGTAAATATGAAAAATAAAATTTGAATCGAAATTATAAAATTAAACTCACACAAGATGTTCGCTACAAAAGATATTAATCAAAAATACTGATTTTTAAAAAGCTGTAGCTTAGAATTGGTTTAAATATGTAAATATGTAGAGATTATTTATTTCCTATAAATACCTAATGTGTCTAAAAAATACAGGTTACCATAAATATCCTTTTTCTTTTTATCACTATTCAGCTAGAAAAACAGAGTAGAATAAGGAAAAGTCACGTTTTGCTTTTCCTTCTTAAAGTACAGCTTTAATTATGCTCAGTGCCCTTCCTTTCCCCTTGGTTGATGGCATTAGCAGCAGGCATTATGTCATCAGAACTCAACTGTAATAAGATATTACAGTCGAGTGGCTACATCATTTGTTTGTTACAGGTGACTAGCTGCGTCACTAGGCGTCTGCAATAAAGACATGAGAGATGAGCTTTTATAGAAGGATTGCAAATGCCCATGTATTATAGTGATATAACTATCGTTTTCGTATAATAATGGTAATGGATATGGACAGAAACCTGCTTCTCCCTCTGCTATTATTGTACTGTGGAGAGATGAGACACAGAAGCAACAGGATAATAGTGGCATTTAGGCTGGGAAGATGTACTCAATAGTCAAGGGGTGATAAGAATATAATTTCCATGTATTTGCTTGACATACTTATAACCAAATATATGATATGGTACAGAAAAATTTAAAAGCAAAAATAATGTCAGCTAATTCTGGCCAGCAGTGCAAGAATATGAATGAAAGTTTAACACAATTGGTGAATGCCTTCAACTGTATAACATTGTTAAAGAATATGCTGCCAATTTGGGCTACAAAGGCCTGTGTGCAAACATATTTTGCTTTAAAAACCAAAGCCCAAATCTGTCAACATTTGGCGCAACGCAGCTCGACACCTTGCTGCATTCGTTAAATGAAGAGAGCAGGAATGCGCTATAATTACTAACATTTCCCCGCTCTTTTTCTGCTATGGCGCACTTGTGCCTGCAAAGCGTCGATGCAGGCAATCTTGCGCCTTGGTGCTCTGGTGCCTGTGTTATAGCCAGGAATGTTTCCGTGCAGAAAGGGGCAGCACTAAAACAATACTTAGGGGCATTTTCCTCTTTCTATGTGTGCTGCAGAAAGCATGTCTGTTCACACTGTCGCGTTGTGAAATTCTTGATGATCCTTGATTTAGCTTTCTACAGTAAAGAAGGAATTAGAAGCTATGTCTAACGTTTGTTGCTTTACTGTTTACATACAGTAACCACCTTGAGTAAGTAAAGAACAAAGAATGCAGCAGAAACAGATTTATTGCACTGTTTGGATTAATATTTGTGGCACCTAGGCAATACCAGTGTTTCCAAGCTGTAAATTCATACGGTGTTGTGACATTGAAATTAAATAGTAAAAGGGGCTATGTGATTAGCACTGTGTAGTGGCTCTCAATTAAACGTTAGAGCTCATTTCCAACCTGCTGTCTAACAAAATAAGCCAGTTCCCCAAATATAATGGAGGTACAAGTAGGACATTAACAGTCAGCACATCCAAGCAATTGCAAAGTATACAAAACACATACAAGTCAATAGTTGGAAGGGGCTGACCTTAGGCTCACTCTCTACATATACTAATGCTTATTGAAACTTTTTAAAGAATTGATAACATGAGGTCCATAGTCAGCTAAAGCTGTCTGTAAACAGACCTAAAAAGTAGTGGACTGAAATAAAGGAAGCCAACTAAATGATAATTAAGGGAAATCCCTTGTAGTATTTGAGTCAGGTAATTCTAAACAATGTAATAAGAACTTAAGCTACTTAGAAGACTTCTGGACAAACCTGTTAGCACAAAACCATCTTGAAGCTAACTTTTGTATGAAAATCATAAAGATAATATTTTAATATCGTGATTTAGGACTAAAACAAAGAACCCATTTCAGACACTTCGCTCCATCTGTTGAACTCTGGCCCTTCACTGTAGTTTGGTATGCCCACATGAGCACCAGAAAAGCCTCAGACTTAACGGTGTGAGCCAACATCTGTGTACCTGAAGCAGGCCCCAACAGCCTCATTCCAAACGTAGTCCTAGAGCCGGGAGATCAAACCCCTTGAAGGGGGAGGGGGGTGGGGTGGGGGGACGTTAGCCGTAGTCACAGTGCTTCCCAGTGTGGTTTTTAACCCACAATGCCAAATTGTCCTTGTAAGAATAAGCTAACGTAACATAACATAACATTAGCTATTATATTGAGCATATACAATTCCTAAATAGCGAGTTGCAATTTATTTGCGACTCGCTATTTAGGAATTGCAAGTCGCATTTAGGAACGGCCGTTCCCTTCCTGATTACATACGCAAATCAATGTATGAATGTTTTGTGACCACAATTGCTGTCGCAAAACACTCGCAAATTACTACCCTCTTCAAGAGGGTGGTAATGTAGTCCCAATTTGGAAAGCTCCGAGGGGACCCCTTTGACTTTGTGACTGTCTCCAAAAATATTTTTTAAGGGCAGGCAGTGGTCCCAGGGAACACCTTCTACGCTTAAAAAGTGAAACGAAAACATTTCATTTAAAAAATAAAAAAAAATGCATCCCCTTTTCCTTCATGGAAAACTGGCTGCATTTAAAAAAACTGCTTTATTTAAAAGTAATCCCAAACATGGTGGTCTGCTGAGCCCAGCAGGCCACCATACCTGGGAGGGCCTGTCATTCCCAATGGGCTCGCAAATTGCGAGAGGCTCATTAAAATTCATGACCCTTGCAATTTGCGACCCCCATTGTGAATCGCGAACAGTGTGTTCCACACTGTTGTACATGGCATATTTAGCATTGCAAATTGTGAGTCGCAAAAGACTCGCAATTTACGAGGTGCAATATTGCACGTAGTACATCTGGCCCTAGATTTCTAGCGTTAAGACTCAGCCTTTTACCAACAAAAGATGCAATGCCACCATGTGCCCTAGAACCGACTTCACCCTCATGCAGGCTTTGTCAGGGACCGTACAAATCTTTTTTGCACATATTATACCTTTGGCCCATTTTGCAACCGGTGCACAAAAAGCTTTTATGCAGCCTCTTTAATGCTAACTGAGTAAGAACATGCGGCCAAGCCCTGCTGTTCTGTTTGCAAGGCCGGAGCCCCTAACTAACAGCTTGCCTGGTAAAATTTACCATCACTGTGGAACAACTATTTAAAGTGGTCGCACAACCAAACGGAGGAACTATTTAAAAGCTTTCCCCTTATCATCACTTTCCATGCTCTGGCACTTTACCATGTGTTCGTCTGTCTGTAATGAAGAATCCTCTAGCATTTAGTACACAACTACCTTTTAACTGTTTTATACTGGTAAAATGAGACCCATTCATCAGTATTATCTGCTGCACACTAGGGGGCAGACTTACAAGCCCCCTGCGCCACCAGTGCGTCACTTTTCGCACAGGGGGCTCCTCCATAATTACAAGGACAGGAAAAGCCACCCTGCGTGACTTTTCCTCTTCTTGCAAATACGTCCCCTTCACACGCAGCACTTTGCGTTGAAGGGGCATTCCATGGGTGTTGCTGTGGGTGTTCCCATGCAACACCCATGGAACAGGACACATCTCCAGATTTACGAGAAATCGTAAATCTGGAGATGCGTCTGAATGCTACGACACCCTAGAGGTGGCGTATGGAGGTGCAACGAGGACAAATGTTTTCATTTCTCCTTGTTTTTTCCTCTTTCAATGCATGCTGCATTTTACAGAACACGTTGAAAGAGGAAAAAGCCTTTAGTGATTGTTTTTGTGCAGGAGAGTGCCCCTCCTGCACAAAAACAATCTCCGCATGGCGCATGCATCCATGCACCATAGTACAAGGGTGCCTGCGCCGGCACTTGGCAGCTGTTTGAGAACCAGCGCAGGGGAGAGCACAGGAATGCGACATATTCTTGAAATTATGTCGCATTCCTGTGCTCTGAAAGTGCTGCAGCGTGGCGCAACCAAAGGGCTTGAGGTGCCACACTGTGACACTTTCTTGTCGATCTGCCCCTTGCTTTTTTAGGTAGCATTAAGGGCATAAAATTGAAGAGTCCACGCACTAGCACTCTAGCTTGTATATCTTTGCATTAATTAGGTCAATTTCTGAAGAGACCTCATGTTTCAGCATGTCATTGCTCTTTTTAACTGATTGTAACTGGGGCAGTCCATGGGCGCCATGGGGGTGGATGTCACTCTGGTTAACTTCCTGAGGGATCTCCATAGGGACACTAGGGCGAACATCAGATTCTCCCAGGATCTTGGTGTAGCAAGGGATCTTACTGTTGATCAGGGAGTAGGCAAAGATGCATCCTAGCGCCGTTCCTTTTTAATCTATATATCAATGAGCTTGATAAGTCTGACTGAAACTGGGGTGGATTTCCCATATGTAGGGCATAGGGGCCTTCCCGTCCTGCTTTGTGCAGTTGACGCAGTCCTTCTGGCTAGAACCGCAAGAGGCCTTCAATCTTTATTGAATGCCTTCCGCAGCTTTATGGCTGACCGCGATCTAGCCATAAACAACTCTAAATCCTACATATTACAGGTTGGGACCCGCCCAAAGCGTAAATAACAAAAAAGTGCCCATAACCACAACCTTCTCCTACTTGGGAGTCCTATTTGATGACCATCTAAATTGGGGCGCTCTAGTTGAGAGGAAAAGAGGGGAGATTATACAGGCGAATGCCGCTATCTTCAGTTTTGTGAGCAAAATGGGCATACGCCCAATCGCAGCAATGCTGAAGTTATATCAGGCAAAAAGCGTTGCAATTGGCAGTTCTGGCAGTGAGCTATGGGGTTATGTAGCAGCCAAGGGCATCCAGGTGGCGGAGAGCAACTTTCTAAAACAGCTTATGGAGAGTTTCCCAAAGGAACTTCAAATTTAATCACTCATGAAGAAACCGGGCTCCCATTTATCGGTGACACTTCAGCTATGCGCCCTTTTGGCTTAAGTGCTGGTTAAACAAAGATCTTACCCTTAATCACCAGCTGCTTAAAGAGGCCCTGTCCTTGAATAATATGCTTAAAATCCCCTGGCTAAAATATTTAAAAACCTGCTTTAACGATCTGGGGCGCCCAGACTTTTTTTTTTAAGTCCTGACACGATCACCGTTGGGAAAGTGGCTTATGTTAAAAAGACATTTTCTCTATGGCAAAAATTTAATAGAGATGGGGCAGAATTGGTAAAACCCAGCGTACGTAAATTTGTTACTTAAAACTGTTCCATCGCTAGAACCATATCTTACATGGCCCCTCTCTCCCTATGAGCGGTTCTTACTAACTAGGTTCAGGTTTATTACCACCTCCTACTTGCTGCTCCAAAGGGAAGCCATTGAGGCCAGGTGCTGTCTCCCTGTGGCTGCGATGCTTCATCTCCACAGGATCTGATGCACTTTATGTTTTTTTGCCACTACTATGATGTCCCCCGGAGGTCCTTTTTAAAACCTTTATTAATGAAGATGAAGTTTACCCAGGTCCGCCCAGCTTTTTGGTTTTTGCAACTGCTGAGACCAGAAAGAACTCTATTTGTGGTTGGATTTTTAAAATCTGCTTTGAGATTGAGAAAAAGCTTTCCGAATGAATGGATCCCCGTATTGTGGCTATTGTGTCAATTAAATTTTACTTTAGAGCTTGTACATACTACATGGACGAAAGTTTTTAACATGTTTGTGTTAATATTCGTATGAATTATTTATAATATTTGTCTATGATTAATGTACATGTTTTTTAAACACCGCCCCTTTTATTGTTGTAACATCGCTTTTATGGTTTTCTATTTGTAAAACCGAATAAAGTTTTTTGAATTGAAAAAAAAACTGATTGTATACTGCTAATACCTGCTCCCATCATTCATTCTCACCGCGACACAGAAGGTCTGGATGGATCCCAGTGCTTAGTTAGCGTCCGATATTGAACTCACTTTTTTTACACTGTGTTCTTGAATCATGTAAAGATTTTAAATAACTATATCACGATGAATAAATTGAACATAACATATAATAGCTGAAAAGCCTTTGTGAGGAGTAAAACCTTAGATTCCTCAACTTTCTACACTGATTTTGTCATTTAAGTTCTCCAGGATGTACCTAGAGGAAAGTGGGCAACCAAAAACTCGTGTCTGAGCGCAATGTGCACTTGGCTTCGAATTTGAAACCAGTTGTAAAAACCTTTTTTGCCCGCTTTTACCTCGGCTGTGGCATTTAGGGCAATGCAAATTGATATTTAATTAACCACCATAGTTCCCTGTCCGCTCAAGTACACTATGGCAAGTGCTTCGAAACGCACAACAGGCTACTACTAAAACAGGTTAAATACCAGGGAGAGAGACAGAGAGAGAGATGCAGATGTACCTACCCATCCCGATGGCCTAGTGTAAGATATTTCTCAGCAGTCAGCAGAGCTCGATAGTAGATCGAGTGAGAACGAAAGTCAATGAAATGCCTACCCTTTTCACATCTTCTCAGTTTAAATCTCATCCCTGTTCCAGATAAATATTCAAGAATGGCCTTTTAGCAGTAAGCACATTCGCGCCAAATAAAAACCACCATGTAGCACTAAATAAAATACTCATGACATAAAATAACATATTAGGCTTAGAAATAGTTTTGGTAAGATGATTTCAGCACTGCAAAATTCTTTTAGACTCAGGCAAAGTATACTATGCATGAAACAATATTTTCTTAAAAAGGTACAGGAATATTTTCTCCTTAAGTATAAAGTATCTTTCATTTGGAAAGAAGGGCATGTGGAAACAATGTGCGTTTAATTAGAAATACTGAACACATACTAAACCGGGCTGGGGTGCTAATATGTCAGTTTTTGGAAGGGTCCTGAAAAAGGAATGTAGGTTACAAACTAGGGCTGACTCCTGCCTGGTGGCTTTACATGCAATGCGACAGATCTCCTGTTACACGAAAGCACTTTGAGCACGATGGCGACTTTAATGGAAAAAGGTGCAAGTCTCTGCTCTGAATACCTTTACAGTAAGTGTCCCTTATGTTATCTAGAGATGGGCAAGTCAGCAAGTTCATAGGGAGAGCCGAGCCGGGCCAAAGAACTGGCTTGGCCCTAAGAAGCAGAGCATGAGCCGAGCCATTCGGATATTTGGCACGTAAATTGAGGAATAGATGTGATGTACATATATACTGCAGACTCCTCAAAATTTTTAAAATTAACTTATTTTACATTGGGAGATTATTAACGGAACACATCGTACTTTATCAATGCATGTACAAGCGAGATTTTTGAGAATTTGAACTGAATTATTCCAAGGTGTTCTCAAATGTGATTATCAGGGACAGATTATTACAGTGAAGTTAAGTAATTGCTTAGGATAGTAAAATTCAGTCAAGCCGGGAGGCTGGGATTGAACCCAGGACTCCTGGCTATGGACTGTACAATTCATTCTCTGAATGGGGGTCTTTTTCTCTCACTCACAAGGAAAAAACTTTGAGTCTCAGTCTTTGCAAAAACAGTGAACAGTGTGTTGAAAGAACACATGTATTACATTTGAAATCGAGCTGACCCAAGAGACCTGTTCAAACAAAGAAAACAAAAGAAAAAGCAAAAAGTTAGGCAAGGCATGGGGCTCTATTTTTTTGTTGATGTCACTGACTTCCGCAAATGTATTTGCATCATGTATTGTTGTGATTTTCAAATAAACACATGTGCATCTTAGTTCCATCATACAGAGAATAGATTGCTAGGGATCATATTTACACATCACTGCACTTGTTTGCTCATAGATTATATGTCCTGTGTATTTTACGTAACAGGCAGCCAACACACCGTGGGTACGTTTAACAATCATGCTTCCATTTCTAACGATAATGGCATTACTCCTAGTCCTACTCCCTCGCCTTCCTTCAGTACAATTGAGGCCCCGCCTCCCACCCAGACCCACCCCCAGCATAAAAACTCTGCCCGCCCCCACCTCCACCTGTACACAAACAAGCCGAGCTAGCACTCAGTTAAACCGCACCGGGAGGGAGGGAGGGTCCTTGAAGGAAGGCGAGGGAGTAGGACTAGGAGTAATGCCATTATCAATAGAAATGGAAGCATTACCTCCCGTCCCTCCCTCGCCTTCCTTCAGTACAATTGAGGACATAGCAAGCAGAAGAAAACAGGGACGGACAACTGAGTGACAAAGAACACAAAACAGTGCCCAAAACACAGCAGATCAACATCCCTGGCCTCGCAAAGAGGACAAGACTCTGAGGCCCGAACCCCCACCAGAGGAAAAGCCACCAAGACTGCGGACCGAAACCAACAACCCCACGGCGGGGGAAGGCAAACACCGGAGGCGGACCAAAGCGAACAAACAGAGACCACCACCCGGAAGGACACCACAACCAGCAGGCACCACAGCAAAAGAGGCCGGACAGCCAAACAGAGCAAACGAGACTCCACAGCCAAGGAAGGAGCAGGACAGAACACAGGCAAAACTACCCCATGACAGAGCGAAAACGCCGAGCCACCGGAGGGACAATGGACGGAACCGGACCCAAAACCAGCAGAACCATACAGACCAGACAGAAGGGAACGCACAAGACAGGGCCCAAACACCCCCAAGCGCCCCGCAGGGGCGACAGCAACCAAAAAACAAGGCCCAAAAGCCGAGAGTCGCAACCCAAGTCCCCAAGGAGCCCAAAGGGCAGACCGGACAGGACTCCCAACACAAGCAGCAAAGACCCCGAAGGGAAGGACACGACAGGGCAGGGAATCAAACACACCAGACCCAGCAAAGAAAACCAGGCAACAGACCCCAGGCAACATGCAAGGAAGCCAGTAGCACCAAGAAGCAGGAAAGCCGCCCCCCTGCACCCGCAGAGGAGCCACCGACAATCCCAGAAGAGCCCCAGAAGGAGCGAACCGCTACACAAAAAGGAGGCCAGCACCAAGGGAACAACACCAGAGCAGAACCCCGGGCCGAAAGGGCCAGCAAACACCAAGCATAGGACAGCCGAGAGGAGGACCGACGGGAAGCCCGCAAGCCACCGCCAGCCGGCTGAGAACCCCCAACCCAGCCAAGGCCAGCCGCACAACTGCCAGGAAGCAGGGGCAAGCCCCACACAGAACCCAGGGGAAGGGCACGGAACATCAAAGGGCACGGAACCACAGGAAGGAACCCTCACTGAGCGTAACACAACCCGGACAGGAGAGGAAAACAAGGAGTACAAGGCCAACAGGGAGCAACCAACCCCCGAGAACAGACCCACAGGGCCCGCACCAGAAACGCCCAGAGCAGCAAAAAAGCAGCGAGGGGGAAGGGGAAGGCACACAGAAAAACCCAGAGGCCAAGGAGAGGGCCTGCCGCCGACCACCCCAAGACCCGGGCCCCTGGCCCAGAGACCAGAACTGGGCCACCCAGGCGCCGCAACAGGACCACCACAGGGAGCCCCCAATGACCCACCAACAGGCCGGACACAGGGAAGGAGTGAGAAACCCCAGGAGGAAGGAGGGACCCAGCACAACAGAACAGCCAGCACACAGGCCACCCGCCAAAGGCAGAGAGCAGACAGCCCCAGCACCCAGACCAGAGTCCACAGACACAGGACACAGGAAGCCAAGGATCAAGGACCAGAACCTGGACCAACCCGACCACGGCACAGGACTAAGCCACCGGACGACAGACTGAGCCAACACCCACGGACCCCGCAGAGAGCCCCGAAAGGGCACCAGGGCAAGCCCGAACGCCACAAAACCGTAAGCAAGAGGACCCCCGGGAGACCAGCAGGAACCAGAACCGGAACCCAAACAGAACCCAGCAAAGCCAAGGATAGGCTGGCGACCGAAGCCACCACAAGCGGAGCCGGAGGAGCCAGTGAACAACCGGCCAGAAGGCAACAGCGGCCGAGCCACCAGGAGAGCACCCCCGGGGACGGACCGACAAGGGCAGCAGGGACAACAGACCCCGGAGACCAACCCAACAGGAGCCAGACGGACAGGCAGAGAAGAAGAAAACGAGCCCAGGCAACCAGAAACACCACAGAAGCCAGGCGCCCCAGCACCCGCAGCCACAGGACCGCCCAAGGAGCCCTGGGACAAAAAGGCCCAAACCCACGAAGGAAGAGAGACCAGGCACCCGGACAAGGGAACGGGGCCGAGCACAGCCCGAAGACGGCACCCCGACAAACCCCAGGCCCAGAGAGGGGATCAGCGATGACACACCCCGGGCCACCAAAAGCCCGATCACCAGAAGAACCACAAAGGACCTCCTGAACAGACCGAGCAAAAAGACACTCCAGCCGTAAGTCGCAAGAGGCTGACCAGAGAAGGAAGAGGGAACACCCCTGCCGTAAGATGGAGAGCCACGAGAGCAACCGGACATGCCGGAAGACCCAGGCTGAAGGCCCGAGGCCGAAGGGGAAGGACGCAACCCAGAAAACGTGCGTACCACACGCAGAGCCCGCTGAAAAGCCGCCCGAAAGGCCAACACACGGAAGGGAACCGGCCGAAGCCAGGAGCAGACCCCCAGGAGAACCGGAACAGGCACAAAGCCGCCGGACACCATAGCCCCAGCAAAAAATCGGGCCGAAGCCAGGAGCAGACCCCCAGGAGAACCGAACAGGCACAAAGCCGCCGGACACCACAGCCCCAGCAATAAAACGGAGCGGGCCCCAAACCCGAGCCCCACCGACAGGAACCCAGCAGAGGGAACAAAAGGCAAGCAAACAGGACACCCAGTCCAGGAGAGCCACCCAGCAGGAACCGGAGACGGGCACCAGCAGAGGAACCCCAACGAACCGGAGGAACCGGCACCAAGCTGACCCAGCACCCATGAACCACCGCACACAGGACCCCGTCAACAGAAATGTCCCGCAGACACAGAGGAGGAAACGCCAAAGACGACCACCCACTGACAGGGAATCGACCAGACAGCAGTGACAGGAACCCAACAGGGCACGGCACCCAGAAAAGGAGGCAGCAAGCCAGGGTGAACAAAAGGCCAAAACCATGAGCACCCGAAAGCCAGAGGAGACACCCACAGCGGGGAGAACGGAAAGGCCCCAGTGCAAGGCACGCTGGAAAGGCAGAACGCCCCATCCCAGGCAAAGCAAACAGAGGGCCAAGGTGGCGACACCCAGCCACCACGAGCTGCCGACGCCAACTCCATGAAACCCAACATCAAGGAGGGCACAGAAGAAAAAGAGAACAGGCCAACCAGCGCAACAGCAGCAGCCAAGCAGAACAGCAGACCCACCAAGCAGCACGGCCAGGACAGAGTCCGGCAGCACAACGGGAGGAAAGGGGCGACCACCACCAAGAAGCAAAGCCACTGGAGGAAGAGAGGGAAGAGTAGCACAGAAGCGAAACCCCAGACACCAACCGAGCGTGTAAAGAAACCTGAAAACCTTCCAGGACCAACACAGTGCAGAAGGAACACAGAGGGCAGAGGCGAGACCGCCATGGCACGTCACACAGGCAACCGCCAGCCGGGCAGGCCACCGTGGACAGAGTAGCAAGGACAAGGCGCACAACAGTGGGAACAGCGCGGAAAAATACCACGCACGGGCAACGCATGCCGCACCCACAGCACCACACACCACACCGGGCATGAAGGTCAAGCCCTAACCAGAAGGGCCGGGAACAGCAAAGAAAGAACCCCACAGTTCCAGCCCGGCAGAAAAAGAGCAAAGCCCCCCCCCATCCCCCGACCAGCGCAGGAGTCCAGCGAAAAACCATGACAAGAACCCAGAGCCCTACGCAACGCCAAAGGCGGCAGAAGGACCCCCCAAATCCCAGGAACCAGCCCTGAACAGGAGCCGCAGGACGATGATGGGAGGGCACAGAAGCCACCGCCGAACCCCAGAACACTGGACAGAGCAGCCTCATCCAAGTCAAGCAACAGAAGCAGACACGAGAGGCAGAACACCCCCACACGGAGCCCATGCGGCCAGGGCACCCCAGGGGGACCGGAGAACCAGTAGTAGGGAAGAGGCAGCAGGCCCCAACAACACCCAGCGACCCAGGGGCAGACAAGCGCCAAGGGCACCACCCAAGGAAACATGGAGCAGTGGCCGGAGACGCACCCCAGGCAGCGAGAGCCCGAGCCACCAAAGGCACGAGAACCGCCGCCAAGCCACAGCACCAAGGGCCGCACCGCAGGGCATTAGAACCAACTAAGCAGGAACAAAACAGGAAAAATGGGCCGAAACCCGCCCTACCTGGCCTCCGGGAAGACAGCATACCGGGAGGAGGCAGCCACACAGCCCGACCCGGAAACGCAGCCCCAGCCACAGGAGGACCGCCGGACACCGCCGCGGATTCCTGAGCCACCGCTCCGCCCCCATACCACGAGGGAGACGAGGAGAGGAGGCACAGCCAGGAGCACGCTGCAGAGGGCACCGCTGTAGCAGAGAACCAGACCGAAGACTCCCCGGCACCGCCACAGAGAGGAGCTGAAAGGTAAGTCTCACTAGGGAGACAGAAAAAAACAAGGTGGAGGTGGGGGCGGGCAGAGTTTTTATGCTGGGGGTGGGTCTGGGTGGGAGGCGGGGCCTCAATTGTACTGAAGGAAGGCGAGGGAGGGAGGGGAGGTAATGTGAAGCACCAACAGTCAACTGCATGCTAAAAATGAAAAGAAAAAAACCCAGAAAAGGCTTGATATAGAATATGTATGAGGATAACAAAAGACTGTGAGGCGGCAAGAGGCCAACATCACCTAAGCCCTGTATCTTATCTTTGGTCAAGATTTTAGTATAACAGGATAACAATTTGATGTGACAATACTTAGTACCCACTGGGAAGCCCATGCCATAGCATATTAGATTTATCGGAATCTCTAGCAGTTTTAACTCCATCTATAATTATCGGACCATTCACTACCGAGGAGTGTAATGGGTTTGTTCTAAAAAACCCTGCTACCTGCAGTAGTAGTAAAAGTAAATGTAGGGGTTCGGATCAATATATTATAGGGCCAGTGAGATAAAAAAGGAAGGAAGACAATAACAATGGGACCCCACCCCCCCAATGGTTTGGCTCCTAAATGCCTCTAATTATGCACAACTCCCAAATCCTAATGTGGACGAAGTCCCACACTATGGATAATTCATGGGCAATGAAAAGAGTCAAGCATTTCTCTTCTCCGATTTCAAAAACGCACTCAGATCCTATCAAACATTTCAAGTTTATCATTTGTTTTGTGGGTCACCTTTTCACACTGAACAATTCTGTGTAGTTCCACTGGCACGCGAGGGTTGATTCCTAGAGCCAATATTGAAGAATACAAATCTGAGCTGTCACTAGTGAGGTTACTAGCCAACTGTGTGCATGGTTCTTCAATTCCATATTATCTGATACATCATCTAATTCAGCCAGCTGTGGGGGGCGGGGGCAATAGTAATGGAACTACAGCTTTGCAGGCAGGACCACTCCTCCTAGCAGAAAGTTGCTGGGGACAGGCATGACCATGAGGTATGATAAAAGTCACAATTGTTTGCTTTGCATTTCTAGCCTTGATCATGGCCAGTAATTTGGCCCACCTCAGTTTCTGTGGCATCCATTACCAATTGTTCAGGATTTTAAAGTATAGGAACCTTAATTTGCACTCTCTAAGCATGCTGTCATGATCACGTAACAGTGTCTCCTAGTTTTCAGAAGTGTAGTCTCTTCCAAGCAGTGTTTGCCAGGAAAGTCTGGCTGAGCAGAGGGTACCATATACAGAAAACCCACATAGCGAAACACCTTGTTGAAATACTCATCACACCACCCAAGGAGCCTTAGGGACAATTTGCCGAACTGATAATTTTTAAGGCTACGAAAAAACTGTACTCATAAAACGGATTTCTTTAAAGAGACAGACACCCTGATTGTGCGGCTAAAGGAAAGAGTTTACCCCAAAGGGTTACTGAATTGTGCACAAAAGAGAGCCTGGTACTGCCCCAGGGAGACCCTACTAGAATTACGCTCAAAGACCGACCCTGAGGAGAAGATAGTCTGTGTCACAACCTTCAATACCAGAAGCCAAGAGATCAAGAAGATTATAAAAAGATATTGGAATCTAGCATCCACAGAAATCAACACAGTATCTGAACCAGTGTTTGCCTTTAAACGAGCAGAAAATGTCAGAGACTTTGTTGTGAACTCATACCTGGCACCACCTACACCAATGGACATTACGGCTCTTTTAAAAAAAAAAAAAAAATTATTGACAAACTGATGAGAAAGACATACCAATATACATGTAATAAGACAACCATTGTTTAAATTATAAAAATAGATCAATCTCAGGACGAGACTTATTTCGGTCTCCACTTGGAGCACATTATAACATAGTTAATTTTTTGCGTGCAAGTGGCAGAACAGCAAAAAAGAAAGAGAAAGAGAAGAAGAGGGGGAAAAAAAAAAACGAAAAACAACTGTCTACCCAAAAACAGAGAGTCTACCGGATAGGGAGTGTGACAGTAAGTGTACAATCTTCAAATAGTAAAATTACCCCAAATGTTCTCATTTTTTTTTAATGAGCGTACTCCTCTAAGTTTTGCGAGTGCTAGCTCCATAAAGTAGATCTCGATTACTAGTGTCCACCATTCCCAGATGTTAGACGGTTCGGGGCATATCCAAGCTCTAGCCAGTGTTAGTTTGGCACAAGATATAAGAATCGTCACCAGAGCGGGCCGGGGTATGAAGGCAGGATGAATGTTGAGTAATACTGTTAAAGCGGTGATAGAAGGCAGCTGAATCTTCTTGATTTCCAAGACTTTGTGAACTTCCCCCCAGAAGTCCCTAAGGTTAGGACAGGAAAACAGCATATATTCTAGATCTGCTGCTTCAGCTGAGCATTTAGGACATTTCGTACAATCGATATGGATGTTGTTGGTGGACCATTTAGAAATCCTTTCTGGTGTGTAATACAACATGCAAGTTGTTCTAAACTGTTGCAGCCTTAAACTAGATGATCTTACCGAGTTATTAATATTAGATAAAGAGCATATTATCTGTTTAGTTGTTATGTTTAAACCCATTTTACTGCTCCATTTCTCAGCTAGTTTTGAACAGTCATTAGTTTTAAAGGCACGAAGATGCCTGTAGGCTTCACTTATAATTGACTTGTTTTTATTTGAGTATAGACAATTCCAAATATCACAATCTGAGATGTCATAAATTTGATTTTTCCTAATCAGAAAGTCATGCATTTGTAAATATTTGAATTTCATTGTTTCAGGTAGGTCGTATAGAGTTTTAAGTGTGTGAAAGTCTAAGAACCCTTGTGTGCCATATAAGTCTCCCAAAAGATTAATTCCCTGCCTAGACCATCTAAGGGCCGTGCCATCATTAAAAATCCCCGGAAGACCCGGGTTCCCCTACAACTGGAGTTTCGGGTGATAGAAGGGGGTCTTACAAAATGGTAATATATTAGCCCAAATCCTAACTATGTCCCGGGCAGTCTTACATTTCACCCTCTTGTAGTAATTAGGGTCGTTAGCACGAAACAAAAACATGTTTGAGTCAGTTTTTAGCAAGAATACATGAAAGAAATGTGTGTCTTCGCTGTTAAGTAAAGACCAGAGGCGCTTGACAAATGAAGACCAAAAATATAGCTTAACGTCGGGAAAGTTAAGACCTCCCTTATCCATGCTATTTTTTAAGAATTTCAATGATTCTAGCTTTTTTGTAACCCCATATAAAACTGCTAAATATTCCATCTAATTGCTTGAAGAACGAGTTGCTTAGTGCTAGTGGAATGGAGCGAAAAAGATACAGGAATTTGGGTAACACCTTCATTTTGATTATATTGATTCTGCCAATTAAATTCAAGGGCAGTCTGTGCCATTTTTTTAATAGTAGAGTAGTAGATTTAATTAGTTCGTTATATTTAATTTTATTGATTTCCCGTATTTTAGATGTGATTTTAACGCCTAAATATATGGCAACTGTACAAATCTCAGGGACTACTACCGATGGTACATAATTAGCTATAATCTGTGTCTTGTTTATATTAAGCTTATAGCCTGATACTTTCCCAAACTTACAAGCCTCAGTGGTGATCCCTTGTAGTACCTCAATAATATCGGAAGAATAAATGGCAATATCGTCGGCATATGCCGTAATTTTCAATACCTGTGAGCCCAACCTAAAAGGTACAATTCGAGGTTGAGCCTGAAGAGCAAACAAAAATGATTCTAATGAAAGGGCAAATAATAAAGGTGATAAGGGGCAGCCTTGACGGGTGCCCCGAGAAACTAAAAAGTATGAGGAGGTCAGCCCCCCGTAACTGATACAAGCTGAGGGAGTGTCATAAAGTGCCTGCATACCCTTTAAGAAATGCCCACCAAACCCCTTTTTCAACATAGTGTGCCAGAGAAAGTCCCACCCCACTCGGTCAAAAGCCTTCTCGGCGTCCAGCAAAATCTTGCCGAGTGGGGTGGACTCTGTCTCTGCCACGTCAAATGCCGTTATGGCCATATTGACGTGAGTGGTGGTGTCTCTCCCGGTCACGAACCCGTGTTGCTGCGGGTTAACTATTTTAGGCATAAGAGGGGCCAACCTAGTCGCTAATATTTTCGCAAATATTTTTGCATCAGTATTAATCAGAGAGATGGGTCTGTATGACCCCTTCTCCTCTTTTGGTTTACCCTTTTTAAGAAAAAATATAATTTTAGCCCTGTTCCATGAGTTGGGAGCTTTTCCATTTGACCCAATAAATTGTATAACATGTAGTAATAGGGGTGTCAGTTCTTCTAAGCAGACTTTATAGATCTCAAGGGGAATAGTGTCTTCACCTGCGGCTTTTCCTGCAGGCAAGGCGGCAAAAGCTTGACGGAGATCTAGCCCTGTTATATTTTCAGACAGTGGGTCTATTTCTGAGGTATCACAAATGTTTATTAAGTTCTCGTCTAGATAATTCCGTATTGCAGCTAAGCTTGGTGTAGATTCCGGAGTATACAAAGACCTGTAAAAGTCCACGAATTGTTCTAGTATATCGTGCGGCTGATCGTATAACTTATTATCGGGTCCTCGAATATTAGTAATCAGAGTACTAGCTCTGTCCTCCGCTACTTTGTGTACCAACATTTTACCAATTTTATCCCCACCCTCATATTGCGCTGTTGCATGCTAATCTAGGACCCTGATCGATACTGTGACCTTATGCCCCTATTCAGCTATAAATCCATTTATTCCCTATATTGGCATAACCGTTCAAGTGCAATATTCAGATACTCGTCTCTGGCCTCACACGAACAGAGCCACATTTCAGAATAGCTTTCTCTGCCACTTCCTTTGCAACCAATTAGTGCAATGACATAGCAGAAGTTACTATCTGAGATTCCTAGATTAACACTCCGAGTTCTTCAACAAGATAAAAACTCAGCAACCTGGAAATCCCCGCTTGCTGTGTTTTGATTAGTAATAGAACTCTAATGAGCACTGATAGACGATCACTTCCTAGTGACATCTTTATTGACGTCTTATGTCCAAAAACTTACGTCAAACAAGGGACCTTTCAGGTATAAATACTACCAACGTTGCCTTAAGCAATAGCTGTTTGCTGTTGTGTTGCTGAAGCTGATGCTGCCAGCTATCTCGCTGCTGCTGAAGAAGCTGTCATGCTGATGATACCATAGCTGCTATCGCTACTGCTATCGCTGCTAACTAGCGAACGATGGTGTGGTGAACTTAGGAGCTGAACAGCCGTCCCCTGCAAGAGCCCAGCAGATGCAAGCTGCCCGCGGACGCTGCCCCTCCTCCTCCTCCTCGACGCGCTGAGAAGAGACGCTGTCTTTCTCCTGCAGAGAAATCCAGCTCCGGCGTTTCTAGTCTACCCTTGCGGGTGACTGGGATATCGAGTCCCTGAAGGAGATACCAGACCTCCATCATTCTATTCCAGAGGTATGGTGTTGACTAAACCCTTAGAGAGAATTCTTGAAGCAAACCTTGGCAAAACCAACGTAAACTAAAGCTACTTACTTACTCCCCTCCCAAGTATTAGGCTTAGGTCAGGTACACAGGGGTAGGCGTAGTTAGAAGCACCAGTTGAGTTTTTTAGCCTAATGAATATATGAATGTATATATGTTTTATTCATTTTAAACCATTGTATGGCTAAGAAACCATATCAATGCTTTTACAGTATTATTTCGCAATGCTCATCTTACTGTACGTACTTTTTATAATAACAAGTCTTGCAATTGTGGCAATTCATTTCTCTTGTACGAGAAGAAAGACTGTTCAATAAATGTTACCCTTTATTGACAACGCCCGTCTCTCTATTCTCTACATATTGTGAAAGTAAACTGCACAACCACTGACTGAGTAAAATAACTGTCTATTGTTCACACGACCCTAGAGATTGACTCTTGATCTGAGGAGCAAAGTTGTCATGTTGCACGGTTGTTGGAAAACTGAATCCCTTCTTGGCTGTGCCAGGGAAGCTGATCACTTCCTATTTCAGTCAAGAAAGTTTCCAGTGACCTCTGAGCTGGTTGATAACAAACCCAATTAAGCTTAGCATAGTCAGTGGAGGCCTGGAAGATCCGCACTTCTATGTCAATACTACTGTTTATGTTATTCCAATGTGCAGGGCCTATTGGGAAAATAGGAACTACACTACATGGCGCCCAAACGTTTGGTAAGACGATAAACTAACGCAAGACGTTAGAGTAACTCAGTCGTGCATATTTCACACAGACCCCTTTCTCCCGTAAATACTCCAATAGACGTCTGGAGTGGGTGAAAGGTTAAAATCCGCCCAAACTCAGTAGGAAGAGATTCCTATGTAAAGCTCTGGTTTATTCAACGTTGAAGGATACAGTGTTCCAAAATATTGTGCACCTAATCTTTGTCTCCATGGAGACCTACTCTGCAAAGCCTGCATTTATAAAATGTCAGACTTAGAAAACGGAACCACTGGGGCCACAGTAGATGCGACTCAGCAGGGTCCCGACGATACGGAACCGGATGCAATTATCATCCCGGTACATTTAAGAAAGTCTATAACGTTAAAACTTATAGAAAACGGACTGACACCACAAGGTGGTACAATAATTTTCGTGATAGAGGCACACGCATATCGGCAGACAGAGGTATTCTATTCATGGATAAACTTTCCAGCGGTAAACGCTAGAACAAAAGAGTTTCACTATTACAAAATAGAGAAACCACCTGAAGAGTACGCTCCTTTCGAGGAGACTGAAATCCCACTAAAATTCCAAGAGCACCTGCTCTGGTTTAATGGCGCCCTAAAACATAATGATCATATTACCAGGCTCGGTCCACTAGGTAGACCAGGAGCAACGTGGCCGGTTCTAGCCAGCTACACACCACATCCGGACATTGCAAAAATGTCTAGAGAAGAGCTGTTAGTACAGCTAAAAACACTTATAAAAATAGATAGGCAATTAGTCCAATATGTAATGCGGACTGCAACAGTCCAACCAGCTGTTAATGTACCACAGCTGACCCCTCATCAGGGGAACACTAATAAAATTACACCACAGAACATACAGTCATGTCTTGGTAAAACACCCGTAAAACGGGAACAAATTCCTTTCTGGTTAGCACAGAAAATCACTCAAATAGAGGCAGTATTTCCGGATACGAACCCTATTGAGTAACACAGAATCTTGACAATCTGCCTTCCTATGGGAATCGCACCACACGTGGAGGACTGTGACACTTGGGGTACAGTCTTTGCTTCCATTTACACAAAAACACATGGTGTTCCGTCTATGGCGGTAATACCAGATGTACTACGACAGATTCAGAATGAATACGGTCCAGAGCCCGCTTTAACTCTTGGTATGAAATTACTGAAAGACTTCAAGCAGGTCTCGGCTATATTATTAGCCAACATAAAGGGAGAAGCAGCATCTGTGGCGATCCGCCAGAAGTTGAAGGAAACAGATATAACAGATCAGCCAATTGAGCTTGCCAAAATCATAGAAAAATGCTATGAAGAATTAGGTAGAGACAGCTTGGGTGGAAAACCAGTAAAGCCCCAACTGCTCGAAAATCCTGAAAAATTATTTATTAAAAATAATTTAAACACTCCTAAAAAGAGCTGGGATGGAAATAAACAATCCACTCCCAAGGAAAAAGTTTTCCAGTCCAGAGGAAGGTCTCCTCGACGGAGGGAAAGAACTCCGACTCGAGAACACCAGTCTCCCCAGAGGGAGCCCTCTGAGAAAAGATACAACCTTAGAAATAGGGATAATTTGAAAAAACCTGATAGATATCAAAGTATTGATACACGTCCCTCTCGATCTCTTTCGCAGAAATCAGAAAGAAGAGGACGGTCAGAACCAGGAGAGCACACCAAGTCCAAAGACAAGGAACCTGCTCAGAGTAAAAAAATCTCAATTTCCAAAAAAGAAGGTAGCCAGTATTAGAGTAATCAACCATGCCGAGAATACTGAGGACACAGTTGAAAAACGGGGAGTGGGCACAGACAATGTTAGACAGTGCAGCAGAAATCAGTATAGCCCGCAAGATCCTGATGAGTCATCTGGAGACAGTGGACACGAATGAATACATTCAGGTTGAAACTGCCGACACCAGACTTAGCGAGCCCCATAAAATATACGAAATAACATTGCGTATAGAGGGTGATAAGACTAGGAAAATAAAGGGTCTATTTTGGGACAAACTCAAAAGGCTATGATATTCTGTTAGCTGAAAAAGATTGGCCCCCAGAGTTTGTCAGGGAGTGCCCTCGTGGCGAAGAAATGATTATGCCTGCCTTCTCGAATCACATTCCGATTCACAAAAAATATACTTATGCAAGGAAATGGGCAGTGGCCCAGGCACCGGCATTATATAAAAATCATGTAGGATGGGATGAGGACTCTCCTCCCCACAAAATCCAGTTAAAAAGTGAACCAACTGCCCAACGGCAGTATCCCATTAAGCAAGAAGCTAAAAAACAAGTCAGGGAGATCTTAGATCAACTTGAATACCAGGGGGTGATTGAAACATGCACCTCTCAAATGAACAATTCTTTGTTTCCTGTCTCCAAGCCAGACAATTCATATCGTCTAGTTTTGGACTACAGACACCTTAATGCATGTTGCAAAACTTTTGCAGTACAAAACTTGCATAGTGCAGCCCTAATGAATAACATAGTTAGGAAAAAATATAAAACGACATTAGACATATCTAATGGTTTCTTTTGTCAAAACATTACACCAGAAAGCAGATACTTGACAGCGTTCTCAGCATTTGTGTCGCAGAAAATTTCTGTCGACTCCCACAGGGGTTCAAGAACAGCCCAGGACTATTCTCAGCTAGGGTAACAGAGTTACTACAAATGTATGATGATGAGGCATTATCTTACGTAGATGATATCTATCTCACAGACGACGACTTGGATACTCACTTGAAAAGAGTGAACACCATTATACTTGGGTTCGCGGCAGAGGGTTACAAATTCAACTTTAAAAAGTCTCGAATTGCCCATCTGACAGTACTATTCTTAGGGTACGAATTATCAAGTGAAGGAAAAAGCCTAGCGGACAACTTCTTAGAGAAGTGCGCTGTACTCCAAGCTCCAAAAACGCTGAAGAATTTACAATCCATTCTAGGTTTTCTGGATTTCGGAAGAAGTTACATTCTAAATTACGCGGAGAGGGTTAAACCTCTCTACGAACTAATTAAACCTGATTTTAAACAAATCACCTGGACTCAAAAACACACAGAAATTTTGAGATCACTGCAAACAGACATGTTAGCTAAAACTAAATTAGATACACGTGACAACACACGCGATCTTGTAATCTGAGTCATCCCAGGAGGATGCGGATTCACGTACCTCACCTCTGATGAGGGAGAAACGGTACCAATAACTTACAAATCTCACTTGTACACACAAGCAGAAAAAACATTCAGTCACACAGAAAGAACTGTGAGAGCAGTGCAAATTGCATTAGCAAATGAAAGAGAACTAGCACACGGCAAACTAATTAATATCCTCACAGCGGAATCCGCCTTTGAGGCGCTATTCAGCCCAGTAAACCTGCCTACAGTGTCACTGGATCCGAAATGGATACAGTGTATAGATTCTCTAGGAGCGGAAGATGTGAAATACTATTTCGCCCCGCAATTCGAAGAACTGAATGATTTAGAATATGAAGAAGAATATCCTCTGCCAATCGAACTTCTGCCTCTCCCACAATACGCCTGTATAATCTATACAGATAGATTTGTACAGCATTTCAACGTAGAGAGCAAATCCTACGATGCAGCATGTGCGATTGTTAAAGGTCGTTGGCTGTGCGGTAAATTCAGACCGAAAGTAACAAAAACTGAATCAGCAAAGTACTGTTCGGCTCAGAGAGCTGAAATCAGATGTTTAAAGATGGCGCTTCAAAATGCAGAACGTGAATTCCCGACACTTATCGTGTGTGATTCTCATTTATGCGTAAACTCTTACAATAATAAACTGCAGAGCTGGATTGAAAACGATTACAAAGATGACACAGGTGCCACAATAAAGCATAAATTGCTCTGGAAACAGGTAGCTCTTTTACAGAAATAACTACAAAAGACTCACGTGATACACGCACAGAGTCTTCAACGTGATGGCGTTCACGCTGCAGGGAATTCATTGGCTAATACAGCCACAGCGGAAGCAACTAAACCGGCTTCCGTAGCCACAAAAAATAGTGCAGAAAAATACATAGACGGGGAAACCATGCTGGCAATAAAAATGACCGTAAAAGGCGACTGTGCAGCACTGCCCGTGAACTATCCACTCAATTATGCATACATAATCGATGCAAACTGTTTCTTTTGCTCGAATCCCTGGAGTGGGGGATAGGGTAATTCCAAACACGAACAGGAGAATATTTTTAATAGCGGAAGCACACATGGGGTTGGGTCTGAGACATCAAACAATTAAGGATTCTCTGAAAGAATTACAATCAGAGTACTGGTGGCCGGGAATGAGCATAGATATTCAATGTTTTGCTAAAAATTGTGAAAACTGCAACAGAGATCGCAGTGGAGAACCGGCCAGTATAGTGTCAGGAACCCTGATAGACAGCATAAGGAGGTCTATCTGCGCAATCAAAGAAGAGAAGCGCGTCCCATTGTACATCCTTAAGGCTAAACACACTTAAAAGATGTGGCCCCCAGCGCTCGGCTGACGCCAGAACGGTTATAAAAGATCTGCGAGTCTTTATCGGCACATACGCAATTACCACGTTCCATTCTGACCAGGGTCCTGCTTTCAGCTCTCGAGCTTATTGGGAGGCCATGGCCAGCATGGGAATTGGGTTGCGGTATTCTTGTCCGTCGCACCCCAAAGGGAATAGTGTGGTAGAAAGAAAAAACCGGGACATAAAGCGATCTATAACAGCGAAGGTATTAGGTTCAGGCGCTGGGTGGGTCAAACATTTAATAAGTGTCCAGACCAGTCTTAACAATTTGCCAAGAAATTCTCTAAAAGGTTTCAGCCCATGCGAACTATTGTTCGGAATTAGAATGAGAATTCAGGACTTAGATAGTCAGGTATCAGTGGTACAAGATAATAAAACAGACTTTGACATCAAAGATCGTTTGGCTGTTTTACAGGAACTGAATGAAACAAGAAAATCCTTAAGCAACATAAAGTTAAAGCAACAGCCAGATACCACTGATGAGGCACCACAAGCAACAGCCCCAGCAAGGCCTGTCTGGATTCCAAAGATTGGGGATCTAGTCAGAGAAAAAATAGCGGTGAAGAAGGAATTTGGGCCTTCTTACAGAAAAGCAGTACCTGTCTTGGCAGTCACCGGAACAAGATCAGTAGTACTACCACCCCTTGCTGGTAAAAAGGAGAACAGAGTTGTATCTATCGACCTGATAAAACCACAAGCATGTGGCCTATAATCAACAGTAGGGCCAGTGTACTCCCGAGAAACAACAGAATACCCAAACTTGCAACAATTCAAGAGGTTCAAACTGAAAGACTAATCACATTCGATCAGCCTGCAGTGCACAGAGAAGGACTATGCAATAATGCCATGGAACTCGTGCCTCTTGAGACACAGATTGAAACAGTTCGTCAAGAAACACCAGTCTACAATAATGTGGCATCAGAAAGTGCTACCGAAAGACAGATTGAAAGATCAATCCCAACAATTGACAGAACTGTCTCTGGTTATTTCATCGACTTCGACAACTTTTCCGAGGATCAAAACGACCCCGAAGTGATGCCAGAAACAAAAAAGACTTTTAAAGAAAAAGCAACGGAACTCTGTCATCAACTGAAGGAAATCTACCTTATTTCCCCTTGGTTAGAGTTCTGGTTCGGTCTAGGTGTATTTTTCCTCCTGCTTTGGCTCGTCATGGTACTTCAGCCTAGTCCTCAAACCACACAGATCATCCCACGTGAAGAAAAGAGAACTGTCAACAGTAAATGTCACAGCAATTCCAATACCCGGTGGGGTAGTATGGGAGAAAACGGACTATGAGATCTATGGTCCGGTCGAGATCCTGAAGTATCCTCATCAACTGAAGGTTTCCTTAAGTGACTTTGTAAAACCTAGTACATTCTCTGATGATTGGGACTTTGATAGTATTAATGACATGATGTCTGATTTAGTAATGTCAGCTAGATTCACAGAACATAATTATTTACAAGGTTCATCTAGTTATGAGCAGACATTCTGCTACACACATTATGGTGATCATTATTTGCATAGATCTGCACAGCCTAGAAATGTTTTTAAGTA
Source organism: Lissotriton vulgaris (assembly GCF_964263255.1). Taxonomy (NCBI): domain Eukaryota; kingdom Metazoa; phylum Chordata; class Amphibia; order Caudata; family Salamandridae; genus Lissotriton; species Lissotriton vulgaris. The sequence continues at coordinate 17,064 of NW_028243192.1, read as the reverse complement.
TAATCAATGGGAACATTGTGCTACACCACCGAAAAGCAGTTCTAAAACATTCTTTGAGAAATTCAAGTACTTCTCAGGGTTTAACACCAGTAATGCAGAAACGTTTTATTACAAACTGTTAGATAAAACACGAATGAAAACAATGCTGACAAATTCTAAATTGATATATTCAGAAGCATTTTATGAAAAAATGATGACATTTGGTTTTGATTATTGGAAAAATAACATTGAAACAAAAACTATTTGGGGTACAAAAGATTGGCAGGTACAAGGCCTAGAAGCACTATTCAGAACCTGCATGATACCAGAACAAATGATGTTTTTAAATGACACAATTCACCAAACATCCTGTCTTGGCCTAGCTAAGATCAAAGACCTTAACAAACCGTCTATTCCGAAGCCAATACCTGATAATGCAACAACAGATATTGAGATAGGCATAACTGAAATTTTACATTTTAACAGAACACATCCTGATTGGAAAAAGTGGTTAATCTGGCCTACTGATACAAACAACTGTCAAGATAGATTCCTGAACAAAACACAGGGGTTAAAAATGACCAGACAAGACCATAGATACTCCCAGAGACAACATCCAGGGATAGTAACAACATACAATGTAGGGAAACTCTGCCTCGAATGGCTAGGATCATCCACACTGGCTGAAATTAAGCAACACTTATCTTTACTTAAAGATGGTGCTGATTTGCGCGATTTCATTCTTGGACCACGCAAACAGCGTCAAAAGCGTTTCATAGCGGCCAGCATCTATGCTGCGTACAACGAGGCTTGGAAAGTCACACTAATTGAAACTGCAGAAAAAATACGAGAAATTGATCGTATTAATTTGGAAAAATCACTTTCTGTAGTGGACAATGGGTTAATGACTCTGTCCTCCAGAATATATTCGTTGGACAATATTGTATCCTCTGCCTTTGATATAATAGACAGAGACTTGCTAATATTACAGCATGGCCAGTCACAATTACGTTCTATTGTACAATTAGGCTGGACGCTGCAAAATCTTCGTTCAGGCTATGTGCCATGGCGTTTAATCAACACAACGTCATTGTTTTCCATTTTTAACCTTACTGATAAACAAATCAGTTTGGCACAGAAAGGAGCAGACTATACAATCCTGAGCATCGAAAAACTTGAGAGATTACCATTGACAATGTGTGAGAGTCCTGTCATTGAATGGATAATACACGGAATTATCACTATTCCGATAACAACTTTCCGATTTAAAAAGTGCCTTGAATACATACCTACTGGCCAGTATGAACGATTGGGTAAAGGATATGTTAAGTCAGCATGGAAATTACCATACACACATTCATGCTATAGTGACAGCGACAAAAATGTATTTCTTAGTGGTGAAAACTGTAAATGTTCACTAAGCGGTATACTTTTGTGCCAGAGTATTAATTTACATGGAGCCTGTGAAGGTAATACTAACAACCTTTCATGCCACCAGCTTGTCACACCTGCAACGCAGATAGAGCCCTTCTTTATGCAACTCGCGAATGGGAGTTACATTCTAAGAACGGATCACAGATGTTGTGGCCTTGTTCCAGGGAAAAGTTATCTCGTAAGCGTAACTTCCATGGTCAAATGCTGTATGCAAGCATTGTTCCCGAGCGGGCCTGGAGACATAGAGACTCCCATCTGGCCTCATCTGCATTTCTCTTCTATACGAATTGATACTTTAAGCAAAATGAAGTCTGTGCTTTTACAGACAACGGTGCCCATAACGTCATCAAAAGAGACGTATGATCTCCTAGTTGCAAGGACAGCTACGGAGGTTCATGACCTTTAATCAACAAATTGCCCCGTGCATTTCGTAGAAATGTTGAGGCAACTCCTTAACATGTCTAGTGCCACAGGCATCCCAGGCATATTTAAGACGATTTTTACGGGACTGCTAACACCATTTCAAGCAATTCTGGGAATCGTTCCACATTTTGTCCACTCTGTTTTTGGCGGCATACCCCTATTTTTGGGACTTGTTGCAGGGATTTTATTTTTGACCCTCCTGCTTCGTTATGGCAAGCCACAGCTCAGACACGACTCCTATGGGAATGGAAGAGGCAATCCTAGCAATCCGCTACCGGGACAGAATAACTAGAGTCCTTGGATTGGCCAGGCTGAGAGATCTAAACATGACCTGGTTCCTTTCATTCAGACCGATATGGCAAAATTGCATCTTACCTGTACTACGATGCATGCTATGCGGAGATGAGTGCGTGTTGGACATCTGTCTTTCACTTCCATCAGCAGTACCAATGGATATCGATACTTTGCTAAGTCCGATAACGGCTCACGCATTGTGTTGTCCCCAGAGGCTACCAATCCTGATGACGGCATTCGTTGAGACTCCTGCGCTACGACTAGGTGGTAAAAGTGGAGCGAGTGACAAAAGCAACATCACCCAGGTACGACCTTCTGTGAGCATTGCTGATCCCGACTTTGATGACAGCAATCATTCTCACACCTGCCAAGTTACAGCACTATCGAATTTGGTCGAACTGCCACCTGATTTTGTAAACCAATTCTTTGAGAGCCTGTCTGATATGATGTTCTCACCCGAACAGAAACAATAACTTTAGAGAAGCATTCCGACACACAGCGTTCACATGAACTCTGAATTCGGCCTTCAGTTTTGACCAACAAAAACTGCTAAAAGCGTTAGAACTCTATTTTCCCCGTTCAAGTAATAATTCTTTTGAATTGAACACTTTTTAATATTCACCCATTTTTGGCACGAAAAATTCTTTGCTTAAAGTAAAACTATTCATAGAGAACAGAAGCTTCAACTTCTATTTCTAAATACATCTAGAGACATATTACCTTTACACCAGCCTCTAGCACATTTTATTGCAATGCATTTATATGTGATGAAATTATCTCGCCCTTCTTCTGTTTCAGAGATATTTCATGTGTAATTCTTTTTGCATAATCTTTCATTGATTTCATATGCTATAATTTTTTAATGATTTCTATGCTTCAAAAATGTACAGTACCTAAATTTTCACGTATTACAAATACGCCTATTTCAAATGCATATATGTATTTTGGGGTGGGCAATGTTACACATGCATCTTATTGCTCTAGTTTTAGTAATTTGATGGACATGAATTCGTGGAGCGGGTGTTGCGTGCTAATCTAGGACCCTGATTGATACTGTGACCTTATGCCCCTATTCGGCTATAAATCCATTTATTCCCTATATTGGCATAACCGTTTAAGTGCAATATTAAGATACTCGTCTCTGGCCTCACACGAACAGAGCCACATTTCAGAAAAGCTTTCTCTGCCACTTCCTTTGCCAACAATTAGTGCAATGACATAGCAGAAGTTACTATCTGAGATTCCTAGATTAACACTCCTTGTTCTTCAACAAGATAAAAACTCAGCAACCTGGAAATCCCCGCTTGCTGTGTTTTGATTAGTAATAGAACTCTAATGAGCACTGATAGACGATCACTTCCTAGTGACATCTTTATTGACGTCTTATGTCCAAAAACTTACGTCAAACAAGGCACCTTTCAGGTATAAATACTACCAACGTTGCCTTAAGCAATAGCTGTTTGCTGTTGTGTTGCTGAAGCTGATGCTGCCAGCTATCTCGCTGCTGCTGAAGAAAGCTGTCATGCTGATGATACCATAGCTGCTATCGCTACTGCTATCGCTGCTAACTAGCGAACGATGGTGTGGTGAACTTAGGAGCTGAACAGCCGTCCCCTGCAAGAGCCCAGCAGATGCAAGCTGCCCGCGGACGCTGCCCCTCCAACTCGACGCGCTGAGAAGAGACGCTGTCTTTCTCCTGCAGAGAAATCCAGCTCCGGCGTTTCTAGTCTACCCTTGCGGGTGACTGGGATATCGAGTCCCTGAAGGAGATACCAGACCTCCATCTTTCTATTCCAGAGGTATGGTGTTGACTAAACCCTTAGAGAGAATTCTTGAAGCAAACCTTGGCAAAACCAACTTAAACTAAAGCTACTTACTTACTCCCCTCCCAAGTATTAGGCTTAGGTCAGGTACACTGGGGTCGGCGTAGTTAGAAGCACCAGTTGAGTATTTTAGCCTAATGTATATATGAATGTATATATGTTTTATTCATTTTAAACCATTGTATGGCTAAGAAACCATATCAATGCTTTTACAGTATTATTTCGCAATGCTCATCTTACTGTACGTACTTTTTATAATAACAAGTCTTGCAATTGTGGCAATTCATTTCTCTTGTACGAGAAGAAAGACTGTTCAATAAATGTTACCCTTTATTGACAACACCCGTCTCTCTATTCTCTACATATTGTGAAAGTAAACTGCACAACCACTGACTGAGTAAAATAACTGTCTATTGTTCACACAACCGTAGAGATTGACTCTTGATCTGAGGAGCAAAGTTGTCATGTTGCACGGTTGTTGGAAAACTGAATCCCTTCTTGGCTGTGCCAGGGAAGCTGATCACTTCCTATTTCAGTCAAGAAAGTTTCCAGTGACCTCTGAGCTAGTTGGTAACAAACCCAAATAAGTTTAGCATAGTCAGTGGAGGCCTGGAAGATCCGCACTTCTACGTCGATACTACTGTTTATGTTATTCCAATGCGTAGGGCCTATTGGGAAAATAGGAACTACACTACAGCGCGACCTTGAATTTATGTATGTTGGCACTGTTTTTTTAAAATGAATTTTGCCTCAGTTTCAGATTTTAGTTGGCCAATTTTGAGACCTATTTCAACAACCGATGCCTCCTGAGCTGTGATGTTGGAGATCAGAGATTCACTAAGTTTGCGACGTTCAGAATTTTGTCTAATCACATATGCCTGCGTAAAGCCCCGAATACTTGCCTTACAGGCATCCCAGACCATATTGCATGTTGCAGAGTTCTGATTGATTTCTATAAAATCAGTAAGGTGTGTTTTTAGCTGTGATATGTAAACAGAGTCTGACATTAAATATCTAGGAAAAGAAAATGGTCGGGGACATGTACGAGTGTGTGGGTAGAAAATATCAGGATTATAGGGTTGTGATCCGAGGAGATTCGGGGACATACCTCCATTAAGCTATTGTTCAATAAGTTATCGCTGACTAGAGCCATGTCCAGCCGAGAGCATAGTTTATGTGGTGCTGAGTAATATGTGTACCCAGGAATATTTGGATGTAAGTGCCGCCAAGCATCTTTGATATTATGAAATCGACATATATCTAAAATAGAATTTCTGGTTTTACGCATCTGCTGGAAACTCCCTGGCCTGGTGGTATCTAGTTGGTAGTCCATAATACAGTTGAAGTCTTCCATTATAATAAGCTCCCCCTCTCAGTCTAAAAGTTTTATATTTAAGTAGTCAAAAACCCTAGGTTCGTCTTGGTTTGAACCGTATACCACACATAAGACGTATTTATTGTTTTCACTGCACAATTGAGAGATAGCCCATCTACCATCTTTATCATGAGCTGTTTGCAGAATTTCTACCCTGAATCGTTTATCCTTGAGAATTGCTACCCCTCTAATTGAGGCCCCAAGAGTAGAACAGGTTACAATATTGTATCCTAATTGATAGAGTAGTTTTTTATCCTTGCCAGCTATATGAGTCTCAGATAGTAACGCAAAGTGAGGGTTGTGTAATCTCAATTCTTCAGACACAAGACGTCTCTTATTTTTACTGTTTAACCCCGATACGTTCCATGCTAGACATCTTAAATTATGCATTCAGAAAGAGAAACACGCATCGAACCAAAAACCAAGTGGAAATTTCTGTCCTTAAACCACACAAAAGTAAATTTTTGCTCATATTTTCATTCCTAATAGCATGTCTCCCCATCAGATTGAAAATACAATTTTTCAAGTTTTCACCCCCCCAAACCCCCCACCCTGCGGAGAACAAAAAAAACCCTCCCTCCACCCCCCTGTCTCCCACCCCTGCTGGGGAGGGACCACCCTTCCGCTTCTGCTGCCGCTGTAGTGGCAGCGCCTACGGTAGAGCGCCTGGTGAGGGCCCCCACCTCCCCCTCTGAAAAGAAAACTTTTTTTTTTAGTCAGAGTGATTATTCCAGAAAACTAGGAGGAAAAAGTAACAGTAAATTAGAACCCCTAAAATGTTTCTAACCTTAGTCTCCCTAACTATTATACCCGCATGATAGTGGTTCTGTCTGATCAGTTATATAGTTTAAGCCTATCTCTTACTCATACAAGATAAAAATGCCTCAGCTTTTTTTGTATCAGTAAAGAACAGTGTACACCCGTCTTTAATAACCTTAAGACGAGAGGGTTCCTGAAGAAAAACCTGTCCCCCGGTGGATTTGATTGGGTCTATCAGTTTACGAAGCTCCCACCGTCTGTCCATAGTGGCTTTACTTAGGTCAGAGCGGGTGAACAAAGAAAGATTCCCTATAACTATAGGAGTATTAGGACGTGCTTTCTGCCAGACAGCCTGTTGTAATACAAAGTTACCAACGCAAATGAGGAAAGGGCGTGGAAATTTGCTCTCTTTGTTCTTTTGTACTAGAGGCAAACAGTGTGCCCGTTGGAGTTGGGAGTCCCAATCCCAGTCTGCTAAGTCCGGGAAAGCTATTTGTAATAAACCAACAAGGAAGGCCCTCGGGTCGGAGCCTTCACATCCCTCCGGTATCCCAAACAGTCTCAGGTTTGATCTTCTCTGCCGATTTTCCGAGTCCTCGACTTTCAACTGAAGAGACGTCAACTGGGTATCGTGTTGGCCCACTACAGTATTCGTACGTGTAGTTGCCTCCTCTACACCCACCACTCGATGTTGCAGTTCTTCGATGTCCTGCAAGACCCCACTAAGATTAGAGGTCAGCTCTTGTAGAGAGGTCTGCAGTTTGTTATTGTCCTCCCTCAGCTGCAGATAGTGTTCTTGCGCTTCTGCGCGTTGGTTAGTTAGTAATTGCAATATAATATCCAGTTGGGAGGAGTCAGTCTCTTGTTTGTCTTCGTCTTCAGGTCCCTGAGACATAATTGGGATTTTATCAGCTATAGAAATGGCTGGTAGAGTTGGGGTTAGGACAGTAGAGGAGGCAACACGTATGGCTGGTAGCTTTGTGTTAGTAGTAGACTTCGAGCTATTAGATAGTAATATTACTGGCCCATGCTCTAACATAGGAGGCGCCTCTCGTTCGGTTGGTGCTATAGATGGTGTATTTAATGATTCTCTTAGCACAATCATCTCTGGTGAGGCGGAGCAGCCTAAAGTGCCTGAAGCAAGGTCCGTATCCATAGGGCTTGTCCCCGATAGTCTTAGTGTCATACTTTTAACAAGTCCCTTGGTCTCAATCCATTTTCTTAGGGGGCTTTTATCAACGAGGATTTTCTTAACGGTCAAGTTATTGCTTGTAATTTGACGATTTAAAGTAGTACCAGTCTTTCCCCCTCTTTTAGCTTTAGGCATGTTTTTCGATTTGCGTCTTCTTTCCACCAGAGATTTCATTGTGTTATCAGAGGGGTTGCCCATCTCTTCCTCTGTCTCCACTTCAAAGTCTTCACAATCTTCATAGGAGCCGGGGTCAGTGTTCTCCTCTTCCACCTCTTCAGTGGTATAATGAGTAGTTTGCCCATCGTGCCCCTCAGCAGTGAAAGTCGTTTGGTTAGCTTCGGAGTTTACCTCTTTGTTGAGTTTTTTCAGATCCATACCCATTGCCAAGTCGTTTGAATTTGAATTTAAGTTCATATCATTATCTATAGCAATAGCTAGTGTTTCTGTAGTAGGTATCTGTTTGCTAATTGAATTGGTGTGTGTCTTTATTGAAGCTGAAACATTGTAACAAGACTGTGTTACTGCTCCTTTGAGTTCCAGCGAGGCTGTTACATTTAGAGCACTCGCATCTACCGGGGAAATTACGCGACCCCCGGCTTAGTCCCTGGTTTGACAGCATTTTTTGTGGCATTTTTCGAGAGGGAACCCACAGCGGTCAGCGTTGGGGGTCGTAGGATTTGCTTACCCGCAGTCACTCGATTCGAGCCCTTGTCTCCCGCTGCCACCACTGCCGCTGCAGACGGCGTTTCTTTGTGCGCTGTTGCCTCTCCTTCAGAAAAAGCCGGTAGCGCCGAGGAATCTGATGGAGCCACTTCTGCTGCCTTTATTACTGCCACGGTGGGCGGGGGAGCAAAGCTACCGTTGTCGTCACGGCTACGGGGGGAAGGGATGCAACAACCCCCGAGGTATGTTTATTGTTGCGGGTGGAGCGAGGCGGGTTCTTTGGCGACATTCTGCCTGGCTTCCAAGCACGGACAGCCGATCGGAGACCGGACCAGCCAAGCCCAGACCCGGCGAGCAGACTACAGATCGTACGCCGAATGTTCCGTGAAGCACCTAGTAGCCAGAGCATCGGTAACGTCCATGTACAAGTTTTTCTTTCCTAGTTTTCGGGTTTCGGGTTTAAGTTTAATCAAGAGTCCAGTTGGTTTCCTCCGTTATCATCAGAGGGGGTGGTGAGCCTCCAGGCTAGCTACCGCTCGGCCGAGTCCTCACTCCGCCATCTTGGACCTGGACATTACGGCTCAACTACAACTACCACCACTAGAAGGCCAATTCAAGTGTAGTACCTGCAAGGCATGCAAACTGACAATCAAGAGTCCTACCTTCACACACCAAGAAAGGACAATCCAACTACTCCAACACACTAGCTGTAATAGAACAAATGTGATTTATTCCATCAAATGCCCCTGCAACTAAATAAATATTGGTCAAACTACACAAAAAGTAAAGAGCAGAATCCTATAACACTGTAGTAGGTTGTGTTGCAAAGTGCAGGGTGTTCAAGTTCAGAAATTTGTATAGCGCACTACTCACCCAGAGGGTCTCAAGGTGCTTGAGGGAGGGTGTGTGCATTAATTGTCGAATAGCCAGGTTTTTAGCTGCTTTCTGAAGGAGAGGTGGTTTTGCGTGAGGCGGAGGTGAGTGGGGAGAGAATTCCAGGTTTTGGCCGCTAAGTAGGAGAAGAATCTTCCTCCCATGGTGGATCTATGGATGCGTGGAATTGCGGCGAGGGCTTGATTGGATGATCGTAGTTGGCGGGTGGGTGTGTAGAAGGACAGTCGTGTGTTGAGGCATTCGGGTCCTAGGTCGTAGATGGCTTTGTGTGCGTGGGTGAGGAGACGGAACGTTATTCTCTTGTTGACGGGGAGCCAGTGGAGGTCTTTCAGGTGACCGGAAATGTGAGCTTGGCGGGGGATGTCCAATATGAGTCTGGCCGAGGCGTTTTGGATTCGTTGGAGTTTTTTCTGTAGTTTGGCTGTGGTTCCGGTGTAGAGGGTATTTCCATAATCCAGTCGGCTAGTGACCAGTGCGTGGGTGACTGTCTTTCTTGTTTCGGTGGGGATCCAACGGAAGATTTTTTTGAGCATGCGAAGGATGTTGAAGCATGAAGATGAGACGGCGTTGACTTGTCTGGTCATCGAGAGGGAGGAGTCTAGGATGAAGCCAAGGTTACGTGCGTGCTCTGTAGGTATGGGTGCTGTACCCAGGGCCAGAGGCCACCATGATTCGTCCCAGGCAGAGGGGGATGATCCTAAGATGAGGACTTCTGTTTTGTCCGAGTTTAGTTTTAAACGGCTGTTCTTCATCCATTTGGCTACTTCTTTCATTCCTTCGTGTAGATTGGTTTTGGCGGTGTTTGGGTCTTTGGTGAGGTAGAGGATCAGCTGGGTGTCGTCTGCATAGGAGATGATGTTGAGGTTGTGTTGTCGTGCGATGGATGCGAGGGGACTCATGTAAACGTTGAAGAGGGTGGGGCTGAGAGATGATTCTTGTGGTACGCCGCAGATGACTTCGGTCGCCTCTGATTTGAATGGGGGGAGGCTGACTCTCTGGGTTCTCCCGGCGAGGAACGAGATGATCCAGTCCAGAGCTTTTCCTTGTATTCCGACGTTGCTGAGGCGTTGTATGAGGGTGCTATGGCAGACTGTGTCGAAGTCGGTGGAGAGGTCAAGTAGGATGAGGGCAACTGTTTCTCCGTTGTCCAGTAGCGTTCGGATGTCGTCTGTAGCTGCGATGAGGGCGGTTTCGGTGCTGTGTTTGGCTCGGAAGCCGGACTGTGAGGGGTCGAGGGAATTGTTGGATTCAAGGAAGGCGGCAAGCTGATTATTGGCGGCTTTCTCAATGACTTTGGAGGGAATGGGAGGAGTGAGATGGGGCGGTAGTTCTTAAGTTCCGAGGGGTCTGCTGTGGGTTTCTTCAGAAGGGCGCTGAGCTCGGCATGTTTCCAGCTTTCTGGGAAGGTAGCGGAGTTGAAGGAACAGTTGATGACATCGCAGAGATGGGGTGCGATGATGGAGTCTGCTTTGTTGAAAATGTGGTGGGGACATGGGTCGGTTGGTGATCCTGAGTGGATGGAGTTCATAAGGCGGATGGTGGCTTCAGTAGTGATTGGGTTCCAGGCGCAAAGGTTGTGAGGGTGCTGTTTTGGTTCGGAGGTGGGTGGAGTGGACTGTTCTTCGGACTGGTTTTCAAAGCTGTTATATATGTCGACGATTTTGTTGTGGAAGAAAGAGGATAAAGAGTCGCAGAGGTCTTGGGAGGGAGTGATGTCGTTGTTGCCGGCGGTGGGGTTGGTAAATTTTTTGACGATGTTGAATAGTTCCTTGCTGTTGTGGGCATTGTTGTCGAGTCGATCCTTGAATGCTGATTTCTTGGTGGATCGGATCAATTGGTGGTGTTTGCGAGTGGCGTCCTTGAAGGTGATCAGGTTGTCAGTGGTTGGGTTTTTTCTCCAGGTTTTCTCGAGAGTACGACATAACTTCTTAAATTTCTTAAGGTCATCGTTGAACCAGGGGGCCTTTTTGCTACCTTGTTTGATCTGGTGGTTTTTCAAGGGTGCTAATTCGTCAGCGCTGTGGGTGATCCATTGTGTGAGTTTGGTGGCAGCTTGGTTTGGGTCCAATGAAATAGCAGGAGGGTTTTGGTTAAGCGAAGTGAAGAGTTGGTCGGTGGTGATTTTGTTCCAGTTTCTTCGAGGAATAGGTTGTGGGGGGTTGTGGGTCGAGGTCTTTTTGTAGCTGAAGTGAACGCAGCTGTGGTCCGTCCAATGGAGAGCTGTGGTGTGATCGAAGGAGATGTGTTTGCTGGAGGTGAAGATAGGGTCGAGCGTGTGTCCAGCAAGGTGGGTGGGGGTGTCAGCAAGTTGTTGGAGTCCGAGATTTGCCAGGTTGTCCAGAAGGGTGGTGGTGTTGCTGTCGTTTTTCTTTTCCAGGTGGAAGTTGAGGTCTCCCAGTAAAATGTAGTTCTCGGAGGGGAGGGCATGTGGGCTGATGAAGTCAGTGATGTCTTCGTTGAATTGTGTGCGGGTTCCTGGTGGTCTGTGGATGAGGGTGCCTCTAAGTGTGGTCCTGGGGTCGGTGTGGATCTGGAAGTGAAGGTGTTCGGCGGTAGCGAGGTTATCGTCGGAGCTGGTCGTGATTTGGATGGTGTTCTTATGGACGATGGCGATGCCTCCTCCTGTTTGGTTGGTGCGGTCTTTTTGGATGATCTTGTAGCTGTCCGGGATGGCTATGGCGATGTCGGGCGCTGATGAGGTGTTCATCCAGGTTTCTGTTAGGAAGGCGACGTCCGGCGATGCAGTGTCGAGTAGGTCCCAGAGTTCAGTGGCGTGTCTGTGGACTGAGTGGGTGTTCAGCAGGATGCAATTCAGGTGGTTAGAGTCGGAGCTGTGTTTGGAGTTAGTGGATTTGGTGTGGGTCCTGATGCAGGCGAACTTGCAGGAGTGGCAGGCGAAGGGACCATGGGTGTGTCCTGGGGCAGCTTCGCAGCATTGTGGTGTTCGTCCGGGGTTAAGGGCAAAGAGGGTAGCGGCGTCATACGTTATGCGGGTGGAGTGGGTTTTGCGGGACCAGGGGGTCTGGCGCTGGGCGCGGTCCAGGCGCGGACGGGCGTAGACGGGCTTACCTTTGGCGCACCTTCGGCGCACATGGGGCGCTTCCGCTGCGCGTGAACGCTGCGCGCAAAAGCCTCTGTCATAAGAGGGCAGTGGAGGGGGGAGGGCGAGGGGGGACCAGCTGGGAGGCGGGAGTGGGGCGGAGATCCGGGCAGGGAGGCACCACAATAACAACAAAATGGCAGGTAGCCTAAAGCGAAACAGGCTGTGAATGCGATGCAAATGGCGGTGGCACCGGCACAATCAGGCACACATCAATATCCACAGGCAGCGCAGATGAAACTGTAGTGACAGCGCACTTTGGCAATTTAGCGCTACGAGCTAAAAATGATAACAATAACAATCTATGCAATCTGGCGCTACGGTGTTAAGCTGCATTAATGGAGAGTCAAAGCAAGCTAGCGCTATTTAGATAATGTGCAAATTAATCAGGCAAGCAGTTTTGCTGTGATGTGCTACAATGCCAGGCTGCAGGCAGGCAGGGCGGGGAGCAGCGTGGAGAGCGACCGCTTCTGTTTGGAGCAGGACGGATCATTTTGTTGAGTTAGGCCATGATCTGGAATGCCTTAGATGGTGGGTCGTGGAAAGGGTCATGCCACATGTTAGAGGGGGGATATTGCAACATTCCTCAACGTGAAAGAATGTAGGTGGATACACACTTTGGGTATTGTTAATCATGGCCTTAAGCCATTGGGGGAAACAAGCAGACAACTGGGACTTTTGGAAAGAAGATATAAAACCCCATTGGTTCATACATCAGTTGCCTTCTGCTTGTCCTCCTTCCAGGCTAACCGTCATGTAACAGCAGTATTCTAAATCTGTGGATAACTTTCACCACAAACTTAACATAATTGCGTTTTCTCCCTTACGAGATCTAATCTCTGCCATAACGCCTATCAGAATGTCACAACCTGCATTTATGCCCACAAACAACTGTCCCACTTGGAACATACAAGCTATATGACATATATGGGGTATTTTCATATTTAATAAAATTTGCTCTGATGGTATTTATGCCATATAAGTGAGCCTGCCCATAGAATTGTATGAATTGTTAATTGTTGATGTGTATTAATTCTAATATTTGATTCATTCTCTCACCACGTCATTCCCATACCATTTACAAACATCATGTACGAAATGCATTATGATTTGTTGGTTTGCATTATCTCTTTCACTCTTAAGTCAATGTCATTTAAATGGAAAACACACCAAAGAGACAAGGGATTACTGTTTCTCTGACTCCCTTTTAACAGTCTAAACTCACACAACAGAGAAACTCTACATATAACAATGTAGCCTCATCCATACAGTATCTTATTTGTAGATTAAGGATATTAGATCTTTAGACTGTTTTAACACTTTCATACTGCAATCCAGTGATGAAGCATGACACCGCGAGGTGTGTGAGGGCAGTATTAAGATATCTAAGATTCCTCTAAGTGTTGTTGCAAGGAACAGTATACACCTTTTTGTCTGTCCCCCTGTGCATATTTATGTTGGGACTAATATCCTTAATCTACAAATAAGATACTGTATTGATAATGTCATTTAAATACCATGTGATTCATTCTCTCGCCACACCTTTCTCATACCTTTTACAAATTTATGTAATGCATTATGATTTGTTGGTTTGCATAATCTCCTACTAATGTTTCACCCTTAGGTCAACCATGTTAAACACACAACAAATGTTATGTTATGAGCCTTGGACTCAATAATGAGGCTCAACAAACCACGTTTGATGTCCTCAATAGGTGTCCAAAACTGCTTTTGTTTGCACGTTTTTCTATTTATTTATCCACAATTCACAATTTCTGATTGTCTACCAAAATTTTAATATTAACTGCCTTTTGCCAGACTGTGGGGTCATGACCTACATCCAGTTCCTACATCCTGGAGTGGCTCACACTAATAAGGAACAGGTTCAGGTCTCTCAAGTCATTTGAATATCTGTTACACAGACAATGAGCGAAGTGCCGTGAACATATAAATGCCTAGAATAATTTACTTTAAACATTTAATTTAGTGGCTCGCATGAATGAGGAACAGGTGCATGCTTCGCGATCACCTTCTAAACTTAATCAGCTTCATCATCCATGTGTGGCCAGCACTAATGAGGAATAGGTGCACGCCCCCGCGATTAACGACTAATTGAGGACAGGTGTAGGCTCCACACAATCACCTGGCCTCAGGTGCTTAAATATACTCTCCCTCTGGCAGGGCCAGGCGGTTCATTCCTTCGCCGGCTGGCCAGAGGTAAGAGCTCCACTGAATCATGCTCCAAATCTGTTCCCCTTCCTAAATGACTGAATTGTTTCCCTCCTTCACTGCCTTTGTTTACTCATGTCTCCTCTCCTTGTTTAATCACAACTCGTTTTTAAGTGCCATTTAATGCAGCTAATTAACTCAGGCCTTTTCCCTTTCCTAAATGACTGCATTACTTTCTCTTCCTTTTATTGTCACAGCCATAAAGGTCAGCATTTCGTATACCAACACATGTGGTAAAACTCTCTCACTCACGTGGAGCCTGTGTGCTCCCTAGCCACCTGTTTCTGAGTCTAATTCACATAATGTTGTTTACTCACGTTGTGCCAATTTAGCAATCTGGAACTACTCGTTCACTCCATAGCTCACTTCAGGAGCGTTACCCTTTACATTCACGATCGCTATGTTCCATATGCTACTACATCATATGATGGGGTGAGGAGTTGGCCAAATGGCTAGGGCGGTTGACCTCGAATCTGAAGAATCGGGTTTGAGTCTGGGCAATGACCCTGAACATCCTGTGATTCTGGGCAAATCACTTAATCTCCCCGTGCCTAACAAAAATGAATGTGTCCCTGTCTCTGGGGTATTTATAGGTCATGGATTTCATGCACCATCTGGTTGTGAAGGCAAAAAAAGCCCCATATCTAGTACCAAACATACCAGGGTATGATCTATGAGGTCCCTATAGGATTTCACACTGTGTCACATTTGACAATAGTCTTCATTTTAAAAGATAAGAGAGTTAAAAGATATGAGGGTTTGGCTACGCTGCGGACAAGAGAAACAGGTACATTTTGTGTCTTCTGGGAGCAATAAGTGCCTGATATCTAGCAGAGTGTGACCTCTCAGCATATCTATTGTGGAGCTCTGGGCAACTCGATCTGTCTAGAACCAGGCCTGGGATCAAATTCCAACTCCCTCCCAATACACAGGCGTCTTACCAAATTCAACCATAAATCTAGCATGTTGTATCAGAAATTGAAATGTACCCTCTTTAGAGGCATATATGAATCCTATTAGAAACTGGATCCCTAGTTGGCAGAGGTTTGCACCTTGTCTAAGCAGGGGCCACAAACCTAGTCAGAGTAAGTCAGATACAAAACCTAAACTACCCTGTGCTCACCCTCTGGTAGCTTGGCTCAGAGCAGTCAGGCTTAACTTAAGAAGCAATTTGTAAAATATTTGTGCAACACTTTAATTACTCCACACCAGTTTAGTAAAGTAGAGAATATTTATCTGAGTGAAACAAGACCAACATTACAAACATCCAATAAGTAGAAGTTGAGATATGAATTTTGAAAGATTAAATTAAAAAAACAGTGCTTAGAAGCCAATATCACTAAAAGGTTACTTGAGATGGCTCTGGACTGGAGTAAATCCAAAGTTTAGGTTGACCGCAACAGAGGGCAGGTCGGCTACAGGACCCAAGCAGGGCCCACTGAAAAAGCACTTTGGATGCAGCATGCGTTGGCATTGAGAACTCAATGCGTCGGTTCTGATTCATGCATTTGAGATGATGCATCCAATTCGAACCTCCCATTCGGGTTCTGCATTGTTATTGAGCCTCTTACGATGCAGGTGCTGCTTCATCATTGTGCCTGTCAACGATATCAAAGGATCAGCGCCGTGTTGCCATCGAACCTCGCAGTTGGGACCTTGGATCGGCGCTGTGTCATCATCAAACCTCGAAGTCTGGTCCTGCGTTGCAGTCGAGCCAAACAGGAATGTTGGAATGGCTCTGCGGCGCCTTTATAGGGCACTGCATCAGTTCTGATTGGCACAAAGTCAACACAGCGTGGATTCTGGCAGAAAAAACGTTGCAAACCCCTGTTTTAAGGCCCAGGACTAGATTGGCACCTCTTTGCAGTGCAGGACTCACAGTTGGCAGAGTTCAGCAGCTTGAGCAGGCTTGAAGGAAATCTTTGATGGCCTTGAAAATTTCAATAACGGGTTTAAAGTCAGCAAGCCCTTGGAGAACCTGGGTGCAAGGATGAAGAGAGCCGGTCCAGTCCTTCTAACTCCCAGGCAAGAAGCAGCAGACCAACACATCAGAGCATGTAGCAAAATGGCAGTCCCTCCTACAGCACAGCACTCAATAGGCAGCAGGCCAACACACCAAAGCAGTTAGCAAAGTGGCAGTCTCTCCTGCATCACAGCAGCTCTTCTTCCTGGCAGAACGTCCTTTATTCCAGCAAAATTCTGACTTGGTGGTGTCAGGGGTCCAGTACGTACACCCAGTTGTGCCGTTGAAGTGGGCGAGGTTTCAAAGAGGCCTTTGAAGTTCACAAGGCCCTGGCTTTTTTGCCTTGGCTCCAGACTCACTTCCGGGTGTAGGCAGCTCTTTGTATGGGGACAGGCACAGCCTTATTCAGGTGCAAGTGTCAGTTCCTCCCTCCCAATCTACCTAAGGAAGGCCCATCAGGCTGGTGATGGGACACCAGGATTCAAATGTCACCCCCGCTCCCTTTGTGTGACTGTCTAGAGCAGTGATCTTCAAACTTATTTAATAATGCAGCCCCCATGTAAAAAACAATCATGGGGCCCCACCTCAAAATTGTTTACAATTATTCTATTAAACTAGCAATGTTTAAATAATATATCTAGACTTATTTAAACATTGCAGTTAAGTTATGTTACCATTTACAAAAAGCAATCAAATACATGATTGCCAAACATGCTATTCTAGTTAGGCATGCCTCCCTAACATGTGCAAGTATCCACAGTGTGATTATTAAAAATGAGGGTGGGGAGTTTGAGGAATATTAGGAGTTTCTTGCCTTTTGATACATACTCCCAGCCAGGATATAAATGATAAAAGATACTAGTGATTGTCCGTTATAGAGCAGTTGAAAACAAAGCACTCATCAGCATAATGCTTCTTTTGTCCACAGGTGGCAGC